>NC_092875.1:190126237-190436761 GCF_028372415.1 Notamacropus eugenii
TAGGGTATCAGACACTAAGGTCCTTGCTCAAACTAAACTACCAAGCATTCAAACTATGGTTCAGAAAGAGCAACTCCGATGGACTGGACACATTGTTTGAATGCAAAATGTATACTTGTCAAAAAGACTATTTTATGGAGAACTCTCATGGAGCAAGTGATCACACAGTGGTCAGAAGGAGCAGTACAAGGACACTCTCAAGGTCTCTCTCAAGAACTTTGGATTTGATTGCTCAACATGCGAGACACTGGTACAAAACCACTCAGCATGGCACGCCCACATTGGAAAAGGTGCTGTGCTCTGTGAGCAAAGCAGAATTGAAAGAGCACAAAGAAAATGTAGAATGTACAAATTTGGAGTAACCACCCTAAATGTTCACACAGACTACCTGTGCCCAATCTGTGGTAGAGCATTCCGAGCTTATGTTGCTCTGATCAGCCACGATTGGACACATTGAAACTTCACTGTATCATGGTGACATCATTTTGGTCCTCTCTGAGAACGGACAAACAACCAGCCAACCAATAGTTTGCCACTCTTCTTTTCCTAACTATTTGTTCATATCCTTTGACCACTTATTTGTTGGCCAAACCAATTCTAAATCTATGGAAATCCAGCATGAATTCTTAGCATGATATCCATTAGCTTGTTTTTTGTTTAAGTATGTATTTTCATAACTGTATTTCAGTATAAATGGTTTCTTTTATAATTCTCTATACTTTTCTTTTATACACTTAAAAACATCCTAAGAAGGGATATATCTATGACACAAAAAAAGCTTACGAACCCCTGACTGATTTGGCAGAAGGTTGCATCAGCCTTCAGCTCATCAGGATGCAAACTGAGACACATTTTTGGAATTCAGCCAGTCCAGGAATTTGCTTTACTTGACTATGAGTATTTGTTACAAGCATTTTATTTTTTCATTTTGTTTTTCCCAACAGAGGAGGAGGTGGGAGGGAGAGAAAATAGATTTTTTTGTTCATTGAAAAAAGAAAATGAAATTTTAAAAAGAAAAAAGGAAAAGTAACCATGTTGCAATTTAAATTCAAGAAGCCATAAAACCACATTGTCCAATTCCACCTTTATGTGAAAAGATAATGTGCACCAAAGTAAGCTGATAGGGACTTTTCTGAGAGAGCATGTTTTAAGTCCACAGGTAAGGTTAGTGCCAGTTTGGTTTCTTGCCCCACACTCTCTGCTTACATGCCTTGCTCAGTGGTTTACACATAAAACCGAATAAATGTCTCTAGAATCGAGATGTCCAGTCTGACTGCACCTACAGCTATATCTTGAGCACATTGTCATAGCTGGTGCTTCTAATGACGCTTTTAGCAAAGAAATATAATATGGTGTGGTGCAGTGACATAGGAAAGGATTTAGAGCCAGAGTTCCTGGGACGCCTCTCTTCTGCTTCCTCACTATATTACTTTGGGCAGGCCTTTTCCTTTCTTGGGGTTTCTGCTTCCTCATTTGGAAAATAAGGATGGAGGGAGAGAATTAGATGATCTTTAAAGTCTTTCCCAGCTCTAAATGTAAATTTAAATTACACAAGCACAGGATTAAGTGCCCACTGTGGGCATACTATTACTCTAGGTGCTGGATAAGAAACAAAGTTAGCAAGACTGGTTCCTCCACTGGGAATGTATTTTAGTAGGAGGATAAAAGGCACATGTATTGGGCAGCTAGGTGGTACAGTGGATAGAGTATTGGACCTGAAGTCTGGAAGACACATCTTCCTGAGTTCAAATCTGGCCTTAGACACTTATGCGGTGTGTGACCCTGGGCAAATCACTTAATCCTATTTGCCTCAGTTTCCATATCTATAAAATGAGTTGGAGAAGGAGATGGCAAACTACTCCAGTATCTTTGCAAGAAAAACTGGAATGGGATCACAAAAAGTTAGACACAACTAAAGTGATTGAACAACAAAAAGACATGTATGTGAATAACTATAAGAGCAAAAAAATAAGTACATTGTGAGGACATAGACATCCTATTCTAAGAGTTAACCAAAAGGAGGGATCTCTTTTAGCTTAGGGTGATTAGGAAAGACACACCAGAAGAGGATGTAGAAAGATAAATAGGATCTTAGTAAGCAGACCCAGGAAGGAGAGCATTATGGAGTTTTGGATCAATCTAAGCAAAGGTATGGAGGCAGGAATGTAACCTGTTAAAGGGACAGTAAGTACTTTGGTTTTGCTATGGCACAGAATATAAGACAAAGAGACATGTGTCATAAGCCAGAGAGGCAGAATGTAGCTTAATTGGTAGGGGACTTGAGTATCAAGCTAAAAAGTTTAGCCTTTACTCAGTAAACAACTGAAAGTATTTAGGTATTTGAGGTGACATAGTGAGACTTGTCTATCCAGAAGATGAATTTGTCAGTAGTGGGTAGGTTGGATGAATTAGATCAACAAACAATGAGATAATGTTCTGTGTACTTTAAGACAATGAGGAGCTACATAGTATATTTTAGAAAGATTTTCATCAAAAATAGTTTAAAAGTTCTAGCACTTGAAGCCCTAACCCTTCATTATTTGGAAAACTTGGCTATTCAAAAGCATGATTTGTGTAAGGATTCTAGGTGATCCAAGGTTTTACTATATAAAATTAAATTTTTAAAGCACAAAAGAAGCCTACAGGATTCAGGAAAAGGGTAGGCTTTTAATTAGGATCCCTAGAAAAATGAAATGATAAATGAAGCTTTCTGGGGACATTTTGTCAAATATTTTCCAAAATATTTGTCAAAGTACATTTTATCAGTTCACTGCATGTAGCAAGCACTAATTACACTTTGATTTGATTTGAGTTCTGTGCAATTTTGGCAAATGTTTTTGTGAAAGTTTTCATTAGACAGTTTCAGAAATTTCACAAGAGTTTTGTGACCAGTGAGGAGAACTTGGAATGAGTATATTGATGGACAGCTGCCTTGAGGAAGTAGCTACAAAAACATTGCTTCCTCCAGTTGTCCACAAACAAAAATTTATTTTGCTTCCAGTTGTAATAAATTTTTCTGTTTAGGCCTATTTCCCAGGAGTATAGACGTACATACCTGTAACAAATGTTTGGGATGTAAAAATATGGTTAGAGGATACATTTGTTCATGGAAGCAAGGGTCTAATTTAGAAAGTATTTGCCTATGCATAGACGGTTAGAGAAGGGTATTTACTGGTGCCAAGTATCACCTATGCTACTGAGACTAGAGACAGGCTGGGCAGCAGAAGTAACAGCTGATTAGTGATGGTGCCTCAGCCTGGAGTGAAATTAGATGAATGGACTTGAATAAAGGAAGATTGTGGCAAAGGGTGTAAGCTGCGTGCAAGGAGGTTGAAGCAAAAAACGAAAAAAGCTATCAGTATTACCGCTGAAAGTGTATGTGCTGCAGCTTCCCCCGGTATGAGATGAGCCTTGGAGGAACTCTTTTTCCATACTCTGGCAGCTATTATGAGATCAGGGACACAGTTAAAGCCAGAACAAGGGAAAGGCTTTTTATTTCACTGCTGGCCTGCTGATCCAGAATAATGCATAGTGCACCCAGGGGATTCTGGAGGCATCAATGCAAGAAAACTCTGAACACTCCAGGAAATCATCCTCATTAATAACTGTCATACAAGTTGTGAGTTTAAACATCCCACTTCTGTGCTATGTTTGGGAGACTGAACAACAAGGAACCAGACTCCAACCTGAGAGGGGATTTAATGCCACAAAGGTTTGGAAGTGAGAAGTGAATAGAGATGGTACTTTCTTTGTGTGCAGTGCTTTTGGTGTTGCCATGCTTCTGTTGAATTTAATTAAATTATTTGCTTGATTATGACATTGAGTTTTGAATGACTAAAACAGATCCAATCCAGATCTGAAAAGACTAGGAGAAACCAATTTCTATTTGGTACACAGGGACTTGAGTTAATGAGTGTTGAGCAGTCAGTGTTAGACTAAACATGGTCATAATAGGGAAGGAGTGGAGTGCTGGGTGATTGGTATTCCATATATCTTTCATTTCTCAGATGTTCATGGAAGAGCCTATGACGCATAAACACATAAATGTACTGTTGCCCTTGTTCATACATGGAACTACCTATGAGTTATTCCAGAATAGATTTTCCTCCACCTTCCTAGTGATCAGAAATAAGAATCAACATTTCAGGAGGCTGTTGTGTGTATTCATTAGCATCTGTAAGTGATCTTGATCTTTGAGTAAAACCTCCACAGCTTTTAAAAGGTGACCGCTGATGCAAGCATTTTTTAAGTTAACAGTACCTGTTATGTGGCAAACACTGTGCTAAGTGGTGAGAATGGAAAGAAAGGCAGAAATCAGTCCCTGATCTCAAGAAACTCGTCATCCACAACTTGGAAACAACTATAGACACCAAACAACTATATGATTACTCATTACTAGTTTGCTGAAAACTTGTATCAACCATGAACATTGTCAAGGTTATTTTCTTTTTAAATTTATTTTCAGTTGATAGAACAAAACAGTCATTTCCATGACAATACAATAAAAAAGACAATTGCACATAAAAGTGCAGATCTACCATGTACAACTTGCTATTCCTTCCAAATATTCAACAGTTATCATGTAAATTTCTTCTTTTCTTCCCTACCCCTACTCTAGAGATGGCTACCATTAGATACAAATAGGGGTGTGTGTGTGTGTGTGTGTGTGTGTATAAATTTATTCTATACATACTTCTATCTATGTATATCAGTTCTTTCTGTGGATGCAGATAGCATCTTCATATGTCCTTTATTTTTAATTTGTGTATTTATAATAGTCAAAATGATTTGGTTGCTCAAGGTCTTTCTTAAAACAGTCTTGCTGTTATTGTACACAGTGTTCTGCTCACTTTGCTCTTCATCATTTCATGCAAGTCTTTCCGTGCCTTTTTAAGATCATTGAGCTCATCATTTCTTATAGCACAGAAGTATTCCATCACAACCATACATCATAACTTGTTCAGCCATGCCCCAATTGATGGGGATTCCTGCAATTCCTAGTTCTTTGCCATCACAGAGGAAGCTGGTATAAACATTCCACTCACATTCTAAGTTATAATCACCATTTGTGAATTTCCCTCCGTCTTATTTTTATTCACTATTTTATTTTTCAGTCTCTCTTTTTACTCTCTTCTTGTGACCTTATCTTCTCCCCCCCCCACTTCACCCACCCCTTCCATTCTTTTCAAAGGCTTGAAAAATATGGCAAGAGATTAATATGGTATTTCTTACACAGCAGTTGCATTTAGTTGAAAAACAAATTATGACTGAAGTCATAATGGCAAACATTTGCAGTATCTATGCCAGGATTCTTAAATTATTCTTAAATAATTGAGTCCCTGTCCACCAGTGACAGGTCATTTTTTATAACATGTGCCCAAGACATATTTAAGGTTTTTTTAAACTGAGCTTCTTGGATTCATCCCTTTAAACTGTTAATATTTTTACATAAATTTGGAGCATATATTCTACCACTTCTAAGCTATCTTAACGTCAATTGCTACAAAAGTATTATTCTTTTTAGATATAATTACAGATTAATCTATTTTCTATCTGCTCTACAACCAAGTAAGGATTTCTGCTTCCAGAATTAATAGATTATTTTTAATCTGTGGCCACACTCGTCATTGACATGAAAGCATACTCTTCTTATTGGTTAAACAAAAGCACAACTTAAGGCAAAATATTACAAGGGACGCTTAGTTCCATAGAAACAATGTTATCAATGGGCTATGTAGTCATGACATGGGAAGAAAGGGAGGAAAAAGTGGTCTTGGGCAGGTGCCTCAGTGAGACAAATGTAAACTCTTAAACTCTAGCCTTGGGATAGGGTTGGATTGAGCAGAGTACCTGAAGAATCCTTAAATATAGAGGAACTTGAGGGAGAACTAAAATTAGAATATGAGTTGTTGAAGATAGCAGCACAAGGGAAGACAGGAAGTCTTTGGGGTCCAACAAGGATGTGGACTGGATTAGGCTTGAAGACTGGACTAATAGTGAATGTCACAAAAGGTTGGTTTTTTAAACATTAAAGGGACATTTGGTTAGAATATGTTACCATGTCTATTCTGTCTGTGAGGTCTTTTTTCTTTTTGATGCAAAAAGATCTCTCCTTTTGAAATTTTTTTAGCTCAACAGAAATCCATTTCCTTACTTCACTTTCTATTCCATTGTAAAAGAAAAACAAATTCTTCCTAGCAAATATATATAATCAAGCAAAACAAATTCCCTCATGGATAGGTTCAAAAAAAATCTCTCCTTCTTTGCCCTAAATCCATCACTTCTTTGACAGGAAGTGAATAATATGCTTCATCATTAGTACTCTGAAATCATGTATGATCATTGCATGGATTGGAATTCCTACACTGTTCATAGTGTCTTTATAGTGTGGTTATTATTGAATAAATTGTTCTAGTTCTGTTCATTTAGTTCATCAGTTTTTAAACGCCTTCAAAATACTCATTTTTGAATTATCAGTGTCATAGTACAAATTGTTTTTCTGGGTCTTCTTACTTCATTCTGCATCAGTTCTGCATACAGATCTTTTAAATTCTCTTTAAAATTCTCTATTTCCCCATTTTTTACATCACAACAGCATTCCATCATATTTATATAGCACAATTTGCTCCTATTTGGAGAATTCTGAGCTGTTCCTCACAAAGAGCATAGAGTGATTTTCACCATAATCCCCCAGGTAAACTCTTTGCTGTAGCTAGATGAGGTCAGCCCTTAGCTTTAGTTATTTCTATAAAACAATTCAGTTATTCTTGGGACTAAGTTGAGATGAGAATGATAATACATATCAATCTTTCAGCTCTAAGGTAGAAGTTAAGGTCACATAGACCTTGTAAGTCTTGGAATACTCTTTGAAATAGAGTGATGTACTGTGGGACAAATATATCTCTCAGAAACATTTTTTAAAGTTGCTTTTGGATAGGGAATGAAGTAGATAGCTGATTTCTGGCGCATTAAGCATTTTAAGTGCCTGAAGTCCAAAATAGAAATCCTTATCTTTCCTTTAAAACTCATCACTCTTCCATACTTCCCTATTTCTGTCGAAGACACCACCATCCTTCCAGTCACACATGTTTACAACCTTCGTGTTAGCCTCAATTCCTCTCTCTCCCTCACCCCACAGATTCAGTCAGTTGCCAAATCTTGCCACTTCTACCTCTACCATTTCTCTCAAAAATATCTCCTCCATACTTACCTAACCACCAAACTAGTTCAGGCCCTTATCTCTTTTTGCCTGGACCATTGTAACAACCTCCTAATTGATCTCTTTGTACTGTCTCTCCCCAGTTTAATCCATCCTACACAGTTCTATAATGATTTTCTGAAAGTGCAGGTCTGATCATGTGATTCCCCTCTTCAGTAAACTGCAGTGGCTCCCTATTACTTTTAGGATCAAATAAAAAGTCCTGTGGTTTGGCTTTTAAAATCCTTCACAACCTGATCCTAACTTACTTTTCCCACCTTGTTACACACAAGTTCCCTTCCTTTATTCTGTAGCCCAGCCAGAGGGAACTTCTTGCTATTCGTTATAGGTGACATTTCATCTTTCATCTTTGTGTCTGTGTGGTACCCGACCTCCATGTGTGGGCTGCTCTCCCTTCTTACCTCATCCTGTGAGAATGTGGTTTATTTTCCTTCAAAACTCAGCTCAAATGCCACTTCCTACATGAAGCCTAGCTTGATTTTTCCTAGCTGCTAGTACCCTGCACTGCAAAATTACCTTGTATTAATGTTATCTCTATTTTGCATATACTTATAAGGGCAACTAGATGGTGCAGTGGATAGAGCAATGAACCTGGAGTCAGGAAGACTCATCTTCCTGAGTTCAAAACTGGTCTCAGACACTTAGTAGCTTTGTGACCCAGAGCAAGTCACTTAACCCTATTTGTCTCAGTTTCCTCATCTATTAAAATGAGCTGGAGAAGGAAATGGCAAACCACTTTAGTATCTTTGCCAAGAAAACCTCAAATGGGGTCGTGAAGATTTATACAGGACTGAAATGACTCAACAACAACAGTATTCTTATGTGCTCAGGATGCCTTCCTCCTAATAGAATGTTGCCTCCCAGCAGGCAGGCAGCAGTGGTTACATTTTTGGTTTTGTATCCTCAGCACCTAACACAGTGTCTGGTACATAGTAGGAACTTAATACTTATTACTTGATTGACTCCAGTTAGAATCTATACATACGTAGTTCCTGAAATCTCTGGACTATAGAAATGTAGAAAGTTCCTTTCCTCCCTTGCTTAGGACCGACTTTAGCTTTGCAAAACATAACTTTGCCTTAGGAAAGTGAGTAAAGGAAGCCTGAAGAAACATTGAGTGCATAGTGGGCTCATTACAGATATATCTAACCAATGAGTGCTTGGGTTGTTAACTAAATAAGGAAAGATCCCACTAAAACTCTAAATAAAGAAATCCTTGAAACCTACTAAGTGACCGATCCTCCTCTTTTCTTAGGGAAAAGTTCTGTTTCAATTCACTTCAACAAATATCATTGAGTACCTACTATGTGTTCAACACTGAAATAGCTAAAAGGATCTCTTTATCAGCATTCTCCCTCATTAGCCCTCTGTGAAGGTTTTCTGGAAACAGACCATAAAGCGAACAACATTCTCTCTCTGTTTTGAATCCCCACTGCAAAAGTTCAAGATGAGCTGGAGAATGTAAACATACTTTAAATTGTAGGAGAAAACTGTTGGCACAGAATAAAAGCTTTGGTGTTTATTAGAACAGGCTCATAGCTGTGGCACTCAGTACTTCCAGCCTTACATGTTTAATTCAGGAAAAAGGGGGAAAAAAACAGTTCTGATTTTCTGCACGCTATTGTCAAACTGAGGCAGGAGCAGACTTTCTCAATCTTTATGATGTCTTGATCAGATAACTGATATAAAAGATCTTCCAAAATCCTCTGTCTTCTCAAACTTTATGGTTTGTTCTTGGGAAGTCAGAGATAAACAAGAATAGACTTAATAAATCTATCTAATGTTATAAATACATAAGCCCTGGTTGTTTTTCTCTGAGGGCAGTAGGCCAGCAATCAGCAACAATTCCGTTCTCCTGGCTTTTCTCAAAGGGTCCCCGAATTAAGGCTATTGTGGCTTTGCAGATTGTTGCAGCTGGGGTCTCTAATGTGGCAACCACACATCAAAATTTGGTACCTTTTGAGAGAATACTGTGAGAGACTCCTGATCATGCATTGACTGCTTTCAGTAGAAGAAAATGTTTGCTTTTTAAACACTGATTCCAAGAAGGCTTTTCTCAAGCCTGTCTTGTAGCTTGTTGTTCGGTCATTTTAGTTATATCTAAATCTTTGTGACCCTGTTTGGGGTTTTCTTGGCAGAGATACTGGAGTGGTTTGTCATGTCCTTCTCCAGCTCATTTTACAGATAAGGAAACTGAGGCAAACAGGGTGACTTCCCCAGGGTCATACGTCTAGTAAGTATCTGAGGTCAAATTTGAACTTGGGTCCTCCTGATTCTTGGCCTGGCGCTCTATCCACTGCACCGTCTTACCTGCCTCTGTGCCACATAGCTGCCCCCATCTTCAGCTATAGAACCTGCCAAAGTTCATAATTATCTCCAAGAAACATCACTTCAAATTCCTCTCCCTTACAAAGCACCTTAAACTCCTACAATAATGGAAGCTATCAAACTTATTAAAGTTCTTAACTCACCGTGTGGGTCTCTCCTATATGTCAGTCAACCAGCATTTATGAAACACTATGTGCTAGGTGCTAGGCTAAGAGATAATGCAAAAAAAAGGCCCTGCCCTCAAGGAACTCACAGTCTAATGGGAGAGAACAAAACCCAAATGGAAGATGAAAAGCAGAGTTGGGAGGAGAAGACATAGACAGGTTTTAATTAAATACAGCTCACATCTCTTCAGTTGCTCATATCAAGGCTTTAGAGGTTACCAAGTGGCATATCCCAAAGGAGACATGATTGGGTAGTAGGGAGCCATTTTATTTACTCCTTAAAATTTAGAAGGAGGCAGAGGAGAGAATGCAAGAGAGAAACTGTGAAATATAGCATTGCTATAGTGACTATTACAGCAGTATGTTTCCACTTGACTGGCATGTCAAATGATTGATTCAGCAGAAGTCGCTATGTCTAATAATTATGGGCCAAGTTTACACAGCATCCAGGGACTTTAAAGTTTGGCAAGTATTATGAATGAGTTTACATTGTTTTGAAAGACAAGCCAGATCATTCCAACTAGAAGAAAAACGGTTTTAGTTTTGAGTTACTCATGGTGTTTTCAGGATAGTTCAGATTATTCTGGAAGAAGGTCATAATGGAAAGTACATTGGATGTGGTATAAAAAAAAACTGGGTTCTAGTCAGTTCTGTGTGATCTGGGGACAAGTCATTTCTTTATGGCCAGGATCTGGTTTCCTCATTTGCCAAGTAGAATAATTCTTGAGCAGCTTACTTCACAGGATCCTCAAAAGAAAGCATATTTACCAAATGTTAGACGAACATAAGAGCTCTTCTTCTTGGTGTCTCTTTTCCCTATATGTATTCTAGACCTTGGCTACATAAAAGGGTTTTGATGCTATTATTTTTTTACATCTTAGAAGATAATACTATTAACCTGGAAAAATATGTGAATTTTTGAAAATTTGGAAGTTGTCTCGGGGGAAGAAAATAACTCATTCTGTTCTAGAAACTTCACATATGTTTACTTAAAAGCACCAGACAAATGGAAAATCCTGGCAGCTTCTGATTAAGCCAACATGGATGGAGCATCTTTGTTTCTGTTCTGTCTTCAATAACAATATTTCATATTTGGCTATTTGCAGAATGATGTGGCTGCACTTCTCAAACCAATATCGGAAAAGATTCAGGAAATACAAACTTTCAGAGAGAGAAATCGGGGGAGTCAAATGTTTAATCATCTTTCAGCTGTGAGTGAAAGCATCCCTGCACTAGGGTGGATAGCAGTGGTAAGTCTGCACCATCATTTGGGAATTCCTCATCTTGGCACTCTTTTGGTAGTTGATGACACAACTAATATTTATACATGTAAAAAGATAGAAGCTCCATCTTCCTGTTTCTTCATCTTTAGCCTGATGCATTAACAGAGGCTTTTTCCTCTTTCTTTTCAGCCTACACTAAATTCTTATTCTGCTTAACATGTTCTATGCGATCTATGAAATCACCCTCCCTAGCCTTAATGCGCTCATTTTTTGCTTAATGACTTTAAAGTATCACCATTTCCACTGCTTATCTTTTTTTCTCTGAACCATTTTCTTGCTTTGTTATTTTTTCTTCTATGCTGGGGTGATGGTGCTGTTCTCTTAGTCCCCCAAACCAGGTCCTTATGTCAAGGAGATGAATGATGCTGCTACATTTTATACTAACAGGGTCTTAAAGGACTACAAGCACAGGTATGTTGCCTTATTTTTATTGTCCTTACTTTGGGGTTGATCATTTAGAAGTAGCTGTGCTACTGTTGTTTAGCAGAGTCCATGAATTCTTTCAGAAATCTTTGAAATTCAATTTGTTTTTAGAGAGACAAAACAAAATAAAAAATGAAACAAATATCCAGATATTTAAAATATCACTTCTTTATTACTCTTGTGGTGAGCAACTTCACCAATTTTGTGTACATTGTGTGTTTTCCCCATTTTTGCTGTAATCTAAAAATTAGTCACATTTCTACAAGTGTCTTAAGGTTTACAAAGGGCTTTGATCACAACAGTTACAAGAGGGTTGATAATGTGCAAGTATTATTATCCACATTTTGCAGATGAGGAAACCAAGACCCAGAGCATTTTTAGTGACTTCTAGCTGGTCTCAGAGCAGGGGGTGCAAATCTTGTGGTCTTTACTCTTTCCAGTATATACACTATTTTGTATTTCCTTTAGTAATATCAGTTTATAAATGTCAGTAATTTGTAAAAGTCGGGAAAGGAGAAATCACAAAATGGAGCCATGTAAAGAGGAAGAGGACAGATGAGAGGGAGATCCTGGTTTGAGATAATAAGATGAAGAATCACGGGATCTGAGATTTAGAAGTGCTCTCAGAAATTTTGGAGGCTGCCATATCATACTTACTATCAACTTCTATTGAGCTCAGAGTCCACCAAAAAGCGTTCTCATGTTCTTTCCAGGAGCTGTTGTCTAACATTGTCTTTCTCTGTCATGTATCTGATGCCACCGAGTTTAACTTGTGTAAAACAAGTACCTTGTATTTATCCATTTACATATTCATTACATATATCCACATGAAATGCCATCTTATTTGATTTAACTCATTGTTCTGCTCCATCAAGATATTTGTGGGTCCTGCCTGTCATCTAGCATGTTAGGAATCCCTCCCATATTGGCCTCATCTGAAAATCTGATAAACACTATCCATGCCTTCATCCAAGGCATCAATAGAAATATGCAATAGGACCAGAGTCAGAAAACTGGGACACTTTACCACCTCTCTTCAAGATGACATTGAGTAATTCAAAATCAAAGTACCCATAGTGTCTTCTAGTCCAAATCTTTTTTGTCTTACCCAAAAGAAACCCTTTGTTAAGTGCTTGGCTGAAGTCTAAGTAATCTTTATCTATATCATTACTCTCAACTATCGGCAGCAGTTAAGTGTCACAGTGGATAGAATTCTGAGCCTGGAGTCAGAAAGACCTGAGTTCAAGTCCAGCCTTAGACACTTACTAGTTGTATCCTGGAGAAGTCACTTCACCCTGTTTACCTCAGTTTTCTCATCTATAAAATGAGCTGGAGAAGGAAATGGCAAACCACTCCATTATCTCTGCCAAGAAAACCCCAAATGGGGTCATGAAACCTCTTCACTTGGGAGGGATACCACTATCATTTTTGTCACAAAACTGTATATTTCAGGTGAAAATGAATTTGAGGGATTGAATTATTAAGATCCTACTTCCCCTTACCAGCATAGATCTAAAAGTGAGAATGAGAGGAAGTAAGCACATTGTATAATTAAATAAATTACTATTTCAAGTGGCAAATGAAACAAATAAGAATTATAAATATTATGAGAATGTATAGTACACTTTGTAATACACTTTTCACATTGCTCATCTTTAGCAATTACTTATTTTAAATTTTGGCTGATATTTCCTCGTAAACTATGACACCATCACTGCTGTCACAGAGAGCAGACACATTTTGATTAAACATCATGGTCCGTATGCACTCATGCCAAGTTCATCCTGAACTCTGGGAGTTCTGCTTGGATGACTCTACAAAAAGGACCCGGCATCTTCATTGTTCTCAGTAGCAATGGCTCTTTGTGGCACAGGAGTTCCCCAAGGTCTGTCATGCTCCCCTTTCTCTCCTGGTAACATAACTACTCATACAGAGAGTTTTGGGTGTGTTCATTTCCCCAGACATTCTGAATCCAAATTGTCTCTGGTGTCTTAGATGTCATAGAACATTATAACATGAATTACTTGATGGCAGTGAGATTGTAAGTCATTTTTACTTTTTAAAACATGAAAGCAGTAATTGCTGAAAGGTCACCTTCATATTAGTGACTACTGGGGTTAAAAAAAAATATGTCTGTTGGTACACACACACAGAGTGAGTCAAGTTACTTAAACCATGTTTAGCATCAATTCAGAGGGCCACTAGGCTTATCCTACATGAATATAAAGAAGACACTTGGCATCACTCAGCCTTCCTTATTTTTCCTATGTACCAGCTTAGAAATGTTCTGTTTTCCCTTTAGTGTGTCCTCCTCTTTCCGCACCTCACTTCCTAAGCATTACTTCTTTCCTGTGTATTAATGGCGGGGGGTCAGGTAAGGTGGGAAGTAGCAGTACCTCTTACCCGCTGGCATCTCAGCTGCAGTGCTGAGAAATTGAGGCTTCCTCTTCTGTCAGAGTTAGCATTCTGATACCACAAAAAGAATCTGGGGCTGCTCTGTAAATGTCAGAATTTGGCTGGAAAGTGTATTTCTGGCAACATCAAGGGCAAATCTATTCTAAGCCTTGTGGAATAACTGCCAAGAGAACCCATTCACTTTGTTTCCAGTAAAACTAGAACCCTGGCCATAAACTCTCCCATCATTGCCAGGGACAGACCACCCTAGGGATGCAGAATACTCTATATCCCACCACCCTGAGTGACCACCTGCTTTCTTTTTTTAATATATATTTTATTTTTCCACAATTACATGTTAAAACATTTTTAACGTTTTTTTTAGTTTTGAGTTCCAAATTCCATCCCTCCCTCTTACCCACCCCTCCCACCTCCTTGAGACAGTAAGCAATCAGATATAGGTTTACATGTGCAGTAATGTAAAGCATTTCCATATTAGTCATCTTGTACAAGAAGACTCAAATAAAAGAAAAAGAATGAAATAAAGTGAAAAATAGCATGCTGTATTCAAACAATATCAGTTCTTTCTCTGTATTGCAGATGGGCCCAAGCGTGCTTCATTCTTCTACTATTTCACAGTTTCACTCAGGGCCTACAGAAAATTTTCACAACTGAATCTTGTTGAACACTGTGGTTACTGAGCAGTTTTTACCTTTTTAAAAACAGCACCAGAATTGAAAGACAGGCTGATGACCTCTGCCTGTCCTCCTTTAGCATCTTCATTAAAGGACTGTACATACAGCGGCTTTCTGCTTGTTATCAAATAAGTGTATCAACTGACTGATACTTCCCCTGAGTGAGGGACCAGAATAAGCGGGTTGGTTTGGCTTCATCACTATCTTTTGTCCATATGTTATCCCAGGTGCAGATTTTTCCATGGTAATTGTGGCTGGTTCTGTTTATCTTTCAGTTAGCTCTAGCCCAAGGGTTCTTAACATTTTTTGGCAGCCTAGCTAAGTCTATGGATCCTTTCTCAGAATGATGTTTTTAAATGTTTTTAAATCCATAGAACAAAAGATATGATAGCAAAGGAGACCAGTTATATTGAAATACTTACCAAAATGTAGATTAAAAACAAGTTCATGAACCCTAGGTAAGAACCACTGTTCTAGCAGGTCATGGAAGCATTTTGAAAATAATCCACCAAAGAGAGCAATAAGAACTTCATGAGGAGGCAGACAGGGTGGATAGTTTAGAAATTAACATGTTGAATTTATTATATGCTTTTTAATAAAGCAAGCCAGACATGATATTCATTTTTATGTATAATCCTCATGGTCTTCTCTGTACTTGGGAATGCTCATAGTCATAGGTTTGTCAAGTTCAGAAAAACAAAAAATAAAAATCATTTTAAAATACAGGTAAATACATGCATCTAACTTTGTAAGTCTCCCTTTCCAACACTTTATAAATTAGAACCTGAACACTGATGGCCTGGTCCATCAAGTTAAAGTAAGACAAGCTTATCATGGTGAAAAAAATTGGTTTTACCACCCCCACCCCAGGTTTACATGGACTTGAAATCAGGAAAACTTAGGTTCAAATCCTTCTTTTAATACAATGTCACCACTGACAGGCTAAACTCAGGAAGCTTCAGCTCTTTCAGATTGCAAAGTGAAAATAACAATACTTCTATCTACCCCAGAGAATTGCTTTCAGACACAAATGAGATTACGTATAACAGGGGCTTGGCAAATTTTAGAAGTGCTGCCTCAGTGTCAGTGTTTATTATCATCATTATAAAAATATACTCAGTGTATATAGTACACACACACATAGACACATATATGTATGTATGTGTGCGCATATATATATGCACATGTATGGTATTTGTTCAATATATGCCTCATTTTTTCTCCCAAATTTGGCTTATGAAACACCAGAGCAAAGCCTCTTATCATGCCCCTTCTGTCCTCTACCTCACCTTGGATAAGAGGCAGAAGTCACATGGAAGTCACAAAGAGGTCCCCACTACTCTATTTTTTTCCTCTAGTTGAATGTGGTCTGCAGAGTTTCCTGTGTGAGGCTGCCCTGCCTGGGCTCCAGGGCAGCTTTACCCCACACCTCCCCTGCTTTTCCATTGTCTAGTCCCCTTTTTACACGGTAAATAGATTTTTATGCAGCAGTTTTGTGTACTTATTTTTTTTTTCACAAAAAATCACCACATGAAATTGTAATTATTTATTTATACCTTTTCATTTTATCCTTTTAAAAGAGCTCTCATTAAAAGAATACAGTCTGTATTGTTGGGGCAGTTTTTAAAAGCAGTATGGTACCTCCATGTGCATACGTGCGTATACACATTTGTGTGTATTTATTGAAGAAAGTTTTAAAAATTAAGCAGATCCTAAGTTAAAACTAAGTCTTACATGAGATCCATGAATACATAAAAGCTTGTCCGTATTTGGGGAAATGGAACAAATTTCCAAATTTATCCCACTTAATTTGGGATTTCTTTTGCTTCTTTTTACCTGGCTGGATTTATTTGGATGAAACATCTTCTTAAAAAAGTAGAAGGTCCAAAAAGCTAGACTTAGCTTGTTTACATTTTCATGGCTATAAAGCATTGTGCACACCGGTGACACTTTAGAAATCAACAGCCAACTTCAGAGGAGGAAGTAAAGGCCACAGCTGGACTGGCTGTAACTGTGATCACCTCAAGTTTTGGTCAGAAGAGGGAAGGATGGTCCAGTGGTTATGGCCATCTCCCCACTCCTAGTTCACCAGATGAATTGGACAGTGAAGAACGTGTTCAGATTTAGGAAGTCAGTATTTTTTCCACTAGGATTTTTCCACAATGGGCATTCCAGAGTTCTAAAGAGGCACTTAAAGGGATAAAAAATCCTTCCTCAAAATGGGTGACCAATGTTACTGTATTCAGTAACTGATTTTGTTCACTTCGTTGTGATTTAATATATTAGAATACTCTATAAATTTAAAGAACTAATAAACACAGTATTTGTTGCCTTGAAAAGAAAAAAAGAAATAAGCAGCCAGATAAAATCCTTCAGAGGTGCCTCTCAAGAAAGACAAGAAAGCTGCATAGTTATTACATCAGCTTGATTGGTATAGACCTGGAGGTCACACGTGGCTTTCTAGATCATTGGATATGGCCTTTTGACTGGGTCCAAGTTTTAGAGAACAAATCCTTTTATTAAGGGGATTTGTTCTGTGAAATTCGGATTTGGTCAGAAGGTTGCACTTGAGGACCTAGAGGGCCAACATGTGGTCTCAAGGCCACAGGTTCCCCACCCCTGGTATAGATAGATCAGATCTAGAATATGCAGATGATTTCCACTCTTAGAGATAAATGGGGAAGAAGAAATGGAAATAGCAAATAGAAAAAGGTCTTTTGGATTAGTAGGTATAAATATAGCATTAAAACAAAATCACCACTGTCTTACATGATTCTGTCTTTCTCCCACTGATTAAGTGACTTACGCCATGTGGATTGGGTGAAGTCCTACCTGAATATCTGGACTGAGCTTCAAGCATACATCAAGGAACACCATACCACAGGCCTTTCTTGGAGCAAGACTGTAAGTGTTGCATTACTTTTTGTGTAGCACCCATGACTTCTCATCCATGAGTCCAAGAAAGTGAACCCAGGTTTTTGGTACTACTTAAGTCAGAATCTTCTCTTGAAAATAACTCATAACTTGTATATTGCCTTTTAATAAATTAGAGGATTCCCCCTTGCTAAATGTGTGTGTGTGTTCGTCCTTCATTGCTGAAGAAGACCATGCCATCAGAGAAATGATGACACAACTTGCACTTGACTTTGTTTTGAGTGAGGGAGGGCTGCTGAATGAATGAATGGAGCATTTATTAAGTACTGTGTGCCAAACATTGTTTCAAGATTCTGGGGATACAAATACCCCCAATAAAGAGAGAGAGACCAAGACGGAAAAAGAAATAGAGAGAGACAGAGAGAGAGAGACCTTGCCTTCAAGGAGCTTACCTTGTGATAGGAGGAGATGACACATACAGGGGAGAGGTAACCAGGGAAGGATGAAATCATGAGGATGATGAATGGAACCTTGGGCCACTGAATGAGGTGCCCTTTCCAGAAGCAATGGAAGTATTGATTTGTTTACCAGGTAACCGGGCAAGAGGTACCAGGTAGAGAAGGGAAAGAGGAACAGAATCGGTGGGAAGACAGGAAGTAGGAAGACAGTGTAGTTAGATGCCTGATACTCTTACCAACCAGTATGACACCAAGGAGCAAGCCAAGGATCCATTTGGGGGAGTCCATAGTGGAAAGGGTATAAGTGACCAGTTCTGGTACTGGAATGGTGAGAGACAGTAGAGAAATGGAGATAGTAATAGGAGGCTGATAAAGTGTCAACATGCATCTAACTGCCACTTGAATTTGGAGGTTTTTAAGTTTTATAGAACTTCCTCTACCATATTTCTTCTTTTTAATAATTTCATTACTGGAGAGTGTTGGTGTGACTTCACATAGAAATTTTTTTTAACTAGAAGGTTTACCATCCGTTTCCATTAAGAGCGGTTATTTGACATTTCTCATCAAAGGGGGGCTCTCCTCTTCCTTGGCTGTCTTTCTTCCCTACCTAACCTTTCAGACTGTTGGAGGTTGGGGTTAGTGCTGAAGTGTGAATACCATGGCAGAGGCTGTGGTCGTGCAAGGGAACCTGGGGCTTCTAAGTTTGTTCAGGCTTTTGAGTCGCTTGCCCTAAGTCTCCTCTTACGAAGTTTAAATATTCAGTGTTCTGTGTTCACTTTCCCTACTGTGCAGCAGCAGCCGCAGCAGCAATATCACTGCCATTTATATATAGCACGTACGCTGCATCAGGCACTGTGCTAGGCACTTCACAAGAATTATTCCATCTGATCCTCACAGCAACCCTGGAAAGCAGATGCTATTATTAATTCCCATTTTACAGATGAGGAAACTGACGTAAATAGAGTTAAATTACTTGCCTGGCCACACAACTAGTAAATATCTAAGGTCACCTCTGATCTTGTCTTTCTGACACCAGGCTCGGCATGCTGTCTACTGTACCATCTAACTGCCTAAATAAACAGAGAAAGGGAAAAAACAGTTCACAACACGTGTAACTTTTCCTTCTGTTGTGTTCTCACAGTTTATGAGAAAAGAACCTCACATTAAAAAGTTTGATAAGAAGGATTGTGTGTGTAGTGTATGATAGTAACTACTGCATCTCTTTTTAAGCACCACCTATAAGGAAATTGCCTGCTCAAGGCTGATTTCATATCACTATCATTATAAATTTATTTGCTATAAAAAAGAAACAGCTAGGTCTTTGCAACAGTAAAGTAACCAATAACAGGTTATGCTTAAAGACTAATGAATTGACAGTCAAGATTCCTTGGATTAATTACTGTCTCATTGTATGATAATGTCAACAAACTTTGAACATGAATTTCTCAGACTATAAATGGAATTGCTCTCATAATGCAATAAAGTGAAAATAACCTGAAAATAAAAATAAATTAAACTGTATTGAAAGTCTTAGATAAAATGAGTTGTATTAAATAGTGGTGCTATGAAGTTTAATTTATGTGTATATAATATTTATAAAATTTGTTTTAATCAGACAAAATCTACTTTCTCACCCTCCTATCTCCTGCCCCAGTTGAGCGCACAGGAAGCACTAAATCTGTTACAGACACATATAGTCACTCAAAACAGCTTTCTATACTGGCTGTGTCCAAAAGGATACTTCTCTCGTTCACACCTGTCTGTTAATAAGGTGTGATTAGTCCCCTGGAGGCGTAGTTGGTCAGTGCGCTGATAGTTCATTCAGCACATTTGTATCTCATCACATTTATATATCATAATTTGGCTGTGATTTCCTAATTTATGGGAGCACCCCCTCAGATTCCCATTCTTTGCCAAACTCCAGAAGAGTTATAGATACTTTTATACATCCTTATAATTTGTTTGCTTAGGTCTCATCCCTCCCTTAATCTGTCCTCCCTCTAATTCTCCTTCCCCACCTCTCCCCTTTCCCTCCTGTTTTCTTGTTGGGTAAAATGTGTTTCCATATCCCAAATATGCATATGTGCTTGTGTATTTTTCATGTTTTTGACCAGTTGAAAGTGAGGTTTTGGCCAGATGAAAGTGAGGTTGAATGTGAGCCCTCCACCTACTCAGATCTTCCTCCTTGTTTGTATGTGTACCTTGATTATTTATGTGAGATAAATAATCCCCTCTCCCCTCCGTTCCAGTGTATTCCTCTTCCCCTCTCTTTCCATTCTTACGATCATCAAGAACCACTCCCAGGTGCTGACTAATTGATCTTCCTCTGTGACTGTTGATGATGACAGTGTTCAGTGGGGACACGCATATCATCTCCTCACATTTGAATATAAGCGGATTGTCCTTATTTAATTCTTTATCATTGTTTATTCAGCTTTACCTTTTCTTGTTTCTCCTCACTCCTGTATTTGAACTTCAAGAGTTTCTTTGCAGCTCTGGTCTTTACATCAGGAATGCTCAGGGTCTCCCTGCTTGGAAACACCACCCCCATACGCAGGTCCCCTTTTCAGTCAACTCTGGATCTGTGACCTAGTACTGGGTAGTGACAAAGCCTCCGGTTGGTACCTGTCTCTATCTCAGTGCCTCACTGTGGGGCTGATGGTACCCTTGTAGGGGTCTGAGACCTTCCCTTAAGCTATTGTACTGGAGGACTTCATGCAGCAAGCTCCCATTCCCATCAGTCCCCTGTGTCCACAGACCTTCCTGTCCCTTTCCCTATGCCAATCTAGGCTGGACAAATGACTCGCTGTGACACTTTCTGAATTTCCTCATCAAGATTTGCTCTAACGCATTTTCTAGATCTGTTTAGAGACATTTTTATGAAGGGAACTCACCATACTACTTCTTACCATTTCACCATCTTGGCTCTACTTTCTTGGTGCTATGGAGTTTCAAAGAGAAAAGTGAAAAGTAAATGATTCATTAAAGAAAAATATTTAGTCTTTACTTGATGTTAATGTATATTCAAACTTGCTATTAGCTGGGAACAAAGATACTGTGTAGCATAAGTACTTAGTATAAGAAATTGGGGGCCAACATGTATAATTATAGAAATATTCCATTCAAATAATTGATCCTTTACGAGGAGTTGCGTCTGTTTCAGTTCATGAAGGAAAAGGTGATAGTTCTGCCCCAGCACTGAGTAAGAGTATTTTTTATGGAAAGAACAGAAACAGTACTGTTCACTATGTGTACAGAAACTTTGATGGCATGGTCATAAACTTGTTTTGCTGATATTCACACCTTTCTTCCACGGGATCTGCCAGAAAGTATACAAAGTACTAGAGATTTTGTATGTAGATATTAGAGTGTTTGTGAGTCTTTTTGATGTAGTCTTAAGAAACTTATTAGTTGTACCTGATTTGGATGGGTAGGTATACAGAATTCTGTCCATCTCTAAACTCTGCAGTTTTGTGTATTATTTTCATACCTTTTCCTGAAGAATTCTTTGTAATTTTTTTTGTCTCTACCCCAGATTCCAAAAATACATTTTCATGCATGGTTTGAAAAATGTGAGACCATGATAGGACTCTAGAGAGTGACAGAATAAATGGCAACACAGTCTGCTCTCATAAATAATCAAATAGATTTCTTCTCACTTATGCTCTTTAGGACACAACAAAAAAAAATGAATGACAGTTATAATACGAAATCACAGAGCCCTTGCAAAGGAGGGCAAAAGGGGCTTTTAACAGTTTTCATGGGAAATAACAACTTTAGGAGGAATTAATTAATCAAATGGCCATTGGGAGGTTTTTTAAAATTCCATTTTGATATAGAAGTAACTTACAGTCAGGTTTTTATTCTTTCATACAAGCGTCACAAAGATAGCAAACCTCAGCTTAATATCTTCAGTGCTTTCCACTGTTGCCAATTTGTTTTTCTTCTTTTTCCTTAAATTGGATTGAGAAGTAAGAGGAAGTAAACTTGTGTGTGATGGCATCTTTTTTTTTTTTTTTAAGTAATTGACAGATATGCTCTGAGAATTCAGGTTTCCCAAGGAACATTTCTCTTGAAAAATAACTGTCCTCTCTTCTGTGCTCACAGTTGGAGCCACATTTGCTTGTTACCACTTCTTAACCTTTGCATTTGGTCTGCAGCTGTACCAGGCAACTGTTGTTTCTTTCAGTTGTCACTGCTGAAATGTAAGATTTTTTGAGTGATCTCTCTTAGAACAATGTGTTGGGGGGGAGGAAGAGAGAGTGTGTGTCTGCATGTACCCACAAGTGTGCACCAATGTAGGCATAACAGAATGAACAGCTGTGGAGAATTCCACCAACAATTCCTTGTGGATGCTTAGATTTACGGTGGTGACAGTCTTTCTCACTTCAGCAGCCTCTCCTTGTAGCATGAAAGCAGTTGCTGAATGGATACACTTTAATGAGTTCTCTTGAGCCCACTTAATACCAAAAGCTACTTATAGTTTGTATTTAAACTTGGTCACCGAGCAATCCTTCATGTTAGGTTTATATCGCATTCTTCAAAGTTATGTTCTGAAGGAATTTTAGGTGTTATTTAAGATGGTCTCTTGGCACATAGATAATAGGGTTTGTTGCCCCCAGCTAATCAAATGTGGGATATATCATAAGTATCCTTGGGCAGTGTTGTCCAATGAAGTGAATAGAGAAGAAAGATAAAGGTCAATTCTTCACATCTGGGGTTTCTTGAGAAATTCATGTTTCTTCCATGAATTATCCAAATCATTGCCCATATCTTTATTTTGTTTCATTCTGCACAACTTTTATCTAAGAAAGATCAAGAGAAGGCTAGTGAATAAGAAAGGAAACAAATATTTCCTTACCTTTGTGTTATCAAACTTAATCAGTATTTCTGTTTTTTCTGTTACCTCTTCTTGCTGAATTATTTTATTCTGTGAACACTTAGGTCCTTTACCATAATTTACATGCATTCAATACATATCCACACATATGTTAATGTCTAATAAATGAATGGAATCATGTATTAAGCACTTATTATATGCCAAACACAGTTTTATGGGAAACATTAATGGGTTTTCACAGTCAAAGAATTTATCACCCAATGCCCAGCCTTCTAGTAAAAAAAAGATTTCTCCGTATTTAACTAGGCTGACCCTCAAACTGTCAATAGGAAATCATCCAAAGGCTTTCCAGAATGGCAGACCCTTCTAGAGCTTCCTCTCCCTGGCACAGTCTTTGAGAATCCAAGGTCACCCCCATACAACAGTTAAGCATCAAAGTAGGCATTTTCCATACCCACATGGCATGGGAAGCACCATGAGCAAGACAGATATGAAAAACATGGAGAATGCAAAATCTTGCCACGGTTGCTGATTATTGACCATTTTCAGAAAAACAAATACAAACTAGGGTAGGAATGAGAATATTACACTATATGACCTTCCCTCCCGTGACCAAATACATCTTCCTTCTTTTACAGCGTTCTTTCTGAACACTGCTTTCCTAAAGTTGCCATTACTTTTCTTGTTAATGTATTGCTTAATGTAAAAGTCAATTCTCCACCAACAAAGTGAAGCAGATAAAAAAAAAATCTGCCTTTAACCTAAATTAAGATTTAGCCAAGGGGTATCCATATCCAAACCCCCTATAAATAATGAATACTTGGTAGCATATCATTAAATATCTATGCCTTGACAGTTTTCAGATGTTTGGGCTCTTCCCACTGTCTTTCCTGAGACACTTGTATAGTAGCAAAGAGATCCACACTTTAGTTTTAAAAGTCTCATTTAGAATTGGGGCCAGTCTTATGACTTGCCTTTGCTAAACAAGCTAGAAGATAGGAAGAAGAAAGGAAGAGGAGGTAGGAAAGCCCCTCCCTTAGCAGATTGGACAGTTTGAAAAGGTGAGACTCCTTCTTCACTGTCATGATGGTGGGCTCTGGTTCTTAGGTGTTTCTGACCACACTGATAGGCAGCCTTCTTTATTGCTTTATTAAAGTAGCTCAACCTTTGAGAGTAAATCCTTTGATTAGAAGGCTCCACAGGTGACCTGTGGCTTTCATTCTTTTATGTGAAAGGAGAATAATGTAATGGGGGGGAGGGGAGAATACACATGACTGTGGCTAGTTCACAGTGGCACTGTGAATATCAACAATTCACAACAAAGTGCCGGAAGCAGAGATAACTACAGCTGGGTAGGAAGTGATAATAGATAGAACCTTAAAAATGAAGGCTGGCAATCCAATGGTATGTGTAGATTGAATCAGAGAAGTCAGAGTCACCATTCATTTCTTCATTTATTCGTTCATTCATTCATTTCACAAATATTGATCGATTACTCCATTCAAAGTGCTATGGAGAAATTTTAAAAGAAAAATGTGACAGATAACTATTCGTGACCTCAAAGAATAATGGATATTTATTTAAGGGTTTTGAACAAGAGTAGATGATGACACAATCAGAAGAGGAAAGTAACAGCTATGCTATGCTAGATCGGTCGGAGGAAGAAGGAAAGAGGACATAGAGATAATTTAGTACATTATTGAAGCATTACATGAGAGGGGTCATTAAAATCTGAACTAGGGTGGCAACAGGTGGAATGGAAAGGAAGGGATCCTAAGATCATAGATTCAGTGTCAACAGGGACCTCAGAAGCCATCTAGCCCCCTTCCCCAAAATTTCATGGATGAGGAAACAAGGGGCATTTGGTGACTTGCCCAAAGTCGCACGGGTAATATCAGAGGGGGAAGTTGAACCCAGGTCTGTTGATTCCTGTGGGACCGGACCTGGAGAGAGAGGTCAGGGAGAGATTTGGGAAACTCAAATGAGATAATATATAGCACTTTGCAAACCTTAATGTGCTGTATAAATGCCAGTTATTATTACTATTTTTAGCCCAGGATTACCAAGACTCCAGTCTTCATCACCTGAGCCTTCTGCTGCACTCCTGCTGAGCTTCAGCAGTATTTGTGGAACAAAACAGGGGCCTGCTAATGAATGTGTAACAGCCCAGCTGGGGGTGGGGGAGGGAATGTATTGCACACATACTTTAAAATTTAATCTGCATTATTAATATTTTCTTAAGCCTGGAAAGTCAAGAAAACAATAAATCAAGCCCTGATTTGTAACCTTCTGAGGTGTAAATGCTCACTGAAAATTTAATAATCCTCTCTTAGTTATTAGAGCTGACTCCAGCACATCCCTGGGTTAGAATTAATAATGCGAATTTGGGAGTCATCTGCATAGAAGTGATTTTTGAGTGAGCATGATGACCACAGAAAGAGTATAGGAAAGAAAAGGGTCATCTCAGGACAGAATTTGGGGAAAGCCCACAAGGAGGGGTCCAAAGAAAGAAAAGAAGTCAGTAAAGGAGCCAGAAAGATAGAAGAACCAGAACACCGAAGTGTCATGGAACCAAAGAAAGACATTACTTTAAGATGAGGGAGAGCTCGGTAGTACCAGATACTATGGAAAGCTCATAGAGTATTAGGATTTGGGGGATGGGGAAGGAATGGATTTGGCAATTAGGAGATAATTAATGATTTTCCAGAGAAAAGTTTCAATCAAAGCCAGATTGCAAAGCGAATGGTGAGGAAAGTGGAGGCAGTGAGGGTAGATTATTCATTTGAAAAGTTTCAATATGGTTGATTGTTTATTTTTCAAGGACTAAGTATCCAATTTAACAACTTATTCAGGCTTTTTCCTCTTGTATCTTCCTGCCCTTTGGTTATGTTACTGCTTTTTATACTAGGAAATGGAAAAGGAAAAACATCAGAGCTGGTCCAGGAGGCATCTGGACCAGCCCATACCTCAACATGAATGTTCTTCTCCAACTCTCACAAGTTGATATCCAGTCATTGTCTGAAAACTTCTGTTAAAGGGGAACCTACTAGCTCTTGAAGCAGCCCATCCCACTTATAGATACCAAAATTCTAGGAAATTTTTCTTTGTACCACATCAGAGGCTCTGCAGTGTCAATCCTTTGCTCTTAGGTATGTCCTCTGCTACCAAGGAAAATGAGTCTTAGCCCTTTTCCATATGACAGTCCTCCAAACATGTAGAAAAAGCTATTATGTCTACTGTTGGTTTTTTATCCAAGATAAACTTCCAGTTCCTTTCACTTGCATAGTTTCAAGTTCCCTCAACATATTCATCATCCTCCTATAAAACTGTTCAAACTTTCAATGCCCTTCCTAAAAATGTAATGCTCAGAAATGAATATAATACTCCAGATGTAATCTGATCAGGACAGATTATAATCATATTGATACCTCCTTCATTCTGGACTTGTGGTTCTCTTAACATAGCCTAAAATCACGTTAACTTTTTTTGTTTGCCACGTTATTGGAAAGAAGGAAACAAGGCAGGCACTGTGCTAAGTGTTTTACAGATATTACCTCATTTAATCCTCACAACTCTGGGAGAGAGGTGCTGTTATGATCCCCAATTTACTGTTGTGCAAACTGAGGTGAACAGAGGTTAAGTGACTTGCCCAGCATTACACCCTTAGGAAGTATCTGAAGTCGTATTTGAACTCAGGTCTTCCTGAGCACAGCACTTTATCTATCCACTGTAACATCCAGCAGCTTTTTTCTTTCAGTTAACTAGCTTTGCCTCCCCTAATGTGTACTTATGTAGTAGGGCTTTTTTTAACCTAAGTATAGTAATTTATTCCTATTAAATTTCATCTTATTAGATTTGACCCATCATTCTTCTCTGAAAACTGAAATGAAACTGATCAATCCATTTTGCCACTTGTCAACAACTCTGGGGAAAAAATGTAATGAGAGAGAAGATATAAACCATTTCCTAACATTTGGATTTTACTTATCTGTGAGCGAAAGTTAAGTATCACAACAAAAGACAATGGAGAGATGTATGTGGGAGTACGCAGGAGAAATAGTATAAAAGATGTTATTAGAAGAATCTGTACAACTGAAAAAAAAAAAAAGATGGGCTAGTTACATAGGAAGAGTAAACTGATGGACAACACACACCTTCCACTGGTAGCCATGCAATGTCCAGAAAATGAGAGGAAGGTCTTCAGTAAGGGGTAGACTAGGTAAATTTACAGAGATCCATAGACAAGCAGAGATGGATTGTGGTATGTACCATTAGAAGGAATAAACGCGTTAGTGGGGTCTCAGAGCCATTAGAGTATCAGAATATATGCCTCTTTGTTAGGAATATTTCAAAATTGAGTGTGCTAACTATGAAAGAGTTACATTAAATAAACTTTTCATGTTTTGAAATGCTTTAGTTTTCTTTTAGATGTCAAAACTTTTACTCATGTGTTCATTTGCTTAGATTTATAAGCATTATGGAAAATACTTAAATCTTTTCTAGCTAGACAAAACAGAAGTAAATTTCTAAAAGAAACCCACAAATCTATCTGTTCTAATGGTCAAGATTGTGCTATTTACTGCCAGGCATTTACCCAAGAACTCAAGCTGTTTAATTCTGATTCATGATTCACTTAAAGTATCACCAAGTGAGCACTTCAGTTGAGGTTTTTAAAGATAAAATACTTTCAGAATGCTGAATTCAGTTATCTCACTTGAGCTCAGCTGCTCCTTCCACCCAAGAAGATCAAGAGTTCATGGGGGGATATCAGTTCTTGGCTGATCAGAGAGAGGCCAGGAGTTATTCTTATATGTTGAAGAGGCAGAGCACCCACTTTGTGAGTGTTCTGTGCAAGAATCTTTCTACATAGATCCCAGGCCCATTACATGAGGGTACCATTATACAACTGATAGGGGCCAGCTAGGTGGCACAGTGGATAAAATGCCAGACTCATCATGTGAGTTCAAATCCAGCCTCAGACACTTACTAGCAGTGTGACCCTGGGCAAATTACTTCACCCCGTTTGCCTCAGTTTCTTCATCTATAAAATGAGCTGAAGAAGAAAATGGTACACTATTCCAGTATCTTTGCCAAGGAGACTCCAAATGGAGCCATGAAGAGTTGGTAACAACTGAAAATGACAAAATAAAGAATAATAACACAACTGATAAAGATGCTATGATCTTTAGCAAAGATTTTACTGTAGATGATCCATTTGACTACAGATAACTCTTGATTATTTCCACGTGATTCATTTGCACCTTCTAATAAAACCCCACATACCATTTTGCACCTTTCTTCAGTTGATGTGAACTCATGTGATTTAAACTTGTTTTTGCCTAAGAGAAAAAGAGGATAAATAAAATACATTTAGGGGAAAATCACCTAAAAGATAATCCAAAGCCAGGTATAAATTGTGTTTTAGAAAAGCCTCTGGTCTCTACCCTTAGTTTAAATTATTTGAAATCAGAATGAATTTCCATTGGGGTCTTAAAACCCCCAAAATCTTGAATCCTGTGGCAGCTCAGACCAGGTCTCTGTGGCAAAATGACATGGAGAACTAGGGCCCATGTCCAGCTACATTCAGCCAAAAGTCACTGTTGCTTCTTATATAACTGTTAGCTGTGTTCTTTATAGTTTGTCTCTCTGATATATCTACTTGCTATCTTTAACCCTGGAAAATTTTCTCATGAAAAATGTAGTTTAATCTTTCCTTTTTCTCTAGAAATTATATTTTCAGGCTGTCAGTCCAGGGAGACCATGAGAAAAGAATAGTTTGGGGGCCCAAGGGCACTGCTGGTTAAACAAAGCAAGTAATCAAGGCAGTTAGCAGGATGATTCAGCCAAAAAAAAAATTCTGGATAATTCAAGTAAAACTGGGTGTGTTCAATATCTGCCCCCAGACTCTATACCTTGTTTGCTTTTTGCATATGCAATTTGCATAAATTGCTTGTTAAAACCAAAAGTCTCCACTAAAATGCTATAAGTATTCTGAAATAATAATTTGCTTATTTACAAAGAATCATAGTTTTTAGAGTTAGAGGACACCTCAGAGATCATTGAGTCTAATTCCCTCATTTTACAGCTGTTAGGAAACTAAGGCTAAGAAGTGAAGTAACTTCTTTGAGACCACACAGTTGGTAAGCAGTAGAACCAAAGCATCCTTGGAGAGGCAATATGTGCCATTTCCAAGTAAATGTTCTTGTGGCTACCCTGGTTTTACTTCTTTTCTTTTTCTATTTTTTCTCATCAACTGCCATGACTCAGATACCCTCACCAGAAGTATTTAAGAAGCAGTATGGAATCAAGGGGAGGGTTGAAAGGAGGAATGGTTAGAACTACTAAGAAGCTTTGGCAAAATGATAATTTCTTTGGGTTTAAATGCTTTTCTTCTTATTTGAAGGGATAAATGATAATTTGCCTTTAGGGGAAAAAATAATCTTGGTCCTAAATGTCCAATACAGTTGTGTGACCATCCTTTTTTTGGCCATCTAGGTTATAGCATGTTGTTCTTCATGAAGAACAAATAATATACTTTTTATAATGAAAATGTTCAATTTTAATAGAGACAATGGATAACTGTTTAATAATAGTTGCCATGAAAAACCATGTAGAGCTCTCCCCCCCATAGCCCATGAAATACCTGTAAAAAATGACTCTGAATTCTAGAGCAGCAGAAGCCACAAAATGACAGAGTGAAAGAGATTTCCAGCCCAAAACAGCCTGGAAGGCCAACAGGAAAGGTCAGTCACAGCCCAGTCTGGGTCACACTACAAGGACAGGACTGGAGCAGGCTTCAGGGCATGGAATCACAGGTAACAGCTGTGGTTCCCAAAATTCTCAACCCACAAACTCCAAAGATAGCTTCAAAGGTCAGTAAGAAAGCTCATTCACCTGGGTAAAAGGGGAGTGCAGTCTGGCCTCAGCCCTGCCCCAGGGCAGAAGCAGGGTCCACTTTTGGAACCCTCAGCCTAAAGACCCTGGGAGAATCAAGCAACTGATCTGGGTCTCAGTTCTGAGTGGTAGTCCTGGGGTGAACAGGAGTGCTAGCATGGTGGAACTGGTGGCCTCTGTGGAGAGGGAATCCTACTCACAGTTCCAGGACAGAAAAAGAGTGCTTGCGGTTGCTCACAGACCACAGCACAGACCAAGAGAGGAGTAAACTCCTCTCCCTTGATTGTGAACTGAGAACTTACAGGTCCCTAGAGTATACCCCAAAAGTCAAGTAACTGGCTGGGAAAATGCCAAAAAAAGAGGAAAAAATAAGACTCTAGCAGATTACTTTCTTGGTGAAAAGTTATTTTCTTCCATTCTTTCTGATAAGGAAGAACAAAACATAACATCAGAAGAAGACATAAAAGTCAAGGCTTCTACATCCGAAACCTCCAAAAAAAATATGCAATGGTCTCAGGCCATGGAAAAACTCAAAAAGGATTTTGAAAATCAAGTAAGACAGGTGGAGGAAAAATTGAGAAGAGAAATGAGAGTGATGCAAGAAAATCATGAAAAGTGAGTCAACAGCTTGCTAAAGGATACCCAAAAAATACTGAATAACATCTTTAAAAATAGATTAACCCAAATTGAAAAAAAAAAGGTCCTAAAAGCTAATGAGGAGAAGAATGCTTTATGCAAAATTGGCCAAATGGAAAAGAAGGTTAAAAAGTTCACTGAAGAAAATAGTTCTTTAAAAATTAGAGTGGAGCAGATGGAAGCTAATGACTTTATGAGAAACCAAGAAATTATAAAACAAAACCAAAAGAATGAAAAAATAGAAGACAGTGTGAAGTATCTCATTGGAAAAACCAGTGACCTGGAAAATAGATCTAGGAGAGATCATTTAAAAATTATTGGTCTACCTGAAAACCATGATCAAATAAAAGCCTAGACCTCATCTTCCAAGAAATTATCAAGGAAAACTGCCCTGATATTCTAGAACCAGAGGGTAAAATAGAAATGGAAAGAATCCACCAGTCACCTCCTGAAAGAGCTCCCAAAAGGAAAATTCCTAGGTATTGTAGCCAAATTCCAGAGTTCCCAGGTCAAGAAGAAAATATTACAAGCAGCCAGAAAGAAACAATCCAAGTATTGTGAAAATACAATCAGGATAACACAGGATTTAGCAGCTTCTACACTAAGGGATCCAAGGGCTTGGAATATCATATTCCAGATGTCAAAGGAGATAGGATTAAAACAAAGAATCACCTGAGTATAATACTTCAGGGGGAAAAATGGAATTTCAATGAAATAGAGGACTTGCAAGCATTCTTGCTGAAAATACCAGAGCTGAATAGAAAATTTGACTTTCAAATACAATAATCAAAAGGAAAAGGTAAACAGGAAAGGAAGCCTTAAGGAACTCATTAAAGTTGAACTGTTTATATTCCTGCATGTAAAGATGTTATTTGTAACATATGAGACCTTTTTCAGTATTAGAGGGAATAGATATAGCAATGTGTATGGGTATGTATGTGTGTGTATATTATATATGTATGTATATATGTGTGTATGGGTGTATGTGTGTATATATATGTACATACATACATACACATAGAGGGCACAGGGTGAGCTGAACATGAAGGGAAAATATCTAAAAAAAGTAAAATTTACTGTTGAATGGAATGTACTAGGAGTAAGAGAAAGGGAGAGGTAGAATGTAATGAATCACGTCACATAAAAGAAGGAAGAAAGAGCTTCTACAATGGGGGGGAAGAGGGGGAAGATGAAAGGAAATAATTGAGCTTTACTTTCTTGGGATTTGGCTTAAAGAGGGAATAACACTCCATTCCATATGGAAATCTGTTTTACCCTGCAGGAAGGCAAGAGGGAAGGGGATAGGAAAGGGAGGATAATAGAAGGGACAGCAACTTGGGGAAAGGGATAATCAGAAGCAAACGCTATTGTGGGAGGACAAGTCAAGGGAGAGAATGGAATAAATGAAGGGCAGGATAGGACAGAGGGAAATGTGGTTAGACTTTTTCAACATAACTATTATGGAAGTGCTTTTCATTGTTACACATATGTGACCTATATTGAATTGCTTGTTTTCTCCATGAGGGTGGGTGGGAAGAGAGAGAATATGGAACTCAGAGCCTTAAAAATGAATGTTAAAAGTTGTTTTAGGATGCCTGGAAATAAAGCTATACGTGCAATGCAGTATAGAAATCTATTTTGCCATATAGGAAAATAGAGGGAAAAGGGAATGGAAGAAGGGTGGGTAATGGGAGGACAGACTAGAGAAAGGGATGGGTGGGATACATGGTGTCCTGGGGTAGGGGGTGGGGAGAGATGAGGAGAAATTTTTTAATTCAAATTCTTGTGGAAGTGAATGTTAAGAACTAAAAAATAAATAAATTGTGTTAAAAAAAAAAAGAAAGAAAAACCACATATTTAAAATGCTTAAATCAATTCGCAATGATTTTCATAACTCAGTAATCTTAAAATTTCCATTAGAAGGGCAGCTAGGTAGCATAGAGGATAGAACACTGGCCCTGAAGTCATAAGGACCTCAGTTTAAATCTGGCCTCATACATTTAAATCAGTCACTCAACCTCTGTTTCCTCAAAAAAAAAAAATTTCCACTTGAAATTTTCTACTCAAAGTTGGAATTCTTGGCATTGAAATGTTCTCTGAAAGTAATACATTTCTTTATTATGAATAATTAAATATGATTTAGCTAGATACAATATGTATATCCACCCCAAAGAATTAATAGCATGTTTCTGAATTAAGGTTTGTTTTACACTTGTGAAGAATGTGCATTCATAAGGCATTAACATGATTATACATGAAAGTGAACTGAGGGATTTTCCTTGTAAAATATAAGTATATAGAATTTTAAAATATTTGGGGAAATTAAAAAACATTTTAATTTGTTCACACAAAACCTCTCAACTTAAAGGAAAAACAAAATTGGTATGACAACTAAAATTTTAACGGAACCATAATTTCTAAAACTTTGAATTGCTCATACTGCTACCAATAATGCATGGATTTTAGGTTAGGGCTTTAAGTTGTGTTCTAGACGGCTCTCATACTTCTTCCCTTTTGATCTACTTTTCATGATATTCATTACTCACAAGTCATGTGGAATTATTATTTGTTTTGCAAAATTGACCACTTATAAAAAACTTTCCCTATGGGATCACTTGTCCATTTGTGCAGTTGTAACACATTAGAAGTCAGAGTGTTCAGTGACTGAAATAATGTTTATTCTTTATAGAAGTCCTTGAAAATACTTAATTTGATAGTTGTGTTGCCACCACTGACTAGAGGGGAATAGATTATTTAATCTGAACAAGTGATAAGCAGATCCAGTGTGTTTTTAAAATGATTTAGAAATTAGGAGCTAAACAGATCATGTATCCAAGAAATATAAGAAGAGGAGGGAGATAGTTTTTGCTCAAAAAAAGCAACATTCCTGCATTTCAGCTGTTTAATCGTGTAATGTGTCTACTAATAGCCACCATGAACATTTAGAGACAGGTGGCTTAAAATGTTGTAGTTAATAGGCTACCACTAAGCTACTTTTACAAAAGAAACATCTTCACAAAAGCTCTGTGGCTTAACGCATTTGTTTTTAAAGATCATTATTTTGAATCTCTTGGACTGTGTTTTATTAATGCGCATAAATATTATGTATACATGTATTTAAGGAAAAATACTATTGAGTCCTGGGGTTTGCTAGCTTTATATATCTGCTTATAAATAGTTGGAGAAAAGAAAAAGAGATTTCTCCAATGCACATGTGGTTTTCTCCAAAAGATTCCTGTCTGAAATTTCTCATTTTAATCCTGTTCTTTTTAATATTGCCTCTCTCTGAATGTCCAAGAAATTCCTGGATATCTTTGTGTTGTTCTCATTCATAAGTTGTGGGGGTTAGGGAGAAAGGAAAGGAAGATTTTTTTCTTCTAGAATGAATTAGGAATTGTCTCATTTTTGAAGATTTAGTGTATAAAATGTGTATTAGTTGTAGAGATGACCCAAAATTTTTATCCATGGGTTCTGGTACAAAATCTTTTCTCTGAGAAATTTAGCTGTTAATGGTACTGTGGGAAAACTGAGCTTTTATGTTTTCAAGGTACTTTAAAATAATGTTTTTCTTTATTAGACAACAATTATTCATTAAAAGTTTGATAATATTTGGGTTAACATAAGGAAATGGATCAACACAAAGTAAAATACCAAGTGGGGAATTACGCAATTCATTTAATTAAATATGAACAATCTTTATAAAAAGTCGGCCTGGCTTCCTAGATAGACTTGAAATAAAATGAAAAGTGGTGCCTCCTTGGTAGAAATCTCCCCTACCATGCATGGTACTCTCATTTTCTTTTTTCTTTAATGAATAGAATATAATTAAATGAGATGTCAAATGTTGACCTGCACTTGACACTGAGGTTTGTTTCCTTTTCATAAACTAATCAGAGGTAGTTTGAACTTGAAATTATATCATTTGGAAAGAAGTCCATCCTTTGTATGGCCTAGAAACTGTGGACTTCAATTCTTTAAGTGATTTCACTGATGTGGATGGTCTCCCCATTGATGCAGCCCAACAACCCATCCTGGCTTTAGTAGATAGGTTTGTGAGTTGCTTCAGCCAACAAGAAACATCCTTTAACGGTGAATTTTGCTAGGCTGGGTCTCAGAAAGTAGACACACTTTGTTCATATGTTCTCTGTCTGAAACTTTGCCAGCATCATATAGCCTTCCAGAGTGTGTCATATTTGCATAGACTTGAGCAATCCACCATCGTTTATACACCAAGATGAGGTATTGGGGTAGAATGGTAGTTACTTGTTTCATTTTTCTTTACTAAACTATGGGAAAAACTATGATCTGAATAGCTAAATGGATAGTCCATTGACTTAGCAGATTGTTACATATGTCTGGGGCAGATAATGCAGTTGGGTCCAGAATTAAAGAACAGAAAGAGAGCAAGCTAGATTGCATTTGGAAAAATAGGGCAGTGCTTTCAACAATACTAAATTGCTGAAGAGACCAATCTGTTCAGTACTATTGATCTTCTAATGCTGTTTCCCAACAATGACTATGAATCCTGCAAACCACTCTTTTCAAGAAATCAAAATTCTCGGTGAACCAAAGGGCAATGGGAAGATGCATGTACAGTGGGTTCAAGCAGGCAACAGTGTATTTTCAGAAAGTAAAGAAAAGGAATGATCAGAAAAGGAGTTGAGCTACTTGTGTGGCAAGGGCAAATGATAACAGAGAAACAGCGTAAGAACTCCACTTGTATGAACACATGCATATGTGTATATAATTATATAGTAACGTGATATAAATTGTATATTGTGTGTTATAGCATGTCATTTATATTGTGCAATAGCTAATACACATGTGTGTATGTATATACTGATGTGTGTATAATTATAATTTATACTAATATGATTATGTGTTATGGTATATGTGTATATTATATAACACAATCCTTGTAACTTTTATAAGGATTGTGTATATGTTGTTTAATTGTATGTTGTATTAATATATAATTGTATTATATAAGTGTGAGTACTATTATATAATAATCATCATGTTATATTATATATCTAGAGTCCTTTGTATGTGTGTTTGTGTGTTGTTCAGTCATTCAGTTCCATGGGATTTTCTTGGCAAAAATACTGGAGTGGTTTTCCATTTCCTTCTCCAGCATATTCCCATTTTACAGAGGAGGAACTGAGGCAAACAGGGGTTAAGGGACTCCAAAACATTAGGTGGATACTCTTTGAATGACTCATGGGAAAACAAGGCCAAGAATTACCCAAGGTGAGAAGGCATACATGGGCTGCTCTTGACACCAGTGGAGGGTGTTCCTTTATCAATGAGATCATAGAACCATCAAAGTACTGGAATGCTTATACATACATATATGAATTAATGAAATATTAGACTATAAACCCCATAAATCTCCCCCAGTACATAGCAAAGTGCTCAGAAATAGAGTTGGCACTGAATAAATGTTCAATTGAATTGAATTTTGAAAAATTTGATTTTGAATTGATTAGTATCAAATCAAAAAAATTACCTTCTTGGCTTTAATATATTTTCCTGGGTTTTATATTTAATTTGCTTCTAATGTATTTAGCTTGATCAGAAATGCATTATGCTATAGATAGTTAAGTGAAGAGTAAAACAAAAAATCAGTAGTATTCCATTTGGTACTTCATGCAGATATTTAGTTATATTGTCTTATAGTCTAAATTTGAAAGGTCTGAATTACTGCTATTGCGTTAAAACAGCATTAACGTAACTTAGTTATGCATTATTAATACATCATGCACTTATCACCTTTCACTGAAAGAGATCCCAAAGTGCTTTGCAGACTAAACAATTTGACTTGAAGCTTCACATTCTCTAGGTTTCCTTAACCAATTCTTGATTGACATGTGATACTTCTTCAGAAGCCAGGCCCTTACAGGGTAGCATATAATTGTCATAATTCTTGTTCGCTTAGTTTATATTAACATATGAGTTTGAATATGCAAGTTTGTGCTATTACCCGACTGCCAGCCAGTTCTCTTTACAGCCTATCTCAATACCTTCTTTTGCTACATTTCATCTCTCCTTTGAGATAAAGGCTGTATCAGAGATTACAAGTTTTGGAAGGAAGTAGTTAACCAATGGAGCAATTATGTGGCACAATGGCTAGAGTTCCTGGCCCGGAGTCAGGAGGACTCTTCCTGAGTTCAAATCTAACCTCAGATATTTACTGTGTGACCCTGGGCAAGTCATTTAATTCTGTTTGCCTCAGTTTCCTCATCTGTAAAATGAGCTGGAGCAGGAAATGGCAAAGATGCAAAGATTGCTCATATTAAAGATACTCCGGTATCTTTGCCAAGAAAACCCCAAATGGGATCACGAAGAGTTGGACACCACTGAAATGACTGGACAATTAACCAATAAATAGAAATGTGATTCTTTGATGGGAGGCCCTTTGGTACAGTAGAAAAGGTGCTGAATTCGGAGGCAAAGTCTCGGGGTTCAAATCCTTGGCTCTCCCTGTTCCTACCTCTGTAAACTTGGGAAAGTCAGTAACCTGTATGGATCCCAATTTCTTCATCTGTATAATAATGGTATTGGCTTGGTGCAGTGGAAAGAACTCTAGGTTTTAGAATCAGAAGACATGAATTTAAATCCTGGCATATGTGAATTGCATGTATGTGTATGTGTATCTATACCCATACACACCTGTGCATGTAATATTCGTGTGTCTATCTGGGAATTGTTGTTTAGTCATTCGGTCATGTCTGACTCTTCATGACATGAGATTTTCTTGACAAAGATACTGGAGTGGTTTGCCATTTCCTTCTCCAATGGATTAAGGCAAACAGAGGTTAAATGAATTGCTCACACAGCTAATAAATGTCTGAGGCCAGATTTGAACTCAGGTCTTCCTTTTTCTGGTCTATCCACTGAGCCATCCTGAGTATTTTGCTGTGTTTTGGGGGTGATATGTGAGTTTAGATAAGATATGGCTTGTTCCTTCATATGCACATAGATATACACCTGTATATATGCATACATAGTACCTATATACATATATATATTGTATATAGATTTATATTTGTGCACAAATCATGATATATTTATATGTATGCCTGTATAAATAAAATCTATTTGTATAGTTATACACATATTCATATGTACCTGTGTGCCTGTTTATTTCCACTGTTTATATGTACACATGTATATACATACTTACACATGTGTGTGTATCGAGTGGCTTGCCCTCTCCTGACCTCAGTTCTCCATAAAAGGAAGAAGTTAAATCAGGTGACCCATGAGGTCCCTTCCAACTCCAAATCCAAGCTCCTATGACCACCAAGGTCCTTTCCAGATTGAAATCTATCATACATCTTGATATTAATATAGGACATATATCCACCCTCAGATGATTTCATTAGAATGTTGCCCATCCTAAAGCTCTCAGATCATTTGATTGGCTATCAGTGGGACATCTGTCAATGATGAATAAAGTTATAAGCACAAGACATAAACACTGGACCCACCTTCCCTTCTGCAAGGAGTTAAAGTTAAACTAATTATAAACCTTCACCTCTTGAGCCTGGAACTGCTGGGCCTGGTGCCTTGTACACTTAGATTCTACCCCAATTTATCTTAAATGCCTTTGCTACTTCCTGGGAACTAGCCATTCAATTCAACCAACAGTGAAGACCCTACCATCTTCAAGACCCTAGGGACACTTCAATGCTTTTACAGATCTGTGATCTCATGTAGGTATTTCCTGTGAAAATGCAACTTTTAACCCACTCATTCCTTTCCACCATCTGCAACTTTTGCCCATGTCTTCCCCTAAGTCCCCAATGTATTGAAGGCCTTCCTTTAGATCTCTTAAAATGCATGGATACCAGTGGAGTAAATGGGCCATTTATTGGTTATCCCTTGCTCTCATATATCTAGGTCACCTTTCTTTCTTAGTTATGTCTCATACCTTTCTTTATACCTCTTCCTGTGCAGTTCTTGATTGGTTATATGCTGTGGCCTACTCATGCCCACCATAGGCTTCCCCTCTGCCCTTTAGGTGACCCACAATTTTAATTCTTCAGAGACTATAGTATTCCATGACTTCTAAGCATATAGACAGCCTTTGTTTTAGGGAGAAACTTGGTATATCCTTATATGTGGGACTGCTGTAGAGGGTGACCATTCAACTGTTAAAAATTCAATAGCAAAAAAAATTAAGAATATATTGACAAATTCTTGCTTCACAGAGGTAGAACCAAAATCACTGAATTCTGAAATTGGATAGGAGAGCCTTAAGGCCCTTACTTTCAGACAAAATAGCATATGTCACACAAATGCAGTTCACTTTCCTATTCTTCACATCATTCATTTTGCGACTTTATGGGAGTGGGAACGTGGAGAGGATTATTAACTTAGAAACTCTGTTGTCTGTATCGATATACTGTTCTAGAATTAAATATCCGGAAGTCTTTGAAATTGAGTGTCTCAGAAATATATAGGTGTTTAAAGATGTCCAATACAAACAGCTCCCAGGAATAGGGAACCTCTGGCCTTAAGGCCACATGTGACCTTCTAGGTCCTTGGGTGTGTTTTGATTGAGTCCAAGTTTTACTGAACAAATCCTTTTATTAAGGGGATTTGTTCTGTGAAATGTAGATTCAGTCAAAGGGCTGCACTTGAGGACCTAAGGATTTGTTCAGTAAAACTTGGACTCAGTCCAAAGGCCACCCACAAGGACCTAGAAGGCCACATGTGGCCTTGAGGCTATGGGTTCCCCACCCCTGCCTCAGATTATTAAAAAAAAAACAAAAAAAAACAAAAACTCCATGTCTTCCTCTGCAGCAAATTTCTTTGATTTAATTATCCACTTAAATAATTGAACTTTCTGTTTTATATCATGTCAAGCTTCAGCACAACTGAGATACCTATTGCCACAATCCTTCAATGGTGAGACAAGATGTGGAATAAAAGCAATTTGTCCAGATACGTTAGGCACAAAGTTCAGTTTTTCCTTAACTCTCCAAGTAACTAGGGCATAAGCAGGGCAGGGTTTTTGTCCTGAATTACAAGGATAATCCCCTAAATTCTTAACTTTGTCTTGCCAGTGAGAGATGTTTCAGAGGCAGGAGCTCCTCTCAGTGCGTTCCCCCCCCCCCCAAATTATAAATGCGTGATTTTATCAGAACACTGACAAGTAACACATTTGATGACAACCAATGCTTGTATGTATGAAGTGACAGCTTCCACATGCTGCACAAGAACCAGTCCCAGTCTTTTGTAGTCACACCTCATGTGTCAGAATGGGGAAAGCAGCTGTTCTCCAGGGAAACAGCTGAAGTCAACCTAGAGAAAAAGAAGATTTGCAATCTCTGCAAATCCCATAACTATCAAATAGTCTTTGCTGAATAACTTTGCATTTAACATCTGTTCAGAGTTAATCTTCTGAGTCCTTCACAAGGCAAGTTTTAAGGCTGTGATTTGGGTTGTTTGTTTGTTTTTATAATGAACTCTGGACTCTAGAATTTGGTTAAAATCCTGAAAGTACTGGTTTTCCTATTCAGAAAGCTGGAGCCCATGGTTGACATGTTTTTGGCATTTCAAAACTCTCTATTCATTACGGACTAGAAGGATAGGATTAATTGAGTGATTCCTAATACATAATTCCAAAGAAAGTGGGACAGGTGAACTTTTGTGTAAGAGTTATTGTTCACTCAGTGGGTTTGAGTAAGTAAGCTGGTTCTAGTCATCATCTCCTGGGGTTTCTCCAGTGAGAATCTACCCTTCTTTTCCTGGCTTTTCACAGTCTTCTTCTTGGGAAGTAGTAATGTAGCCAGGTGGAAAGACCATTGTGCTATTGAAAATGCTATTTAGTGTATCCCTTATTATCTGGGTGACTCTCTGTGCCTCATGGTCTCACATATTAAATACTGGTCAGAATAGCCACTTGAAGGCAGGGAATTTTCTGAAATATTCTTTCAAAGTTTCTTCTAGCTTTGCAATTTATGATGCCATGATATAGAACTAAAATTGAATCACTTTTCCATATAAGAAGACAAAAAAAACCCCACTAATCACTGAAGAAATCATTTTTTGATGGACCTGAATTATTCAGTTAATTTGCACAAAAGAATGTATTTTATTGAATAGTATCCTTTATTTAGAGCTTGCCCAAAATGCCTCTGTTGAGAACCATTCATAGCCCTTCACACAATCACAGGTTTGGAACTGGGGCTGTTTGGTCTGACCTTACCATTTCGCCAATGAGGAAACTGAGAATAAAGTAACTGAGGGGAAGTAATTTGCCAGAGGCTACTCAGCCAGCAAGTGACAGGGTAGGCATTTAAGCCACAGAATTGGAAAATTAGAAGGAATGTCAACAGATATCTAGTTCAGCCTGTAGGGGTAGCTAGGTAGTGCAGTGGATAAAGCACCCAGTGCAGGAGTCAGGAGGACCTGAGTTCAAATCTCACCTCAGACACTTGACACTCACTGGCTGTGTGACCTTGGGCAAGTCACTTAACCCTAATGCCTCATCCTGAGTCATCTCCAGTCATCCTGATGAATATCTGGTCACTAGATTCAGCTGGCTCTGGAGGAGAAGTGAGGCTGGTGACCTGCACAGCCCTCCCTCACTCAAAACAGTCAAGTGCAAGTCATGTCATCATTTCTCTGATGGCCTGGTTTTCTTCGGCAATGAAAGATGAACACACACACAGTTCAACCTGTACATGAATGGAATCCTTGCTACAAAATATAACCGATAAGTGATCATCTAACTTTTACTTGACCACCAAGGAGGGGGAACCTCCCACCTCTGAGACAGTCCACTCCACTTTTTCTGATTGTTAGACATGCTTTTTTCCTGGCATTGAGCCTAAATTGGCTTCTTTGAAACTTGCCTCCTCATCCCTAGTTCTACCTTCTGCCATCAAACAGAGCAAGTCTAATCCCCTCTCTGCAGGACAGTCCTTCAAATACTGGAAGACCACTAAAACCTGTAGGCTGTCTTGTCTTCATGGTGGAAATGATACATGGATGGAAACTTGAAGGGAGAGAAGGATTTCAACAAGCATAGATGAGGGGTTAATGGGTTGGTTTTCATTCCCAGATTCTTTCCTCCATGTGTTTGCTGAAGTACCATTCTTTTTATTATTTTTATTTATTTAGTTAGTTTTAGTTTCCAACACTCATTTCCACAAGATTTTGAGTTCCAAATTTTCTCCTCATCTCTCCCTTCTCCCCACCCCAAGACACCATGCATTCTGATTACCCCTTCCCCCAATCTGCCCTCCCTTCTATCACACCCCTCCCTTCCCCTATCCCCAGCTCCACAATTTTATTTTAGGGCAAGATAGATTTCTATATCCCATTACCTGCATATCTTCTTTCCCAGTTGTATGTAAAAACAGTTTGTAACATTTATTTTTAAAACCTTGAGTTCCAGCTTCTCTCCCTTTCTCCCTCCCTACCCATCCCCACTGAGAAGGCAAGCATTTCAATATAGGTTTTTACATGTGTAGTTATGCAAAAGACTTTGATAAAAGTCATATTGTGAAAGACTACCTATATTTCCCTCCATCCTATCCTGCCTCCCATTCATTCTGTTCTCTCTTTTGACCTTGTCCCTCCTCAAAAGTGTTTACTTCTAATCACCCCCTCCTCCCTTTTGCCCTCCCTTCTATCATTCCCACACACATACCCCTCCTATCCTTTTCTCCCCTATTTTCCTGTAGTGTAAGATAGATTTTCATACCAAATTGACAGTATGTTATTCCCTCCTTAAGCCAAATGTGATGCGAGTAAGCATCATTTTTTCCCTCTCGCCTCCCCCTTTTTCCCCTCCATTGAAAAAGCTTTTTCTTGCCTCTTTTATGAGAGATAATTTACGCCACTCCATTTCTCCCTTTCTCCTCTGAATATATTCCTCTCACTCTTTAATATTATTTTTTAGATGTCATCCCTTCCTAGTCAACTCACTCTGTGCCCTCCGTCTATATGTATATAATCCCTCCAACTACCCAACTACTGAGAAATGTCTCAAGAGTTACAAATATAATCTTTCCATGTAGGAATGTAAACAGTTCAACTTTAGTAAGTCCCTTATTATTTCTCTTTCCTGTTTACCTGTTCATGCTTCTCTTGATTCTTGTGTTTGAAAGTCAGATTTTCTATTCAGCTCTGGTCTTTTCATCAAGAATCTTTGAAAGTCCTCTATTTCATTGAATGACCATTTTTCCTCTGAAGTATTATACTCAGTTTTGCTGAGTAGTTAGTTTTAATCCTAGCTCCTTTGACTTCTGGAATATCATATTCTAAGCCCTTCAATTCTTTAATGTAGAAGCTGCTAGATCTTGTGTTATCTTGATTGTATTTCCACAATACTTGAATTGTTTCTTTCTGGTTGCTTGCAATATTTTCTCCTTCACCTGAGAACTCTGGAATTTGGCTACAACATTCCTAGGAATTTTTCTTTTGGAATCTCTTTCAGGAGGTGATAGGTGGATTCTTTCAATATTTACTTTACCCTCTGGTTCTAGAATATCAGGGCAGTGTTCCTTGATAATTTCATGAAAGATGATGTCTAGACTCTTTTTTTGATCATTGTTCTCAGGTAGTCCCATAATTTTTAAATTGTCTGTCCTGGATCTGTTTTCCAGGTCAGTTGTTTTTCCAGCGAGATATTTCACATTGTCTGCTATTTTTTTCATTCCTTTGGTTTTGTTTTATAATTTTTTGATTTTTCATAAAGTCATTAGCTTCCATCTGCTCCATTCTAATCTTTAAGAAATTGTTTTCTTCAGTGAGCTTTTGGATCTCCTTTTCCCTCTCACCAATTCTGCTTTTTAGGGCACTCTTCTCCTCATTGGCTTTTTGAATCTTTTTGCCATTTGGGTTAGTCTGTTTTTTTAAGTGTTATTTTCTTCATCATTTTTGGGGTCTCCTTAAGCAAGCAGTTGACTGGTTTTTCATGATTTTCTTGCATCATTCTCATTTCTCTTCCCAATTTTTTCTCTACTTTTCTTACTTGATTTTCAAAATCCTTTTTGAGCTCTTCCATGACCTGAGACCATTTCATATTTTTCTTGGAGGCTTTGGATGGAGGAGCTTTGATTTTGTTTTCTTCTGTTTGCATGTTTTGATCTTCTTTGTCCCCAAAGTAAGATTCTATAGTCTGATTCTTTTTCTGTTTTTTTCTCATTTCTCCAGCCATTTACTTGACTTTTGAGCTCTTTGTCAAGGTAGTTCTCTTCTTCCAGTGAGGGTGGGGGGTATACTGTCAGCTGCTCAATCCCCCCACAATCTGTGGGCCTAGAGCTCCAGAAACAGTGGCTGCAGCTGCCCCTGCTGCTGGTGTGGCTGCTTTAGGTTCCTCCTTCCCTCTCCTCTCTGATGCCCTGGAGTCTGACCATTTCACTCTCCTGTACTAGTCCCACAGCTTTTTCCACTGACATCCCAATTTTTCCTCAGCATTTTGGGGTCATGAAGTCTTGTAACCACCACAGGTGCAAGAGATTCAGTCTCCCCAAGGCCTGCTCAGGTCCCCTCTCTGCACCCACAGCCCGTAGTGAACTGCACTCTGCTCCCAGGGTGGTACAATGGACATTACCCGGCGACCTTCCAGGCTGTCTTGAGCTGAAGATTTGCTTTACTCCACCATTCTGTGGGTTCTGCAGCTCCAGAATTTGTTTAGAACCATTTTTTACAGGTATTTGGCTAGGCTTGATGGGAGCATTCTAGAAAATCCATGCTATTACTCTGCCATCTTGACTCTGCCTGCTGAAGTACCATTCTTCGAAAATAATCTTTCTATATCTCTTTTAAAATTATTCTCTAGTTTCAGGGGCCAATTTAAGTAGCATTTCTACTTTTTATATTTTTATAATATTCCTCTTCAACTGAAAGTATACTCTCTCTCCTCAAAAATCTTCCTTGAGCATTTTGGATCATCCCTTCCTATTCTATCTTGCACCATTTGTATGTGTGTGTGTGTGTGTGTGTGTGTGTGTATGTGTGTGTGTGCGCGCACACGTGAGCATATATATTCACAGGATCTTGGGATATTTTCATTATATGCTTTGAGACTAATTCAGTGCTTTATGTAGAAAAAAAAGCTGTATGGTAAATAATGAATTTGCGAATTCTGTTTACAATATTTTGTTTCCCTGTGTGTGTCTGTGTGTTTTTCTTTTTTTTTCAATAGTAAGGAAAAGTAAGTAGGAGGGAGAGAAAATGATCAGATTGAAAAAAATAAAATGTAACAAAAAAACTGGCAGGGGTCGAGAAAGCATCATGGAATGGGATGACACAGAAGAATATGGAAGATTATGGATTTTAATGGTCAGGAATAGGACAAAGGTAGATAGTGATGGGAGGACAGAGAAAAGCAGGATGGGGAAGGATTTTTGTCACTGAAGATATTGACTCTGAACTGCAAGAATAGGGAGAGAGGGATCAGGGAGCTTTTGTACCATGGCATGGAGGAATGAGGACCTCCACTATCCAAGGTCCTATAATGACTGAATAAAGAGTGAGTATGGGGTGGTTATGTCAACTTTTCTGGCTCCTCCACATCCATTGTAGGGATGTGAGAATTTAGATAGCAAGTTCTTTATGATCATCTGAATCAGTAAATCACTGGTGTTCCAGTCCCCCAAGGAGGATAGTCTAATCCCAAGGTGTCAAGAGCTGAGGCATATCTAGAGGACATTTCACATCTAAATGTCTTAATTCCAGAAGCACAGGGCCTCTCGTACTTTCGCTGCTCCTAGGCTAAGCGCTGGAGTGAAAGATTCAAGTATCCTTGGAAAAGACACTTTACTGCATCTGGCTTCCTGAGGTCTTCTACATAAACAGTTGAAGTCCCAGGCTAAGGAGTGGCACAAATCAATGTGCTTCACTATGTCTTTGGATCATTCTAAGGCTGGTGACAATAAGAAAAGTCAGTCATCTCTTATCTCTAAATGCAAGCTGTGTACATGGTTATCTTTGACATCATTTTCCAGTGAATGGTGAACTCCTTCATTTGATACATTGTGGAGTCAGGCAGCCCTTGCTGCCAGATACCCTTACAAGGCAGGCTTCAGGGTGGCAAAATGTGAACAACTCAGGCCATAGAGGAGGTCCTTAGGCTGCTGCCACAATTCCAATTAATGGGGAATGACATTAAATAGCTACTACCTTAATGATAATGTAGAAAGCTTTAGTGTCTAGTGATGTCATCTCTCAACATCTAATATGAGAGAAGGGGAGAGAAAGGAAAAGATAACCCAGTATGTTCCAGGGTGTACCCTAACATGATCCAGTTGGCAGGATGCTTAATCAGTTCAGTTTCAAGTATACTTTATGCATTAGAGTCCCTGAATGTTAATTGCAAAAGTAACCTTGGAAACAAGGACATCGTATTATGTTTTCCATGGTGGTGATAGGACTGTATTTGAAAGCATACAAAGGTAAGTTTCAGCCTTTCCTCTGGGTTCCCTTATTTTTGTTGGCTTTGGTTTTCAACATTTATTTCTTTGGTGTAGTGAATTCTTTGTTTAGCATTCCTGGGTCAGCCATCCAAATGTATCATAGTTACAAGAATCTGAATATTTAGCTTGTTACTTTCAGTGTTCCCTAATGGCTCTTTGGGGGCAGCTGTGAATTCTGAGAGGGACAGAACCACTGTGACTTCAGATGTCTGTATCTCTCCCCTTTCCTCAAAATAAGAGTATAAAGTAGTAGTGTTTCTAGCAGCAAATTTTCTGTTTTTTTACTTACTCTGTGAGTCAATGTATCACCAAGGCAATATTCACAGCACCAGTGGTGACTGAATATGGCAGCATAGTTCTCAATCGCAAAATAGAAAAGACTCTCCTTATAGAAGGTGGAAGAAAAACTTTTATTTAAACACCAGAAAGCCAAATCCCAGAACCAGAAAGCAAAATCCGTCATGGTGACCAAAAAGTTAATAAACATGATTACAGCAGAGGGCAAAGTCATTCTCAAAGCTCCCCTCCCTCAGCCAGGGCCTTCTCACTATCAGCTGTCACAACGTGTCAGTTGGCCTTCATTCTTTCCTTTCTGACCTGACCCCCCTCACTCACTTCCTCCTGATTCTGCTCCACCCTTCCTTTTCCATCTCTTCATCAAGCTCCTCCCACCACAGGTGACCCAGGCTTCCAGGAGATTTAAGCAGATCAATTAACAAGAAAGACCTTTCCATTTAAATTACTATTACAGTCACAATGTACACAAGTAATAACAAATACTTCAAAGTTGAAAGCATCCATGAGCACAGCGCTGAAACTTAGTTAGATGAATGAAAGTAATATCAGCACTGCGTCAAATAAAATTCTCATGTTCTTTCTGGTATCATAAAAGGAAGATTTTAAAACCCAGAAGAAAATGAATCTATTTCCCAACATCATATTAGAGTTCTTCTCTCTTTGCCTCTTCTTTTCAAACATCTGGTCCTTGCGTGGGTCAGAAGGCTGTCCAAAAATGGTAGGGATGGAATGAGCTCCTGTCAGATGTTGGCTTAGAGTTGGAATAAATGACCCCTGAGGCTTCTCCTTAGTCCAGATCTACAGATCCAGATCTATATTGCACAAGAATGGTTCAGGTATCATACTGATCTTTTTTATGAGTGGAAGTAGCAAAAGAAATAACAAGAAAAAATTGTTTTCAAATTGTGAGTTTTTGCTAAACTTCTGAAGAGGTCTAAAGCCTATTCACTTAATTAGCTATCCAATCTGGAAGTACTGAGATACTAAAAATAACTGACATAAACATAGTGCTTTGAAATTTACAAGTTGCTTTAAATACATAATTTCATCTGAGCCTCACAACAACTCTATGAAGTGGTGCCTTCATTTTACGTAGGGAAGAACTGAGGCTTAGAAAGTTTAAGTGACTTGCCCAAGGTCACATGGTTTATAAGTTTAGAGATAAGATTTAATCCAAAATATTCCGACTCTAGTAAGCCATAAAGAATATAGTTATTTATGGTTTAATCTCTGGGTAAATAGGATTTGAGTAAGCAAATTGGGTAAGTTGTGAAAATGGGGGTGGGGGGGTCGGGAGGGGAGGGATGTTTCCCAGTGAAACTTGGTATTTCACATTCAGACATATCAATTTTGACTCTTCATGCTGAGTAAATTATGAATTGATATAATTCAATAGATTTGTCTAATAGTATTTAGAGTTTGTCAAAGGTTTTTTTTAATTGCAAAGTATTTTATATCAGACATTTAAACTGAACTGGATTTCTGTCCAACAAAAGTTTTCTAAATCTTTTGGCAGCCTCTTTTTAATTAAATTAAGTTTTTAATCTCTAATGACAAGTGTGCTATTTCATTGCACACTATTTGGCCTCTTACTCTGGTAAGATTTTTTTAAAGTCTTGTCCTGTTGGAGCTTATCCTTTTTAATGACTTTTTGAAATAGATGTAAAATTGGCAGGTTTCTTATCTCCTTACAAAAAATTTGGTACTGCATTGCTTACTGAATTATTTTTTATACAAAGATTTTCCATCTTTTCCCAAATCTCCATTGCTGATCACTAACATCTAAAACACAATTTGCCATATTTATTTAGAAACAAAACACAGAAAATATGGACCCCGTTGCCCTCTCTCATAATTCATCATGCTAATCTATTTTAATACCTTGGAATGTAGTGTTGAAAAATGTGTTGCATTATGGAAAGAAGGCAAGATCTCAACTATTACATTGCTTTTTTAAAATACTAGTCAGCCCTTTAAGCTGATCTACTACAAAATCAATGCTGGCATATACTCATCAATTATCTATATCTTAAATCTTGCTTGGCCTTTATGAAGCACCAAGGACAGTATCTTTGTATTATTACACATCCATCTATGGAAAAATTGATCTAGAAAAGGAATATCTTTTTCTTCAGTCTTACAAAAAGATTCGAAAGTATCTAAGAGCCATTACATATTTTCCTCAGCAATTCTCACTCAAATATAATAACAAGCAACAATATCCTGAAAAATATCTCACTCCTAGACTATATATGTATATATACATGTATATATTCACACACACATATATGTATATATACATATACATATCTGTGTGTATATTTGTGTCTGTATATATAATTTTATTATTATTCTAAAGTAAAGAAAGGCCAGTTTCCTTCAAATGTGAGCCTGTAAACCCATGCTAGTGTGCATGGTTTTGGTAGCCCCTTTAAGTATACTGTGAATCGGGCCATCAAGTTGACTAAAAGCACAGGTGTACACACACACACACACACACACACACACACACACACACACACACACACACACACACACACACACACACACACACACACACACACACACACACACACACACACACACACACACACACACACACACACACACACACACACACACACACACCTTTCTGCATGCACTCACATCCCTGAGATTGCAAGCTTCGCAGTGCCAACAGTTCTGGAGAGTCCTTTTGGCAAATTTTAACTTCCTAACATTACAAATCTTAAAGCAAAAAGGGTTCTTAAATCTTCTCTTTTTTTCTTTCTTTTCCACAGGGTCCAGTAGCATCACCTTCGTCAGCACTGTCTGTCCTCGCCAGTGGGCAGGGTGTCCCCCCACCTCCTCCTCCTCCACCACCTCCAGGACCACCTCCACTCTTTGACAATGAAAGCAGAAAACAAGAGTCCTCACCATCACGCTCAGCTCTATTTGCTCAGCTTAACCAGGGGGAAGCAATTACTAAAGGTTAGAGAATAAGAACAATAAGTCCGTCAATCCTATCTAGTAATGCCAGGTGTACAAATCTTCCTATAGTTCATCACTGCTTATTTTCATCCCTGATTGGCATAAGTGAATCAGTCTATTCTTACACCATACACAAATGCAAATACTATTGGGATGAAAAAAAAATATTCCCTTCCTAGAGGTAAAGTAATTCAGTAGAGTCAGGATCAGACTTCAGGGGCTCCAAGTTCAAAATTTGCTAGTTATTAACATATTACGTAACCCTCTGAAGCTTTGGCTTCTGCCTCTGCAATCCAGACATCAGCTACACATTACCAGAGGGGTTTACAAATGTAGTAGAGACTAGGATTGCTGTCATGGAACTTATACAATAGTTGAAGAATTATAACATGAATGTCATCTCACTATGTCCAGGTAATGCATGGTTAATGAAGAAAATGAATTCCAGGCATGAAGATACAGGGGAGGGGAGGGGGGGGATGGAGTATTCTGTGTGAGGAACAGCAGTTAGGCTGGTCTTGCTGGATCAAAAAGCACATTAAAGGAATTCATGTGTGCTATTCCGTTTTCAGTAACAATTGCTAAAGGCTGAAAAGTACATGACAATACACTTCTGTTTTGCACAGATAATAGTGTGTATAGGGGAAAGAACATACTAGTCCATAGATAAATGGCCCTTCTTGAAAAACCTTTCCCCTCTCCAGACTTCAGATTACTCATCTGTGAAATGAAGTTGGATTTGTTATTCTAGTAGAGTTTTAATGACGTACTCTAAATTAGTAAGATAGGAAATGTTTAACCTTCATATAAATAAAAGTATTAGCCATGTCATTACTTTTCATTTCATTTAGTGGTATGTACCTAGAAAACATGAAATTCTACCCATCAGTTTTAGATACTCAAGGCAAAGATGTTTCAGTTGGGATTGTTACCAGCTAAGCTATTATCTAGACCTCTAGATGCTAAGGATAGCTCGGTGGCACAGTGGATAGAGCACTGGGCTTGGAATCAGGAGTACTTATCTTCGTAAGTTCAAGTCTGGCCTCGCTATGTGACCCTGGGCAAATCACTTAATTCTGTTTGCCTCAGTTCCTTACTCGTAAAATGAACAGGAGAAGGAAATAGCAAATGACTCCAGTACCCTTGCCAAGAAAACATGTAGTGTTGGACATGAATGAAACAACTCCACGATAACTAAATGCTACCCAAACCCAAGGCTCATGGAGTTTGCATAAAAGCAGGTGGCCCTAAGATATGTTTAAAGCAACATTATAAAATTATGTCACTTCTGCTCCAGTCGTGGCTTCTTACAGTTCTTCAAAGTAGAGGAAGATGGTTTCTCTTTACACAAAGTGTTCGGATTCCTGCTGATGAGCTTGTTTTTCTAGGACTCCGACATGTGTCTGATGATCAGAAGACACATAAGAATCCCAAGCTGAGGGCTCAAGGAGGACAAACTCATTCTCCTACTAAAAACCACACTCCAGGTTCCATCTCTCCCCAATCTCCTGTGCAGCAGAACCGTCCTCCTGTGTTAGAGCTGGAAGGAAAGAAATGGAGAGTGGTAAGTATAGCTGTATTAATAGTCATCCAGTCCACACAGATTGAGACCAAGAAGACAAGGCACCAAACCATTTTCAAGGACTGCATCCCAACACATTTTGTTCTACCTTAACATCTTTATTACCTGTTATGTTTATACTTAATGTGACCACATCCCTCTACAGTATCCACAACTTAAAAGGATTTCTCCATAAAGAAATTGTAGAATCTATACTATAATATCAGTATCATAAAAATAAATAATTTTGAAGACTTTTACAAACTAATAAACAATGAAATTAACACAATCTCGAGAATGATTTATATGATAACAAAATATTGTAAAAAAACAAACAACTTTTAAGCTGTAAGAACCCCAATGAATGCAATGACCATCCATGATTCCAGAGAACCAGTGATAAAACATGCTAGCCACCTCCTAAGAGAGCTAGGTGATAGTTTCACAGATGAGACATAGTTTTTGTGCAAAGAAAATGAGGAAATTTGCTTTGCTTTACTACACATATTTGGTGCATGAGACTTTTTCCCCCGTGGTGTGAAGATTGAGAGGGAGAGAATAAATTTGTTGATTTGAAAAAAAAACAACTTTGATAACAGAAATAAAAGTACAGCATTCTGAATATAGATGAGAGTTGATGGTTTTGCTAAGGCCATGGACTTCCCTAGAGATTTTCCCTAAACCAAATTTCCAAATAATTTAACCTTTAGAAGCTGTGTTTAACATTCATTCTTCCACCCAATTGGGCAGGATTCACAGAATTTACTGCTCACCCATGAGCTTCTTTGCCCTGTCTAGCTCATCAGCAAGAGGGTACCAAGAAAACAGCCAGCCCATGATCTATGTATGTGTATGCTCATCAAACTCAAGCCAGAATGGGGGATACTCTCAACTCTTCTGCATAGAGGTGAATAACGTTACTCTCCACAAGGTACCTGTAGATGACCAACCAATCAGGGCAACCTTCCCTATTCACAGGGTGAAAATTTAAAAGCTGTAGCTCAGTTCCTGAGTTCAGAAGCTCAGAAGAGTTTCTGAAAGAGAGAAGATACAAAAGAAATACAAAAATGCAAAAGTCTGTGTACATTTCAACCATCAATGGGACTTGCCCATCTGTATATTAATACGTGTAATGTTTGTGTCTGTTTTTCTCTTAGGAATATCAAGAGAACAGCAATGACCTTGTGATTTCAGACACTGAGCTGAAGCAAGTGGCTTATATTTTCAAATGTAACAAATCAACACTACAAATTAAAGGAAAAATAAACTCCATCACAATTGGTAGGGTAGACCTGTGGTTTTAGAGCTACTGTGATCATTCATTTCATGCAAAAGCACTTCCATACATTTTGTTGAGTTTGTTTTTCTCCTAGATAATTGCAAGAAGTTTGGCCTTGTGTTTGATAATGTTGTGGGCATTGTGGAAGTAATCAACTCCAAGGATATTCAAATTCAGGTGAGCTTCAGTACAAAACAGAAGTACACATGTTCTCTCCTTGCCTAATACCATGATGAATTCCTAAGAGGAGGCACAGTGCATGGCAGCAGGAAAATGCCCTGGATTTAGAATCAGGACACTTGCTACTTCATAGATATAGAGATGCTCAAGTTATTATGGTGCAAACAGGGAGGGAGGGAGGGAAGGAGGGAGGGAGGGAGGGAGGAAGGAAGGGAGGGAGGGAGGGAGGGAGGGAGGGAGGAAGGAAGGAAGGAAGGAGGGAGGGAGGGAGGGAGGGAGGGAGGGAGGAAGGAAGGGAGGAAGGGAGGGAGGGAGGGAGGGAGGGAGGGAGGGAGGGAGGGAGGGAGGAAGGAAGGAAGGAAGGAAGGAAGGAAGGAAGGAAGGGAGGGAGGAAGGAAGGGAGGGAGGGAGGGAGGGAGGGAGGGAGGGAGGGAGGGAGGAAGGAAGGAAGGAAGGAAGGAAAGGGAGGGAGGGAGGGAGGGAGGGAGGGAGGGAGGGAGGAAGGAAGGAAGGAAGGAAGGGAGGGAGGGAGGGAGGGAGGGAGGGAGGGAGGGAGGAAGGAAGGGAGGGAGGGAGGGAGGGAGGGAGGGAGGGAAGAAGGAAGGAAGGAAGGAAGGAAAGGAAGGGAGGGAGGGAGGGAGGGAGGGAGGGAGGAAGGAAGGAAGGAAGGAAAGGAAGGAAGGAAGGAAGGAAGGAAGGAAGGAAGGGAGGGAGGGAGGGAGGGAGGGAGGGAGGGAGGGAGGAAGGAAAGAAGGACAGGGGGAGGAAGGGAGGGAGGGAAGGAGTCAGCCCTTTGACCCATATAGTTAGAGGTTCCTTTCTGGCTAAGACAGATTGGGCAAGCTTCCCCAACCCTCAGTTTCCTCTTTAGCTAAATCTTCTGCCACATTCTTTCCACATGACCCGTTGTCCACCACCAGCTGTCTTCTGCACCTGTTGTACACTTCTTAAGTTCCCTTTTTATCTCTCCGTTGCTTCTGTGTTCCTGGTTATCAGGGAATCTAACTCCTCAATGTTAACAGTGTCTCTCTATAGGGCCTCCACCATTCTCTTGACACCATTTTTTTAGACTAGGAGATTACCCAACTTTTCAACTACTTGATAGGGATGGATCTCTACTATTCCAGGATCTGGTCACCAAGATTTCTTAACAGGACTCTACCCTGCATGGAGTTCATAAGAGCGGACCTGAACATTAAACTGAAGTTGGCCTCTCTCAAACTTCTTCTGCTTCACTTGATATTCAAGTGATCTTTCAGCCAAGTAACATATTAATAGTTTATACCTTTTCTCTATCTCAAGAGCCTCACCCAAACATCAGTAGGTAGGAGGGAAATCTGTGGTATCATTGGTGGAAGTGAAGTGGCCAGTCAAGTGCCTGATCAAACTGCTGATTGGCAGCTTTGGCCTGCTCTGTTTCCAACCTGACTGGTTCATTCCTCCGTAGGCATTCCAGGGGCCACCTGGGAACTGCCATCTTTGCACTAGACTTAGTGTAGACACCAGTCTTCTTTTACTCCCACCACCTTTCAAGAGATCCACCAGCATCAACCTTCCCCATAGCAAAGATTGCAGACACCCAGCTTCATATGGTTATTTTAGAAAACGTTGGAAACAATTACAGAAAAATTATGCCCTATAATGAGAGGAATAAATAAATTTATTTTAGGCTCCCTCACAGTCTCAACAAAAAAAAGGAACAAAAATCAATGAAACAGTAAGAGAATTATCAGCTTTCTGTATTGTCTCCCTAGGAGGTAGACAGGATTATGCTAATGTGAGTTTAGTCCATCAGTAATGATGAATTTTTTCTTTAAATTTCTGCATGGAAAAACCATTCCTACTATACATATGTCAGTTGGAGAATGGGTGGGGGAGAACTTTAAAACACATCTCTGTTTGCAGAAATGCCTATGTTTGTTTAATCACCTTAAAGACTCAGTCACAAAAGCAATCAGTGCTTTGTAAACACAAATTAATAACACCAAAGAGATATAATCATGAACTTGGATGCACCTCAGAATATAAAAGAGGGATAAAAGAAAAATCATTTCTCTTCGTAACTAAAACTGTTTTTCTACAGCCTGCCCAGATTCAGAGGGGAGAACTTATCCTAGAGTGTCAGAATTATAAGCTTGATACATTAAACCACCGTTGTATTGTGAAATTAAATTTAAAGTGGTGTTTAAACAGAAAGTTGCCCCCATAAGTTATTTGTTTGGTGCTCAGTCTTATTTCTTCACCCATGGTCCTGGCATTTGCAAAATTCTGGACAGTGTGGTACATGTTGATATTCCTTGCTGCTGTTAAACTAAAGAAATTAATACTAAAATTACTGAAATGTCAGTGCTCTCCAATTCTGAGTTTCCTTTTTATTTATCATGGAAAGCCCTGCCATTGCTATGACCCTAAATTACCTCTCCTTTTTTTTTTTTTTTTTTTTTTTTTTTGCACTGAGATGTGGGGACTGAGTTTCCCCAAGAGAATTCTTGACATCAGTAGTGCCATCTACATGAGTTTAGCAATTGGCAATTCAGCATTGTTTTTTAGGATGAAAGAGGAGAAGTTCTTATCACTTTAATTACCATTTCAAGAAGGAAAATTATGGAGCTGTAATATGGTAGGATGAAAAACATCTGACTCTACTATAGAACACCTCAGAGATTTCTAAAGCCTGGTTGTTTGAAAGAAACGTAAAACTAAGCAGAATTTTTTTGGTAGCATTTGAATATTTGCAAACATTACACAACATCTATTCTCCTGCTGTGTGCATTGGAGGCTATTCTGTGAATGACCCACCCCAGCCCTTCTTCCTTGACCTACTTTTCTAAAAATAAAGCCCAACACTTAGAGTTTTATTATCTTCGAAGTACCTAAATGTATACTATCTCATTTAATTGTCACATTAACCTCATAAGACAGAAGGGGTGTCTTCATCTAAGACTTTGCTAAGGAGAACTATCTTGCTTCTTTATTTTTGGTAGGTTCAGAAGATGATTAATAAGTCAGCTATCACGTTCAAGGATCATTTATTTATTATTAATATTATCCAATATGACAATATTTAATATCTATGTTCATTCAAACTTGGCAAATATATATGGGGGAAAAACTTAAATCTCTATGAAGACACATTCATTATGCATTCATTTGTTCATGAACATTGTAGTCCTACTAAGGGCCACCTCTGCACACAGTGGCTGCCATAATATGAGGACTTCCATCTCCTTTTTTCAAGAAGGGGATCTTAAGTTTTGAAACTTTTTTTTATAATCCCTTTTTCTCAAAATGTCAGTTCTACCTTTGACCCCAGGAACCCACCACTGAACTGCGTCATTTTGCCTTTATCCAAATATTCGTGAGGTTGGCTTTAAGGCCTATTGAATTTTACGTTGGAATTTGCCCATATTTGTAATATGTATTACCATAGCACTATAGGTTTATTTGTTTTAACTGCAGGTTATGGGGAAAGTGCCAACAATTTCAATTAATAAGACAGAAGGCTGCCACATATACCTCAGTGAAGGAGCTCTGAACTGTGAGATTGTGAGTGCCAAATCATCTGAAATGAACATACTTATTCCACAGGATGGTGATTATGTGAGTATATAGACTGCTGAGATCCGTCTGTGGTCTCTACAGTCAACATTTATATTTTTACTTAAACATTTATTCCCCTCTGAGCTTACACTCCAATACTTCCATGAATCAGTGATCTCTCTGGTGTAGGTACTGCCTCCAGTAGCACTAACCGCAACTCATCCATACTTTCTTTTCTTGTGTGACTTTTCTGTAGCTTCCCATTAATTCTCCATGTGGGGTCTACCCAACATGATAGGGGCCCTCCCCTAGAGTTTTTAAACATTATGAGAGCATCAGTGAGACATTCAAGCTATATAGCTGTGACCCTTCATTCTTGCTACTTGGCCAGTCCATCTCCATCTCTGACCACACAGCTCCAATTTGATATCATTTATTCTATTTGTTTCACATGTCACAGTTGGTAACAGGTTACAGTAAGCCCAAACTATGTATCTAAATTGCCTAAATGATAATAAAAATGGCGCTTTATGGTTTGCAAAATGTTTTACAAATAGTATCCTTAAACCTTAAAAGAATTATATAAATATGAATAGTTATTATATGGGAAAAGAGAAATTAGTTGGGGTGCTTAGCATGACTTTCTGTGGAAGAAAATCTTCCAGTGAATCATGATCTACTAGTCAGTTTTTCAGCTGGTGAGGAGCCAGCACACAGGCTGATTTACTTTGTCTAGTCACTACTACCACAACCAACCTCCCTTAAGCATGAGAGAATTCCCAGTGAGGTCAAAAGCATGGCCAGTGCTGCTCCTGCAGGTTGGCAGAGAACAATACTGAGTCTTACACTCCCCTTAGAAACCATCACTTCCTATTAGGGTCCTTTCCACGCATACTTGGGCTGCAGCTTTCAAAAACAAAGACAATGTGCTTTGACCTAAATGGAAAAATTCACATTGACTTCCATGTCAAGCCAGTTTGCGTTCTGCACATTCTTCTATTGGTTAAGACATCTCATGAGATTTCACATTTTATTGCCTATCCCCCCTCCACCTCAGCCCCATGTACTTTGAACTGGGTACATCTCTCATTTATAGTTGATAGTAATTTCAAAGAGCAATGACCCCTTCTGAAGGAAAACTGAGATCACCTAGAGGATAATGGTAATTCACACAGTAACAAAGAAGTGTGGGTTTGATAGCAAAAACTGAACCTCATTGACTGCGCTGACTTCAACAAGAAGAAACAAAAGTTTGCTGAGGATCATTGATTAAGAGCCAGAGAGAACCTCAGAAGCCATCTGGTCAAACCACTCTTCTAGAATGTTAAAGATGGGGTTCTTTGAGTTGCACCTTCAGAGACTTTCTGTTGGCTGTACTGAAGGTAATGCTGCCATTCAACAAGTACTTGCTGTAAAAATATATATACATATATGTATATATGCATACTCAAAAGAAGGGGCCTGATTACAAATCTGACTTGCCTTCAGCTCAATATAGCTTTGAGATTCACCAAAATATTCCTTTTAGAAAGAAACATGTACTCCAGGTCACTAACAACATTTTCAGTGACTCCCAGATGATAAGTGAAGGAGGCCAGAGCTCCAGAGCCAAAGACAGATAGATGCTCATGTCCCTTAATTGAGACCCCTAGATGACATGCCCAGGAAGTGTCCCTGAAAAAAAAAAACCAGTAAAACTTCTTTTCTCCTACTTTTCCTTTGGGTTTTTTTAATGTGTTGTTGTCTTTACCCTACATTGGGGTGAAAGGGGGAAAAAGAGTGTCAACAAGGAGGTGGGAAACTGATTTCCCTGTTAGCCTGAATACATTTTCTTCCCAATCCAAAGGGTAGGTGAGGAACATCATACAATAGATAACAAATGGCATGACTTGGAAAAAACAGGTTTTGTCTCTGTGCAGTATCAAAATGGCTTCTGGAGAGTACCTCTCTGTGACTTACGTTTACCTTAGATATAAACCCTTTACCCATCATGTACGTTAATCACATGCCAACTGTTTGCATGCATAAGACAGCCTTCATTTATTTAATCAGCATTCTTGTTATCCCTCTACCAGAAAGAATTTCCTGTTCCTGAACAGTTCAAGACAGCATGGGATGGATCCAAGTTGGTCACTGAACCTGCAGAAATTTTGGGATAATCCCCTTTGGACACACAGAACCCCGTGACCTTAATAGCCACAGGTCACCTGAATAAAGAGAGCAGCCTCCAAGGACTAGATGTAGCAGCGGCCAAGATTGTTTGGGCCTTGAAGCAATTGCTCTGTACTCTAGGAACAGGGATCTTTCCAGCACGCTTTATTAGGCATTCTGAAATCTTTGAAATTGCCTCCGTCTGCATTCATTTATAGTTTTGATCCTAAAAGATGCCATGTGAACATAAAAGACTTGGAAAAAAATGCACTTCCCTCCTATCATTGGCTACAATGGCATAATGGCTAAGTCGGAATATTGCATGATACAGTTGTACAATCATATTCTGTTGCATTCCACTCATATTACTAGTTGAAAAATACCAATAACAATCTTGAAGAATGTAAGATGATGATTTTTACCTATTAGCCAAATCATGTATAATGCAGTGAAAATGTGCCCAGGAAAGTGTGATTTTTTTTGTAACTTTATCCATTAAATTTTGTCATTTAGAGTATGCATTTCAGCAAAAAAAAATCTGCCAGTAGAAATATATCTGCCAGTATTTTATCACACTTTTTATTAAATATGTCTAAGGAAAGTCCACCTTTGGATGCCAATTTATAGTTTCTGGGACCTCCCTCTTAGTTACTGAAAATTGAAAGTAAAATTCTGAGTTTTTTTCTTCTAGAAAATACACTGATTTATTTAAAATTCTGCCCCATCACCAGAAGAGTTTTAATTTTGTGCCTTCTGTCTTATTTGGTGGGGGAGGTAGTTTCTTTTACACATAATACCTCACACTCTTGCTCTAGAGATCAAGAAAAAATTTTTTAATTTGGTACCTATTAAGCATCAGATGCCTTGTAAATGACTTCCACTTTAAGGTCATTTCATACCTAGTAAACTTTTGACTCAATTTGTTTTGCATATTATACTACTTTTCTGCTTATAAAACTTACAAACCAGCCTTTGAATACACATAACAAGCCATAGATTTCTTCTTTATTAATTACCTATCAAAGCCTAAGGAATTGATTCTGGTTTTGGCCCCCTAACTCAGTTTTCTAGTACTTGTAGACCATGCTTTTTTTAGCACTGAGATAGACCTGGTATGCATTTGTGTATTTTCAATTCATAATACTGAAAAATCTGCTTACTTTTTGGATCACATGTAATGATACCTTGTGATGATGAAATCTTAGTGACATGCTTGCAGAAGTAGTAATGATAATCCATATATATGTATATATGTGAGTTTATATATATACACATATATTGCAGCCTTCAGGGTATATTGTTTCCATTTTTTAAAATATCTTAGATATCTCTACAATACTGTAACAACCAGTGCTCATGTAACAAGGTTTTGCTAACAAGTTTTGTCTATATGTATAATGTTGTGGCTTTATAGTAAAGATCATTTTTCAAAGGTATTCTGAAATAAAATGAGACTATAATTGTTTAAATACAGAGAATAATTCTGAATATTGAAACTTTTTTCCCCTTTTATTTTTTCCTGAACCCCTTCCTGATGTAGTTGAATTTGATAGAAAAAACTGTGAGTCTGTCTGGTTGAATGAGAGTACTTTTGTAGAACATCCTATTCAGAACTCCTGGAGAACAGTTGGCTTGTTTCTTTGAAACAGATATAAGCCATCTGCATTTGAAATGCAAGACTCTTTTAGTTACAGTGTCAACCACAATTTAGTTCTACAATCCCTTTTTATAATTCATTGTTTCTTTGCCACAAAGCCAATTTGATATATATGTTAGGGAATATTAATCTCCATAAGATATATTTGTATAAGATATATATATATCATTATTCTTAGTGGTTTACAGAAAAAAATTATATATATACATTACTTCATTTTACCATTAGAAAGACCTTGTAACAGTGGCAATGCAATCACATTTATCCCTTCAACATTGTGACTTTCCCCATCACAGTTTCGATATATTGAGCAGCAGTATAAGAAATTAAATGGGAATTTTGGGGGAGTTTTGCAGATGCCACAGATAGATGGGCAAAGGCCAGCAGATAACACAGAAAAAGTTTAGAAACTCAAAACTGCAATAACATATATATATATATATATACATATATATATACATACATACATATATATAGTACTATAAACACCTTGTAAAAGAAAAAGAAAAAATTCAGACTTCTTCTGTGATAGGAAGGGAAGGCCAAAAAATTTTATGCAGATTTTCCGGATCTCAGGGCTACCATGTCCCTAACCACTAATATTATCCCCATTTTACAAGTGAAGACACTTAGGCACAGAGAATGTAAGAAATTGACCAAAGATCACACAACTAGTAAAATAATGAAGTTAGGGCTTGAACTCAGGCCCCATTAATCAGTAAGCAATAGTAGTAAAATGCATATATTAGAGCATGTAAAATAATCTCAACCCAAAATACCAAAAATATCTGCCAAAAATTTAGTACAGTTCAATATTAAGAAATATTAGGACTGTCTGATGCTACATAAAAAGATAGGTATGATAGGCCCTGATTTCAAAGATCTTACAAGAGAAAGGAAGAATGCAGGTCAAAAATACCAATAATTTATACAAGAGAGAGTAGGAACAATTCAGAGGAGTCATTCAGGCAAAGTGATGTAAGATATTTGAAAAGAGATAAATTTCACCTGGAAGTCAACGATAGAGATAAGGAAGGCATCTGTTACAAGCCCAGAGGAAATAAGTAGATTTGAACAAGTTGGCTAAGAGCCTTGAATGCCAGTGTAAGGATTTTGCATTTTGTTCAGCAGACAATAGGGAATCATTGAAGACTTTTTAAGTAGAGTCACCTAATCATAGAAACATACTGGGAAGACTGCTTAGGTCACAGCATGGAGGATAAACTGATAATTTCGTACTGGTTAGAAAGAGAGTGTACAAAATCAGTATACTAGATGAGGTATACAATATACAACAGTAAATGACCATAATAATCTAGTATTTGATAAACCCAAAGATTCAGGCATGTGGGGTAAGAACTCACTATTTGACAAAAATTTCTGGGAAAACTGACAAAAAGTTTGACAAACTAGGCATAGACCAACATCTCACACCATATACCAAGATCAGGTTAAAATAAGTACATGATTTAGACAAAAAGGATGCATAAGCAAATTAGGAGAACATGAAAAAATTTACCTGTCAAATCTGTGGATAACGGAACAAACGAGATAGGATCATGGGAAGGGAAATGGATAATTTTGTTTATTGTTCAATTGTGTACAACTCTTTGTGACCCTGTGTGGTATTTTCTTGGCAACGTTACTGGAATAGTTTGCCATTTCCTTCTCCATTAAATTAAGGCAAACAAACTGACTTGCCCAAGGTCACAGTGCATGACTGAAACTAGATTTGAACTCAGATCTTCCTAAATCTAGATCTAATGCTCTTTCCACTGAGCCACCTTGAAATTAAAAAGATTTTGCACAAATAAAATCAATGTAGCCAAAATTAGAAGGAAAGCAGGAAATGGGAGGGAGGGGGATTGTCAAGCAAGTTTCTGTGATAAAGGTTATGTAATTTATGTAAAGGTTATATAAATTATGTAAAGGTAATATAATTTCTCAATCATGTAAGCAACTGAGTCAGGTTTGTAAAAATGAGAACCATTTCCCAACTGACAAAAGGTTAAAGGATATGAACAGGTAGTTTTCAGAAGAAATCAAAGCTATAAATAATCATATGAAAAAATGCTCTAAATCACTATTGATTAGAGAAATGCAAATAAAAATAACTCTATGGCACCACTCATACCTGTCAGATTAACTAACATGCCAGAAAAAAATGACAAATCCTGGAGGGAATGTCGCAAAATAAATACACTAGTGCACTGTTGGTAGAGTTGTCAACTGGTCCAACCATTCTGGAGAACAATTTGGAACTATGCTGAAAGGTCTATAAAACTGCATACCCCCCTGACCTAACAATTCCAATACTTAGTCTGTATGCCAAAGAGATCAAAGGAAAAAAAGAAAAGAACCTATATGTACAAAAAAATATTTATAGCAGCTCTTTTTCTGGATGCAAAGAATTGGACACTGAAGGGATGTCCATCAATTAGGGAAGAACTGAATAAATCATAGTATATGATTTTGATGGAATACTATTTAAGAAATGATAAAGCAGGATGGTTTTAGAAAAACTTAGGAAGTCTTATATGAACTGAGGCAAAGTTAAGTGAGCAGAAGCAAAATATTGTGCACAGTGACAGCAATAGTGTAATGATCAACTGTGAAAGACTTAGCTACACTTATCAATACAATGATCCAAAAAAATTATGAAGAACTCACAACGCAAAATGTTCTTCACCTCCAGAAAGAGAACTCTTGAACTCTGCACATTAAAGCATACTTTTTTCCACTTATTTTATTTTTTTTGCTTTTTTTTGCAACATGGCTAATATGAAAATGTTTTGCATGACTTCACATGCATAATTGACATCATATAGCTTTCCTTCTCAATGGGTAGGGGAGGGACTGAAAGGAGGGAGATAATTTACAACTCAAAATTTTTCAAAATGAATGTTAAATACTTTTTAAAGAAAATAAATAGACTGGAGACAGGAGAAACAGTTCTGAAAGTTTTACAATGGTCTAGTTGAGGGAAGATGAGACCTTGAATTTAATGGGAGTGAGAAAGAAGGGCCAGATGGGAGAAAGACCATGCAGGTAGAAATAACTGGCCTGACATAAGGAGGAGCCCAAAATATTCTAAAAATGGACATACCCCACAAACAAAGAAATAACTTTAAATTGGTGGACCAGTCTATTTGAAATGCATCATAAACTTCAGAACCAGTTTTAACTTTCCTGAGGTCTTCCCTACAAGATATGCACTGGTCATTTGGAATATGCCACCACAGCCATTATACTAAAGCCTATGTGTCTTCAGCTACTTTATAGGATTGGGTTGGTTTTTGCTTTGTTTGTTTTACTGTACAGTATTTAACTTCTAAAGAGGGTCATTAGAAACATTAGTCATATGTTGTAAAATGAAGCCAGTGCCACAGGGAAACCTTACAGATTTGACTACCCTTTTTCCTTTCTTCCCAAATCATATAATCACTACTATAATATAGTAAATTATCTCAAATAATTTAAATGACCAAATAAACAATCTTAAATATAACACTCTGAAACTAAAAGTAAAGGCATATTTCTTTGACTTGCAAGATTCCAAGGATATCGTTTCTTAAATAACACCATTCCCTTGTACTTAAAACTGTGTTGGCCAGCAGAGAGATGACATTGTACTGCTTCTTTTCCTCCCTCTTCAGTTTATTCTCTGCCACCTCTTTCTTCTCTGTCCCTATTCCATACCTGGCCTTCTCTTTCCTCTATACAAGAACTCAACTTCTCTCAGAACTTCAGCTCTCACCTCCAGGACTTCCACTAAGCTACCCACAGAGCACTTCTACCTGGATGTCTCACCTTCATCTTCCATTTGATGTGTCTAAAACTGAACTCATCTTTTCTCCCCTCCCTCCCTCTTAACTTATCCGATTCTATAAATAGCACCATCATTCTTCAAAGTTTTCAAGAGTTAGCTTTGATTTATATATCTCCTTTGTCTGCTATACTAAGCCAGTCACCAAATCCTGTCAATTCTTCCTTCATAATCTTTCACACTCTCCTATTCCATCCAATCTTTATTTTTTGTTTATTATAAGAACTTCATAACCTCTCTCCCATCACTCTCCTTGACATTGCTGCAAGATTAATATCCCTTAAAATATGTTTATTATGATCATACATGTATAGCCTATATCAGATTGCATGCCATCTTGGGAAGGGGGGAGAATAGAGAGGGGAGAAAACTTTGAACTCAAAATCTTATAAAAGTGAGTGCTGAAAACCAAAAATAAAAAATAATTTTTAAAAGATTCATATCCCTTCAACACTGTCTTAATCATGTTACTCTTCTGCTCAAATATCATCAGTGGATCCTCATTATCTACACAACAAAGTTCATATTCCTAAGCCTGGAATTCAAAACCCTTCGGCATCTGAATGAAACTATCTTCCCAATTTTACTTTTCATTACTACCCAACTCAAACCCTTCTTCCAATGAGGCACATATTTCTATACTTTTGGTCATATTGGAGGCCACGTGGTATAGCGAATGGAAAATGCAGTGTATTTGAAGTCAGAACTCCAGTTCAAATTCTGGCTCCATATGGTGGACAAATTGTTCATCCTCCTTGGGCTGCAGATTCCTCATCTTTCAAATAAGGGTGCTGAACTAAGAGATATCTGAGGTCCTTTCCAGATCCTTTCACTTTGAATGCCCTACTTCCTCCGCATCTGACTATCTAATTATTTTTCTGGTCCCAACTCATTTCCTGTTTCTTCCATGAACCCTTTCCTAATCAACTCCAACCTACATTGATTTTCCCCTTCTAAAAGATTTACTCTCTTAGAGCCACATACGTGACATTTAGTCAAACACTGAATATGTATCTTTATGCAAGTGGTATGATCTTTCCCAGTAATATTGTAGACTCTGGAAGACAATGGTCATATCTTATTCTTCTCTGTCTCCAACACTACCCTGCCTTGCTCTCCTATCCTCCACATGCTCAAATAATGCCTGGCCCAGTGCTATGTACATAGCAAGCACTCAGATATTTTGTGGGTTGATTTATTAAGGAATATACAGAACTGACAGCAGGTGTAGACACCTGTCAGGTGTCTTTTTTAGACATTTATAACAAATATAGATAGAAGATAGAAGCATGTTTCAAATAAAATAACAGATTTGAGTAACATTTTTAATTTAGTACTGTACTAACATACTACAGGATTGTTTTAGACATTGAGACAATAATTACTTCACAAATCCATAAGTATTTTTCACCAAGCATGTTTATTATGAAAGATTTCTAAAGCTCTGATATTTACCTATAATTCTTGCCAGTATGGATGGATGATATCTGGAAAAAAAAACTTGATTGACCATTTGACTTTTAATTCTCAAGTGTAGTTCAATTTTCCTATTTTTGCCTATTATGGTATATGTATTCATGCTATAGAACTAATGACCACATCTGGATTCCTGTCAATATTCTAATTCATATTGTAAAGTGTATGCAAGTGTGCATAGGTATGTATGTTACCCATGTTACATTATGTGTATGTCCACATGAGTTTTTCAAAAGGCAGCTCAAAATGGGTGGGGTGAAGGGGCTGACTAGATATTCTGAACTCTCATCCACCCCTCTCCAAGGAAAAAGGAGACAGATTAGGGTTACAACTGACTCACTCTGTTCTTCTCCAAGACAAGACACTGGGCTAAAATTTCTATCTGTACCTTTCCCAAATATTTCTAGTCTAGGAGATATGATTTTTAGGTTCAAGCTTCTCTCCTGGTCTCTGTAGCCCTTAACTGGATTGTACCCCAAGCTATATCTGAAGGCTTAATGCCCTTCCCACTAAATGCCAATTACACAAAGACCATCACAAATCACAAATATTGAATCACAAATATTGCTTGTGAATATTCTAGAAATCTAACCCACGTGGCGCTGCTATTGTCTCATCTCCAACTCTAAGAGTTTTGCTACAGCTTTAAATCTGTGTAGAAAAGTTTTAGAGTTAGAGGCTACATAGGCTTCTAACTGTGAGAAAGCATGCTAAAACTTTATGGTGTCTTATAAAACTGTGAAGACATTATCTACTAATGTACTTCAACTGAGGCAGCATGGGGAAATGGATAGAGTGCCTCACTTATAGTCAGAAAACCCAGATTCAAATCCTACCTGGCTATTCCAAAATCGACAAATCACCCCTCAGAGCTTCCCTCTCCTCATTTGTAAGATGGAAATAATAATGCTTGTATAATCTATTCCACATGGTTGTTAGAAGGAAAGCATTTAGCAAAATATTGTATGTGTATTTTGTTGTTGTTAGTTGTAATCATAAAGTAACAAAACCAGCATTTGACCTATTAAAGGAATTTCTTTACTTTCTTCACTTTATAGTCATCCACCCTCATCTATATCCTGAAATACTAAAGTATGCTCATTGTGTGAGAGGGTTTTTTTCTCAATGTGTTGATTAATAAGTTCTTTTTAAGTTCCTACTGTGTGCTAGGCACTGGGGGATACAAAGACAAAAATGAAACAACGTTGAAAATCCCAACATTGTGTGATCTCTAGACAGACAAGGGAAGGACCATAGCTATTACCTTGATAACTTGCCCTCCCATGTCAAAAAAAATAAATGGTATGGGGGGTGGGGGAGAATGGGCTCTGGGTACCAAAAAGAACCAATGAACTGGCCAAATTCACCAAATATTTATTCAATTTTTCATTTTACTTTAACTTCATAGACAAATCTAGTGGTCAATTATCTGATTTTTTTTAAAATGGAAACATTTTAATGAAAAGATAGTCTGTGGATGTTCAGAAAATGGTGTTCCCTTTAACAATCTGAAGTGGGTGTACATAGAAATACCACAATATTCCATCATCTGTTAAAATTTGGGATAATTACATCAATAATCTGGCCTATATTCATCAGGCTGCTTCTGCCAAATGGCAAGCCAACTACGCTTGTGCTAAAATATATATATATATACTAAATATTCTACTCTGAACTCTGATTTAAAAGTGAGTGAAATATGACTCAAAAGAAGAAATATGATAAGGTACCCTACCCTACTCCTTTCCATAGGTGAGAGATCCACGAGTATAATATATTGGACATATTTTCAGATTTTTTAAAAGGAATGATCAATTATGATGATTTTTTCCTCCTAAAAAACAGCATTTGCTATATGGTATAATTCTCTGAGAACAGGAGGAAGAGGGATACTGTAGAAATTATAGAGATAGGAAAAAGCAATTGATATAAATAAAAAATTATTTTTTAAAATGGAGTGAAATAACGAAATGAAAGAAATAGCCTGATACCAACAAACTAAAGTAAAATGAATTATTTTTAAATGTGCTTTATTACAGACAAAATAGCACCTGACAGTAGTGCAGGGACAAACTGGAAATAAAAATCTGCTCTAGCATTTCAGGTATATTATCCCTAGCAGCACTGCTGGAGGGTTGATATGAGAGAGGATGAAGTTTATGCTAACAAGATTCTGTGATTCAGAGATGCATATTACAGACCACCTGGAAAGAAAAATAAAGAGACAAGAAGTTTGGGGAAATAGATGTAAACCTGACTCAGAAAAAATGAAAAATAAATCAGTCAAAAAGAATTTATTCAGAATAAGGTCAGAGATTTAGAACTGGAAGAGACTTCAGAGGTCATCAATCCATAGCCATCCCTTCCTTATTTTACAGACAAAGAAACTATGTAATTGGTTTGCCGGGCAGGTGAGATTTGAATCCATGTCTTCTGACTCCTTTCTCCCTGCAAAGGTACCATACTAGATGCTTTAGGATACAAGTATATGAGAAAAAGAGTCCTTGCTGTCAGTAAACTTACCTTCTACTGAGAGGATAAAAATACATTCAGAAATAACTATGATCTGTAGCCCAGGACTCCCAAAGACTGGATTCACATAGATGAGGTAGGACCTTTTGGGCTCACCTACAAAATTTATTGTCTTTATATTTTCACCCACTCCACCTGGAGTTATTCCAGGAAAATCTCCAATTATACTCATGGTATAGTTCATGTTGAATTTTTCCCAAGTGTGGGTAATAGGGTCCCCAGTTCCTATATATTCAATGTGACAAATGCAAATAATGTATAAGACAGCTTTTCTTTTATTTTCACCCCACAGAAAACATATAAGATGCAAAGGTGTCACCCTAGTCCACATACATAAATATACATTAAGCAATGTATAAGCTCATTGGCTCCCTTAGAAGAGAACGTGGAGTTGCCATTGCAGCAACACTTTGAAATTTGGGTGAATCTTTCTCTTCCAGAGAATCCTTTATAATCTCTTTTAGATTCCTGCACCTTGGAAGGTCAAAGAACAAGAGTCTTGAGCCCAAGGTTGTGTACCTAGTGAGGAACAGGTTCAAAAGTTCTACGGGACTCCACCTATAAACGCAGCATGGGGACTTGGATCTAGCCTCCAGTTGAGTCTGAAACCTGCAGTTAAATGAACAGGGCAGGAATTCAAGACCAAAGGGGAGAGTCCCTGTTACTCTGAACTTGCAGTTTCCTGCTGGTTGATAGTGGCTGAGTTCAGAAGCACTCTCCTAGAACTTCCAACCAGGGATAAGCCCCAGACATGTTGCTCCAACCCAAAACTGAGACAAGAACTTGCTGAGTTCAGACTACAAGGGCAATGAGACCTCACCATTTTAGGAACAATAAGATCCCAGTCTGAGCTGTCCAAGATCCTGAAACAGCACAACACTCAATATCCCAAGAAAGCAGCAGAAGCACCCAAGAACAAAAGCTTAGCAGAGACATTCCTCCCAAAAGTGCACAGAGTGTGACCCTAACATAAAGTCTAAAGTCGGGGAGTATGGTCAGGGAAAGAGAAGAAAATGAAAACTACCATAAAGAGCTTAAGACACAAAACCAGAAGAGAATGACTCCAAAACACACACAAATAAAAATTCTAATCTGTTGCCAAGGTCTGTCAATTTTACCTTGGCAACATCCCTCAAGTATGGCTCCTTCTCTCCTCTGGAGCTGCCACTCCTGTAGCACAGGCTCTCATCACCTCATGCTTATATTACTGCATTCACTTGCTAGTGGGTCTGCCTGCCTCAAGTTTCTCCCCATTCCAGGGATAGAAGAATAAATTAGAAACCAGAATCCAATAATATGTTGTTTATAATAAACATACTTGAAACAAAAAGATGCCCACAGAGATAAAAATAAGGAACTGAAGCAGAATCTATTATGCTTCAGCTGAAGTGGGGGTGGGGGTAGGGGAGGAAACACCTACCTATAAGTACTTAATATTTTTCCAATTATTTAAATGTCTTTACTTGTGGAAGTGTTTTATAATTGTCTTTATATAGTTCTTGTCTGTGTGTTACAAGGTAGATTCCCGAGTATTTTATATAGCCTGCAGTTATATTAAATGGCTTTTCTCTTTTCTATCTCTTCCTTCTGGATTTTGTTAATAATATCCAAAAATGCTTTATGTGGGTTTAATTTATATCCTGCATCATGTTCATTTATTCATTACCATGCCAATTAAACTACCAAAGGATTATTTTATGAAACTAGAAAAACAATAACAAAGTTCACTCAAGGAACAAAAAAGCAAAAAATATCCAGGAAATTAATGAAAAAGTGGGAAAGAAGGGGGTCTAACAGTGCCAGATTTCAAACTATCTTATAAAAATTTATTTGCCAAAACAATCTGGTACTGGGTAACAAATAGAGAGGTTAATCAGTGGAATATATTAAGTACACAAACAGACACATTAGTCTAGTGTTTGATAGTCCCAAAGGTTCTAGCTATTTGAGGCAAGAATTTACTGTAGACAAAAAAACAAACTGGAGAGCAGTCTAGTAGAACTAGCTACACACAAACATCTCACTCTGTAAACCAAGATGAACTCCAAATGTGCTCCTCATTTAGGCACAAGTAGTGACATCATAAACAAATTAGTAGAGCATGGAAGAAATTACCCATCAGACATAAGGATAGGGAAAGATTTCATGAACAATTAATATAGCAGTCTACAGAAGGCAAAATGGACAATTTTCTTTAAATAAAACTAAAAGTATTTTTGACAAACAAAAGCAATGCAGCTAAAATTAAAAGAGAAACAGAAAGGATTTTTGTACCAAGTTTCTCTGATAAAGGGCTAGTTTCTGACATATACAGGGAACTGATTCAAATTTATTCCTCAATTGATGGCAGTTTTCAGAGGGCTCTGTAGTTTGCTGGCCCCTGAGTCAGAACATTAGACCAAACTGAAAAAAATTGAATTGAATAAAGATAAATTTTACATTAAAGTTAGATCAAAAATATAAACTTTCACAAATAAAAGATGGAGAAGGAATGGTCAGATAATACATCACATAATTCCTCTTGCCCAATTAAGTAATTTTGACTATTACAAATACACAAATTTAGAATATGAAGAAAGATGCCATATGCATCCAGAGAAAGAACTGATAAATAGATGTGTAGAATAATTTTACATATATATGTATGTTACTTATATGCATATATATACCTATTTGTATCTAATCATAACCATCTCTAGGGTAAGGGAGGAAGGGAAGAAAAAAATGAAAAAAAAGAAATTGGAGGGAATAGCACACGGCAGATTTACAGTTTCATGTGCACTCATCTTTTTAATTGTACTGTTATGGAAAGACTTGTTTTGTTCTGTGAATTGAGAATAAAATAAATTTAAAAAAAAAAAACACTTTGCCTGAAAAAGATGAGTGTATTAGTGTACTTACTGTAAACTCCATATGAGTAAAGAATGTGATACGGCAGCTGAAACAACTAATTGAATCTTAGGCTACATTAAGAGAGTCAAAATGTCTAGAACTGGGAAAATAATTGTCCTGCTGTATTTACACCTGGTTACACCATGTGTGGAGTCTTATGTATGAATTTTAGGAAGGGCAGTGATAAGTCAGAATGCAAAGAAAGATAACCAGGATTGTGAAGGTTCTCAAAATCATGCAATATAATCCAAATTGGGTATGTTTATCCTGGAGAAAAGAAAATCCATGGGATGGGAGCAGGATAGGGCAAGATAACTATCTTTAATTATTTGTAGAGAGGAAAAGAGGAATTAGACCTGTTCTCTTTCATCCAGAAGACAGAATGAGAAGCAATAACCATAAGTTACAACAGGTAAATTTAGACGTGACATTGGGAGAAAATTTCTAACAATTAAAACTATCCCAAATGGAATGAGCTACTTCTTTGGAGGTTTCTTTATAGCAGAAACTTACCTTCCCCTTGTCAGTCATGCGGACAGGTTTCTTATTTACGTATGGGATGGTTTCTGATAAACTTTTACAACTATAATTCTTTGACTTCATATACTGATTAGAATAACTAATAATATTTATCATTTATTTAGCACTTATGATGTGCCAGGCACCGCGCTAAGTGCTTTACGATGATTACCTCATTTGAGCCTCACAACAACCCTGGGATATAGGCACTATTATCATCCCCATTTTACAGATGAGGAAACGGGGCAAGCAGAGGTTAAACGACTTGCCTAGGGTCACATAGCTATTAAGTGTCTGAGGTCAAATTCGAACTTAGATCTTCCTGACTCTAGGCCCAGAACTCTATGCACTGTGCCACCCAGCTGCCCAGCAAGAAGGTTAAATTAACAGAAGTACAACTTCTTTCTTTGAAGAAAAGTAAACTAAGCAATGCTAGTCTTTGATAAAAGGAAGCACAGACAAGAGTTTATGCATGCAGGAGGTACAAATTGTTCTGCCTTGTCAGACAAAAACATAGGAAAAGAATCTCTGGCAACAGACCGGAAAAATTAACAGCCAGGGGTGACTTGGTAAGTGTTATTTTATGCTTAGAATTAGAAAGCTTCTCTCCAAATGACATAACTAGTAGTCACGCTTGATGACTTCATCCAATTCAACATATATTAAAAGCCTCCTGCAAGCTGCATCTGGGAGGGAGTGTCCATATGATGAGATCACGAATCCATTAAAGAATCTCCAAGCCCCGTCATCATACAAATATGGAAAAGCCTTCAAGGATCTTCAAGTGTAATAAGGGGTTTGTGAACATACACAAATCAGCGTGAGATAAAGATTCGTTGTTGTGTTTGTTGTGTATCTTCTCTGAACATTTGAAACTTCCGAACATAGAAAGCTTCCAGCAAGGAAATTTCTACCAAGCCGTCGGTCCCCTTCTCTGCAACTTTAGACAGTCATCGTGGGCACTGAGAGTATAAATGTCCAGTACCACACAGACAATATGTGGCAAAGGCAACGTAAGTCATCTTTCCTGATTCCAATACACTGTGCCAGACCTCCTCTTATAAAGCATTAGCAGATCACATTTGGGTACAGCATTAAGATTTATTCATAACAACTTTGTGAAATTAGATATTGCATCAACTATCATCCCTATTTTACAGATAAGGAAACTTAGAGGTGAAGTGACATGTTTGGGATCCCATAGCTAGTAAAAGTTCAAGGTGGGACTCAAACTTACATTTCTTGGCCTCAAATTCAGCACCCTTTCCCCTCCATACTTCAGATAGTGAAAGAGCAAGAAATTGATTCAGATAAAGTACTATGAAAAAATATGAAATATTTTTTCAAGCTGATGCATTTTTTTTAAAAACCTTATGGTAGCAAATGACTTGACAAAAACAAAAAGGATTTCAGTAGGCAAAAATGTAGAGGGAAGATGTTCCAGGCCTGAACAAAAGTAGGAAAGCTAAGGGAGTCTGGGTACAGATCAGGGAAGACATGGTAAACTAGTTGGATGCTAAAAGTAGAACTCAACAAGGAATGTAGGACAAAATAAGGCTGAAAAGGTAAATTGGAGTCAGATGTGTAGGATGTCAAATTCCAGGCAAGGGAACTTATATTTTTATCCTACTAAATCTCAAAAGGTAGTTGAAGCCAGAACATGAAGGACTTCAAATTCCAGGATAAGGAACTCATATTTTTATCCTATGACTCAATTAGATGGCTTGAATATATTGCCAAACAAGACATCACTAATTAATACTAAAATGGTTTTTCTCCTATATTTCATAAATCTGTAAGTGCTCTAAGATGAAAGACAAAAAGCCAAATAACATCTAATCTTGTTCTAAAAAACCTGGATTTTACTATGAGTCCATATACCTTGAGATGTTAGGTTAAGCAACTATATGGTTTAATGACTTTAAAATTTTTCCTAAATAGGTTTCAATATGTAGAGAGAAATTGAAGTCACTCAATTTACACTCACTGCGGCTCTGCTAGTTGAGACTGTTTCAAGCTCAAGGTACTCTGTGGGTCTGCATGCACTTAAACCCACAACTTACACGTCCCTACCAGTGTATTTACTTTTACTAGTCAGAGAGAGGACATGTTTAATTCACATGAAATACATTTAACGATGTCATAGGTATATGAAATATCATCTCCTCCTCCTCCTCCTCCCTCCCACCCCCCTCCACCATTAACTAACTCACTCCAACCTGCCTTAGGTTGCCCAAGAAGGATCATTACCAAGCAATTACATTCACATTTTCTCAGTGTCCTAAGAGTAACCTTGTTGGGGGAAAATATACTCCCCCGCTAACTACTATAGCTCTTGAACTTTCACTAATATACTTCTATTTACACAAAGTAGCCACAAAGAAAGATGACACTTTTAAAATCTTAAATTTGATTTATCAATAGGCAAAGGAAATAACATAATATGTATTCATACATCAAAGTAAATGCAGGGATAACAAATATATTCCTCATATCAGCCTGGATCCCATTCTCCCAAAAGCTCCCTCAGTATTTGTATGGGAGATTAGGCACATTGGAAATCTGGCAGGAAAGTATGTGAAGGAGAAAAACCCATATGCTTCAGGCAACTCACAAATTTGAGCTTCAGTCTTTGATGTCATTGATCCATTCGGGGACATCTGCACCACACAAAGTCACTTCTCCACTAATTAAGCATCTGCAGGTCCTCACTGCTCTCCAGCTGGGCAAATCTTCCATTCTCAAGTCAATATGGCATTTACATGCTCTTTCAATTTACAATTACCCTTAAAAGGGCATCAGAAAAATGTTACATCTTAATCTGGTGAACAGTTGCCTTTAAGCTATAGAAGTGAAAAGCTCATCAAACTATTTCTGGGCACTAGAAGCCCAAACATCTATTCACTCAACAGGATGTTGAATCATCCTATTAAATGCAGCAGACAGCATTCATAGCAACTGGACCAGGTTAACTCTGAGCAAAGCAAGCAAACCTATCCACCTCTTCACTCATCAATTAAATCTCAGTAACTCTTCACATAGAGAAACAGCCACAAAACCTCCTTGTTCCCTACTATTTTTCCCCATCAAGCCACAGAAGGGAGGAAAAGGTCCAGAGGGCTCTGCAAGGCAATAGCAATTAGTAGCTGACTTCTAATGAGCTTAAACCTTTATTCAGCCAGTCAGGAACTAGCACCTGAAAACTTGTCAGCTGACTTCTCTTGCTGCTTCCCCTCGCCCCCACCCCCGACAGCTCCCGAAAAGCTGCTATTTTACCCCCTGCTGAGTTTTCCTCTCTGGCCCATTCTTGACCACACCAGCCTCAGACTCCAGTACTCCTCAGTGGTTTAAATCAGAGCCCCCAGGACTCAGTAACTCACTGTTCACTTATGAAGTAAAAACTCACTAAATTTATTTCATGGAAATTAAGTCTTTATTTAACCATCTTTCCCTTTCCAAATAGTTAGGACTTTTTGAGTTTTGCCTTGTGAAGTCTCAATACAGTTGTATGCAAATGATCAAAAAAATCATAATGTTCAATAGCTCTCAGTTCTCAAAACATTCTTCCATTTCAGTCCTTGATCTTGAAACTGCTCTTTCATAATCACATTTTGTCATTTTTTAATAAATGAAAATAATTTCACTGCTTCTCTAAGCCATTAAACTATTCACATACAGTTGAGGTATCTGTTCTGCTGTATTTGAAGAGATGTTGAGATTTCACTGAAGTACAATCATGGTAAATGAAGCAGTGAATAGATGATTTAAGCCTTCATGTGTATGCCTGTTCATTTTCTGTCCCAAATTGCTCAAATTCCATCTAAAAACTATTTTTTCTAGGCATGCTTTAGCAGTTCTAAGTAAACCTATTCTTTTCCTAGCCTTTAAGACATCAAACTCTTTGTCCATGAATGGCACTTTGTGTCCTTTGCCACTTAATTTAACTCTTTTCTTTATGCAAAAAAAATTATCTCTTCCTCTTTCATCATTAAACCTCTACATGAAAGGTCTGTACCTTAAAGAAACAGTACCTTACAATGAAATAGAATGGTAAATAGAGTAGCAATAAAATGTTTCCCCCATTAAAAAAAATAGAGCATGCTCTCTCAGAAATCACACATACACACACACACACACACACACACACACACACACACACACACACACACCTTGAGTGGACCTGTGTGTGGAACACATGTTAACATAGTGAACATGTAGCCATAGTATACCCATGAAGGGATACATACATAGTGAAGATACATGGCCAAAACACCGATGTGAACAAATACCACCAATGTAGTAGTGCCACCAATGTTTCCCAGTGATCTCATTAAACTGATCTTGCTGGATTTGACTCCCACTGGTGTCCCATGACACACATACATAGCTGCTGATAGGTGGATAGACCCTATCAAGCATTGCTCCCACCTGGAATTGTAAGGCTGGTCCTCTGTGCTGTTTCTCTTGGCCTAGGAGTTGCCAGGTGCTTCTCTACTTATCATAAGGTTGGCAAGCTTCCCTACGATTCTAGTTTCTGGTTTCAGCTAGACTCCTCAGCTGGTATAATATCTCTTCCTCACACTGTACCTGGCACATAGTAGGCACTTAATAACTGCTTGTTTATTTAGCTGCCATAGCTCTTCCAGCTAAAAGTGCAAAGGTTTTTTTCTCCTACAGGTACTAAAGAAACGTTAATACTAAAACAGCTGGTCAAGGCACTAGTGAAAAAAAGGACTTCCAAAAGGAAGTCTATTTCTGAGAACCCTGTCTAGGATTTACTTTACTCAATAGAAGGAGATTCCTTGCCCCAGGCACCAAACTCTGAAACACAGATACTTACTGCCATCAAACTTAAATCTATTTTTTCCATCTCTTTTTCTTGGTCACCAAGGGCTGTGTCTCTATCATAAATCCAACTCTTATATGGGGTTAGAAATTTCTATAACCCCTCCCCTTTTAATTTCCCATCACCAAAGTATACTTAGTCCGCTTCTCTCTTAGAGACTTTCAGAAACTGCTAAGGGTCCTGAGTATTTGGGTTTCCAGTTTTCAGCTGCAAACTCCTTTTCTCCAGATCTCTTGATATTGTGTGAACAGCAATAGAATATATAGGTTATACCTTGTTCTTGCAACATGACTAGCCCACTTTCTCTTTCAGTCATCCCTCTCCCTGATGGCATTGTTTATATCCATTTTCCAGTGAAGCTTTTGTTGTTATGATGCTACCTACTTATACGTATCATGTGGTTTTCTATTGTCATTTGAGTGACTTACACTAATTCTTTGGAGATTGCAGTAGTCCGTGACATTAGCCACACAGAACCATGAGAATATTATTGTTAGAAAGATGAGCCTATGTTTCAGGAAGAATCTTGGAATGATTAAAAGAATTTCTTAATCACCCAAATGCAATCTATCCCACTTTCCTTTCTTGTTCAACTCTGAACCCAGTTGAAATGTCCAAGACATATGTATTGCTAGATTGGCTCTACATATTGTTCCTATGACTACACATTTTAGTCTGGGCAACAGTCATGTTTTATCCATGTGGTTTTTCCTTTATGGATAACTTGAATTATTATGGATCTAAATTTAGGACACTCTTCAGTGCTCTTGGTTTGATGCAATCCAAAGAATGTAATTTAAAAGCAAAAACATCTGGAAGATGTTGCCACCTAGAAAGAATCCCTCTTCTATTTAGTATCTATGGTGGGCACCATCTTCCATGATAGTGACATAATTCTCTCAATTTTGTGCCTTGATTAATCTTATTAATCAGAGGATCATAAAAAAGTATTCACATCATTATATCTTGCAAGGAATTTTGTATGAATTTGACACAAGCATGGGAGAAACCTTTTGGAGTTCAACCTTTAGACAGAATTTCCCTATGTAATTGGCAAGAGGTAGTTACTTTCCCCAAACCTCAGCAACCCAAAAACCTCATAATAAGGAATTATTCCAAAAAGTAATTAATGCTAAATACCCAAGATTAAAAGCAAAACAAAACAGAATCCATGCACAAAGTAGAAGTTTCACCATACCTGGAGTTCCCATTCTGGGTCCCTACAGCCAACCCACCCCATGCTCCTTACTCAGTGAACACAAATAAATCTGCAGCCTTGTAATCAGGGTTCAGCAGCAGAAATACCTTTTCATTCAGTTCACATCACTGACTCAACCTGAAATGTCACCACCACCAGTACCACCCTCCTATCTTTGCCAGATGCACAAGAAACAGCAGATATATATTCTCTCAAGTCACACAAAAGAAAGGGACATTGATTCAATGAAGGACAGGTTTTTTTTTTATTCTGCAGGTGGAGCCAGGAAAATCAAGTAAAGGCAGGGACTCGCCTGAGGTCTTCCCCAAGCCCCTCCAAATAGAGTGGCAGAACCCACAAAAGGATGGAGTGAAACAATTTTCCAACCCAAGACAACTTAGAAAAGTCTGTTGCACCACAATAAGAGTGGAGAGAAGTCTAGCACAGGCTGCTGGTGGCAACTGAATCAGTGGCAGCAGTGGCAGTTCCAGACCTCTCAGCCCACAGATAGTCAGGGAGTTGGGACAACTGATCAGAAGGAGATTACAGGTGTCCTTTTGCTGGCACCGAGGGGCTGGGGAGGCGGGGAGGATTCTCTTTCACTGTCCATGCTTGGGTCTGTGTTGCAGTCCTGAGTCTCAGTCCCAGGGCGAGGAGAAGCACTGGAACACCAGAGCTTGTGGCCACAGGGGAATGGAGACTCTAGTCACAGTTGCAGGGTGGAAAAGAGTGCTGGGTAGGGAGAGGTAAAAAGGAGCAATTATCTCATACAGTTGAGTCATGAAAGGAAGAACTGATACATAAGCAAGTGCGGGAGGGAGGCAGGAAAGGGGGGAGGACTAGAACTTTCCTCTCATTGGAATTTAAGTTTTAAGAATACTGATAACATTTTCATATTTTATATATATATATATGTATATACACACACACACACACACACACACACACATGTATGTATTAAGCAAACAGTTTGACCTTAATGAATACATTATAATTAATCTTTAATGTTTTCTTTATATTTCTTCTGGATCTTTTAAATTGAATTTTCCATTGAGTTCAGGTCTTTTTGCTACAAATACCTGAAAGTCTTCCAGTTCATTAAATGTCCTTTTTTATTATTATTATTCAGGATTATTCTCAACCTTGCTGTGTAAGTTATTCTGGAATGCAACCCCAGCTATTTTGCTCTTCAAAATATAATGTTCCAAGACCTTTGTCCTTTGAGAAAAGAAGCTTCCAGGTCTTGTAAAATGCTGACTGCATTTCCACAGTATTTAAATTGTTTTTTTTTCTTGTTGCTTACAATATTTTCTTCTTAACATAAAAGTTTTGAAACTTGGTTATGACATTCCTGTAAGTTTTCCTCCTGGGATCTCTTTCAGGTAATAAATAGTAGGCTTTTTCTATTTCTACTTAACCCCCTTATTCTAGAACTTCAAGGTGATTTTCCTTTATAACTTCTTGTAATATTGTATCTAGATTCTTTTTCATTGTAACTTTTGGGTAGTCCAACAATTTTTATATTGTCTCCCCTCAATCTGTTTCTCCAGATCAGTTGTTTTTCTAACTAGATGTTTCAGATTCTCTTTTTTTATTACTTCTATTTTTATTACTTCTTTGTGTCTTGTGTCAGAGCTATTTTCTTCCTTAAAACTTTTTCCAACTTTATTTTCATACTTTTCTTGGATTACTTTTATTTTCTTTCCTAATTTTTCCTCAGTCTCTCTTATGTGATTTTTGAGTTCCTTTTCAAGTTCTTCCAAGAGTTCTTTAGGGACTTGTGACCTTTTGATGTCACTCTTTGTGGTAGGAGTGATTTTTTTTTTTTTTTAGCTTCACTATCTTCCTCTTAATATGAACCTGGAATCTTTGTTTACACCAAAGTAGCTATCTATGGTCCAGTTATTTTTTCTTTGCTTCCTCATTTTGATTTTTGTTTTATTTTATTTTTAGCAGTTCATTATCATAATCAGGCTTTAATCCTGAGTTGTGGGTAATGCTTCCCTAGGCCTCAGGTCCTCCTTACTGTTATTTTCTGAATTCTGTCTAGGGGCTTAACCCAAGAGACTCCCCCCCTAATCCACAGTTTCACCGCTGCCTGTCACACTGCCCCAAAAGCGTTCTTGCATCTTATGGTACCACATTGACTGGCCATGTCCTTGCCTCCTCCACCCCCACAGCCACAGCCCAGGACCACGTCTGGTCAGCACCACTAGGCCTGGCTCCCAGAAACAGTGGAAGGGTACTTCAGTGTTCTTTGTCAGGTAAAAGTTTGTGAGATGAAAGTTGCTGAGGCTGTGAGGTGAAAGTTTGTGAAGTGAAGTTTCTTGAAGCTCAATAGCTTTGGGGCTGCCCTCAGGGCCTCCAGGGGAGCTGGCTTGGAGGTGTCTTCACTTCACTCAGGCCAAACCTCAGCCCCTGAGGTTCCTGTCTTTTCTGAGTCCCTCTCAAGTTATCTTAGGAGGACTGCGCTTTATCCCTTTATTTTTACTGCTCTATATTCATTTTATGGAGTCTGGAAATTTCTGACCTACTCCACCATCTTCCCAGAATAACCTGTAAAGTAGGATCTTTTAGAAGAAGGATATGTAGATTAAGAATTAGGAGGGAGGGAGAAGAGGACAAGGGAGGAACTCTTAGAAGAGTGGGTAGATTTAGGAATAGGAGGGCAAAGTAGTGGTGAGAAGTAAATCAGATGTCTGAGGGGCGATAGGGTAAATAAGGTGAGAAGGATAAATAGTGAGGAAAAATCAGATGGAGGGAAATAAGCAACCAGTATTATAACTTTGAATGTGAATGAGATGAATTTACCCTTAAATGAATTGCAGAATGGATTAAAAATCAGAATCTGACAATGTTATTTACAAGAAACACAATTAAAAATGAGAGATATATATAAAGTTAAAATAAAGGGCCAATGTAGAATTTATTATGCTTGAGGTGGTGTTAAAAAAAAAAGTGGGGATAGTAATCATGATCTCAGACAAAGTTAAAGATAAAATAGATTTAATTAAAAGAGATAAACAGGGAAATTATACTATGTGTCATCCATATTATTCACTATTGTTTTAGAAATGCTAGCAATAGTAATAAAAGAAGAAAACAAAAGAGAAATGAGGTAATAACTATCTTTTTGCAGACACTATGAGGATATATTTGGAAAATCCTAAATATTCAACTTATAAAATTAGTTAAAAGGATTAATAATTTTAGCAAAGTAGTAGGATGTAAAATAAACCCATATAAATCATCTGCATTTTTATATATCACCAACAAAACCCTGTAAGAAGAGATAGTAAGAGATATCCCATTTAAAACAACTGTAGAAAATAAAAAATACCTGAGAGTATACCTGCCAAAACTGAGCCAGGAACTACATGAACATAATAATAAAATGCTCTTTATACAAATAAAGTCAGATTTAAATACTTGGAGAAATATTAATTGTTCGTGGGTAGGCAAAGTCAATATAATAAAAATGATTATTTTACCTAACTCATGTATTTATTCAATGCCATCTCAATTAAATTACTAAAAAGTTATTTCACTTTTATTAAAAATGATAACAAAATTCATTTGTAAGAACAAAAGGTCAAGAATTTCAAAGAAACTAATGAAAAAAGTAAAGGAAGAAGATTCAGCAGTACCATACTTTCAACTATATTTTTAAGTAAGTATCAAACTATCTGGTCCTAGAAAGGCAGATCAATGCAGGATAGTAGACATACAATACACAGTAGTAAAGGATAATAGTAACCTTGTGTCTGATAAATGTAAAGATTTAAATCTTGGGGATAAGAATTCATTATTTGGTAAAAATTGCTGGGAAAGCAGTCTGACAGAAATTGGGCATAGGCCAATATCTTACACCATTTACCAAGATAAAGTCAAAATGGATATATGATCTAGGCATAAAGGGAGATATCATAAGAAATTAAATGAACATGAAACATATTACCTATGAGACTTAGGGATAAGAAAACAATTTATGAATAAATAAGAGATGGAGAGCCTTGTGAGGTATAAAATGGATAATTTTGATTACATTAAATTGATAAGATTTTGTACAAATAAAACCAATGTAACCAAGATTAGAAGGAAAGCAGAAAATTGGGCAGGAAGGCGGTTAGAATTTTACAGTCTCTCAGATAAAAGTATCATTTCTCAAATATATAAAGAACTTTGTCAAATAAAAAGAATATGATTCATACCTCAATTTATACATCATCAAAGGATAAGAACAGGTAGTTTTTCTATGAAGAAATTGAATATATATATAGTCATATAAAAAATACTCTAAATCATTAATTAGAGAAATGCAAATTAAAACTACTTTGAGATACCATCTTATACCTATCAGATGGGCTAAAATGATAGATACCCTTTAATTAGGAAATGGCTAAGCAAGTCGTAGCATATAATTGTGATGGAATACTACTATGCTATAAGAAACTATGAGCTAGTTGACTTTAGAAAAACATGAAAAGACTTGCATAAAATAATGAAAATTAAATAAGCAGTACCAAGAGAACCCTATACATAGTAACAGAAATGTTGTCCTAAGAACAACTTTGAATGACTAATTCATCTTGAGTATTATAAATACTAAAACTAACTACAAAAGATCTATGAGAGAAGATGCTATCCACCTTCAGAGAAAGAACTGATAAATCTAAGTATGTATAGTATGATTTTACATACATGTATATGTGTATATTACATACATGTATGTGTATGTATGTGTTTAATTGGTACCCTTTCCTAGGGCGGAGTGGGAAGAGAGGGAGAAAAAAATTAAAAGTGCTCAGCAGAGAACAAAAGAAAACAGAAGGAAACACAGAAAAGCAGGGTAGCTTTGAAAACAATGCATAGTATTTATTACATAGTTTAGAAAAAAGTAACAGTCTGAAACGGAAACTCACAGTTTTATATTGAATCCTCTCTTTAAGTTGTGCTGTGTACATGGAAATGTTCTTTTTTTCTCTTGTTGTGCTTAAGTTCAAATGAATTTTTAATAAACACTGGAAAAAAGAAAAAGAGAAACACTGCAAATATACAGGTTCAAAGATCTACAGAGAATCAAACTATAGTGTTCAGGAACTTTAGCTATCTAGACATCTGCTAGAAATCTAACTCTACAATAATAAAACATCTGCTAAGTTTTGATGGATCTTGCTGACAATTCATCTCTCAGAAAGTAGATGAATCCATAAAAGGAATTAACTTTGAGGGAAAAAAGTGACTGTATTAGAGTAACTTTGCCCTGGCTAAGGGTTTTTAGATACATCCCCTAGACCCCTTTTTAATCTGATTTCAAAAATTCAAAGAAAAAGGATATCATGTCAAAATTCCTAGAGGGCCTTGAGAAGGATAGGAAATAGATAGATAGATAGATAGATAGATAGATAGATAGATAGATAGATAGATAGATAGACAGACAGACAGACAGACAGACAGATGAGATGGCATCTACAGGAACCAGTTTGATTATTCAAGGAGCTCCCAGATAAATTCATATTTTAAAAGGATAGATTCGAAAGGATAGATTGGAGGAGAGAAGGATTAGAAACCGAAAGTCTGGTTAAGAATCCAATACAATAATGTAGGCAAAAGTAGATGCAAGATTAAACTAAGGTGGTTTCAGTAAGAATGAACAAGTAAAAGAAAAACTGGTAGCTTGAGAACCCTTAGTGGCACAATGGACAGACCACCAGGCCTGAAGTCAAGAGTATCTGACTTGGGGCTGCTGCTTACCTCCAGAGGGAAGTGCGGCCGCAGGACTTGGGCTCTGGGTCAAATTTAACTTCCTGAGCAATATAAAACAAGCCCAGGAATTGCTTTGGGCATGGCTGCTGAGCTCAACATCTCTCCCCCTAAGTTCCCAGAGTCTACTTTCTTAGAGAATCTTCTTCATTATGGACTGTTTTGGGGGGCTATCTTCCAGTTTATTTGCGTATTGGCCATAATCTTCCCCATTTCACAGTCTCATGAGGGGGAAGGGGGACATTTTGAGCCAAGAAAGTTTGAGGTGACCAAGAAACCCTTTTGGATAGCTCACGTAAGTGTTAGGAAATTTTTCCTTACATTGAGCTTAAATCCACCTCTGAAACTTCTACCTAGTCCTTCAGAGACTAGGGAGTTGAGGTGGCGATAGTGGAGCATGGGTGCCTTTTAAACATATAAGCATGAGAATTTCACTGGCCTTAGGTGGCCAAACCACCTCACCAAAAGCCCTCTCTTCAAGTCTTGTTCGGTCATGGCTCCTGAAGCACAGCCCCTTCAGAAAGTGTGGGGTTATACCACTAGAGTGACATAGGAAAAATGACAGCAGAATCATGAGCACATTGTACAAGTGAAGGCCATATATACTGGAATACTTAGTTTAAAGATCATGTTAAAATAACTGAGCTGCTTTTTATTTTTTTATTTTATTTTTTTTTTAATTTAACTTTTAACATTCATTTTCACAGAATTTTGGGCTCCAAATTTTCTCCCCCCTTGACCCCTCCCCCCACCCCAAAACACTGAGCATTCCAATTGCCCCCATCACCAATCTGCTCTCTCCTCCATCATTCCTCTCTGCCCTTGTCTCCATCCTCTCCTCTGTCCTGTTGGGCCAAATAACTTTCTATACCCCTTTACCTGTATTTCTTATTTCCTAGTAGCAAGAACAGTACTCGACAGTTGTTCCTAAAACTTTGAGTTCCAACTTCTTTTCCTCCCTTCCTCCCCATCCCCTCCCTTTGGAAGGCAAGCAATTCAACATAGGCCAAATCTGTGTAGTTTTGCAAATGACTTCCATAATAGTTGTGTTGCATAAGACTAACTATATTTCCCTCCATCCTATCCTGTCCCCCATTACTTCTATTCTCTCTTTTGATCCTGTCCCTCCCCATGAGTGCTGACCTCAATTGCTCCCTCCTCCCCATGCCATCCCTTCCATCATCCCCCCCACCCTGCTTATCCCCTTATCCCCCACTTTCCTGTATTGTAAGATAGGTTTTCATACCTAAATGAGTGTGCATTTTATTCCTTCCTTTAGTCAAATGTGATGAGAGTAAACTTCATGTTTTTCTCTCACCTCCCCTCTTTTTCCCTCCACTAATAAGTCTTTTGCTTGCCTCTTTTATGAGATAATTTGCTCCATTCCATTTCTCCCTTTCTTCTCCCAATATATTTCTCTCTCACTGCTTGATTTCATTTTTTTTAAGATATGATCCCATCCTATTCAATTCACTCTGCACACTCTGTCTCTATGTATGTATGCATGTGTGCATGTGTGTGTGTGTAATCCCACCCAGTACCCAGATACTGAATAGTTTCAAGAGTTACTAATATTATCTTTCCATGTAGGGATATAAACAGTTCAACTTTTGTAAGTCCCTTATGACTTCTCTTTGCTGTTTACCTTTTCATGCTTCTCTTCATTCTTGTGTTTGAAAGTCAAATTTTCTTTTTAGCTCTGGTCTTTTCATCAAGAATGCTTGAAAGTCCTCTATTTCATTGAAAGACCAATTTTTCCCCTGAAGTATTATACTCAGTTTTGCTGGGTAGGTGATTCTTGGTTTTAGTCCTAGTTCCTTTGACTTCTGGAATATCCTATTCCATGCCCTTCGATCCCTTAATGTAGAAGCTGCTAGATCTTGTGTTATCCTGATTGTATTTCCACAATACTTGAATTGTTTCTTTCTAGCTGCTTGCAATATTTTCTCCTTGACCTGGGAACTCTGGAATTTGGCCACAATATTCCTAGGAGTTTCTCTTTTTGGATCTTTTTCAGGTGGTAATCGGTGGATTCTTTCAATATTTATTTTGCTCTCTGGTTCTAGAATATTAGGGCAGTTTTCCTTGATAATTTCATGAAAGATGATGTCTAGGCTCTTTTTTTGATCATGGCTTTCAGGTAGGCCCATAATTTTTAAATTGTCTCTCCTAGATCTGTTTTCCAGGTCAGTTGTTTTTCCAATGAGATATTTCACATTATCTTCCATTTTTTCATTCTTTTGGTTTTGTTTTGTGATTTCTTGGTTTCTCATAAAGTCATTAGCCTCCATCTGTTCCATTCTAATTTTGAAAGAACTATTTTCTTCAGTGAGCTTTTGAATCTCCTTTTCCATTTGGCTAATTCTGCTTTTAAAAGCATTCTTCTCCTCATTGGCTTCTTGAACCTCCTTTGCCAATTGAGTTAGCCTATTTTTTAGGGTGTTATTTTCTTCAGCATTTTTTTGGGTCTCCTTTAGCAGGGTGCTGATCTGCTGTTCATACTTTGCTTGCATGTCTTTGATTGCTCTTCCCAGTTTTTCCTCCAGTCCTCTAACATAATTTTCAAAATTTTCTGAGCCCTTTTTGAGCTTTTCCATGGTCTGAGCCCATTGAGTGGGCTGGGATGCAGAAGCCCTGACTTCCGTGTCTTTCCCTGATGGTGAGCACCGCTCTTCCTCATCAGAAAGGAGGGGAGGAGAAACCTGTTCACCAAGAAAGTAACCCTCTATAGTCTTGGTTTTTTTCCCTTTTCTGGCATTTTCCCAGCCAGTGACTTGACCTCTGAATATTCTCCTCACACCCACCTCACCTCCAGATCCTCCCAGCCAGCGCTTGGGGTCTGAGACTCAAATGCTGCTTCCCAGCCTCAGGGATTTGGGGGGGGCAGGGCTGCTATTCAGTGTGAGATCAAGTTCAGCTGCCCGGGTGGGGGCAGGGCTGCCTCACAGGCTCAGTTCCCTCAGGGGGTTTATGCAGAGAGCTTCAACAATGGATCCGGGCTCCTGCCTGCTTGGGGAGCCCCGGTCTGCTCTCACCTCCGTTGGTGCCTCCCGAGGGGGCCTGAGTCATGGGGGCTCCCCACTCCCCTCTCGACCCGCCGAAGAGAGCCTGTCACTGACCCTTGTCACCTGTGGGTGGAGGGACCCGCGCGGCTGCTGGAGATTCTGTCCCTAAAGCCTGCTCGGATCTGCTCCTCTCGGTGCTGGGCAGTCAACGCAGGGCTGGGCTCAGCTTTGCATCCACAGCGTGAAGAACCTTTTGCGAGAGGTTTTCAGGCCCTCTGGAACAGAAATCACATCTGCTCCGCTGTTCTGTGGCTTCTCCTGCTCCCGAATTTATTGGCAGCTCTTTTCTACAGATATTTCATGGGCTGTGGGTTCAGAGCTAGCATATTTGTGTGTTTCTACTCCTCCATCTTGGCTCCACCCCCTCCCCAAGCTGCTTTTTAGTGTTTAATCATCTTAAGTAATTTTTAATATAACATGTATGTACACTACCATTCAGAATCTGCATCCTAATCCAGACAAGTCTTCCTGATTCCTAATCAACTTTTATCTTCACTTTAAAAAAGTGTTAAGGTCTCTCTTTGCCAGAATGATGTCAAGTACAGTCTTGGTAATTAGCGAGACCAAGCCAATTGAATCTGAGAGGTTGCCTAAAGGAAGGGCAGCCTTTTCTTGTGGTGAAAGTGATTTTCAAAATCTGCACCAAAATATTAATAGCTTTCTCCTTTTCTTAATGAAGCATTTTCCAGTACTTCCTCTGATTTTCCCTCACAAGATAGATTTCAGAAAGGATTTGGCTAAATAAATAAATGTTTTTCATGTAGAAATTGGCCATAGTCTCAACTTCTATAATATGGTTTAGGGTGTGCATTTGTTTCCCTACTGCTCCCTCCCTGACCTATTTTTTAGTGTGTCTTCTGAACCTTTCCCACCCCAAACAAAGCATTTAGCCCCAGCTTAAGGAGAAAAGATTAATAAACCACAGTGAGTGATGAACTTCAAAAAAAAAAAAAGAATATCTGATTTTGAATTCAGCTTTAGACACTTTCTAGTTCTATGAGTCTGGGCGAGTCACGTAACCTGTCTGCCTCAATTTCCTCAACTATAAAACGAAAATAATAACAAACTATCATGTAGACTTGTTGGGAAGATTAAATGAGATAATGTTTGTAAAGTTCTTCACATATATTAGGTGGTCCTAACTAGGAAGATAACAGGATCAACAAAAATAAAGAATTTAGGAGAAAAGCAAATTTGGAGGTAAAGATAATGAATTCAGACATGTTGATTTTGAAGTTGTGTTTAGACATCCAGGAAGAGATATCTACCAGGCACTGGGAAAAACCAGAAATCCAGGGAGAAGTTTCAAGTCAGCTTCTGAAAAATGCTAAAGTCAAAAAAAAAAATCTTTTGTTATGTTCAGAGCATAAAGAGCAGGAAAGGATCCGCTATTTATGGATGTATTGTCAGTTAACAGATGACAGATATCATGTAGAACTACTAAACTCCCTATTTTTGTTTCCATCTCATGCATCAGTAAGAATAGTCATATTAGAAAGGGTTAAACAACGATTATAAAAAGGGAATTAATGGGACACTAATTCACTGTTGGAACTGTGAACTGATCCAACCATTTTGGAGAGCAATTTGAAATTATGTCTAAAGAGTTATAAAACTGTGTATACCCTTTGACCCCATAATACCACTAGTAGGTCTGTTTCCCAAGGGGATTAGGGAAAAGGGAAAAGAATCTGTATGTCCTAAAATATTTACAGCAGCTCTCTTTGTGGTGGCAAAGAAATGGAATTTGAGGGGATGTCCATCAACTGAGGAATGGCTAAGTTGTGGTATATTATTGTGATGGAATACTACTATTCTATAAAAATGATGAACAGGTTGATTCTACGAAAACATGGAAAGACTTGCATGAAATAACGAACAGTGAAATGAGCAGAACCAAGAGAATATTGCACATAGCAACAGCCATATTGCTCTAAGAACAACTTTGAACTAAGTTATTTTGAGTATTATTTTGAAATCAACTACGAAGGACCTATAAAGGAAGATGCCATCCACATGCAGAGAAAGAACTACTAAACAGAAATATATATAGTATGGATATATAAAGAGAAAAAATTAAAAACACACAGCAAAGAACAAAAGAAAACTTAAAGGAAAGCACAAAAAAGCAGGGTAGCTTTTAAAAATAGTGTATATTTATTACACAGTTTTTCAAAAAAATTAAAGAGTGAAATGGAAATTTATGATTTTAGATTGAATTCTCCTTCTTATGTTGTACTATATACGTGGAAATGTTCTTTTTTTTGTCTTTTTTAATTTTAGTTCAAAATGAATTTAAAACATTTTTAATCATTAAAAAGAGGGAATTGAAACTCAACAAAGGTAAGTAAATATAGTAAGAAAACATTTAGCCACTTTCGATGGCTTTAAATTTCTAGGCCCACACAAATTACATTCCGGGGTACCAAAAAATTTCTACATATTACCTCAGAAGCATTTGGTAATCTTGGAGAAGTCATGGATAATGGAGGGGAGGAGAAATCCAGATGAGAAACAAACAAATACCAATTTTTGAAAAGGAGAAAAGGGTAGATTTTGAAGTCTTTAAATCAGTAAATTGTAAGCCAATCTCTCAGAAAATTATAGAGGAGATTATTAAGCAAATAATTTGTGGTAATCACTAGGTTCTAACATGTTCAGTAAAAATGTCAAACTAAATTCTTTTTTTAAAGTTTGTAGTTTGGTAATATTGATATAATATAGTTTAATTTCAGCAAAGAATTTGGCAAAGTCTATTAAGATATCCTTACAGATAAGATAGACAAATGCAAGTTGAATTAAAGGACACAGGCACATTTTTAGGTGGCTAAGTGATGATACATAAAAGAGAATTGAATAATGGATGAGTTAGCAGAGACATACTTTTGAGCTAAGCCATGGGACTTTGTCCTTATCTCTGTCCTGTTCAAATTTTTTTTAAGTGAATTCAGTAGGGACATGGAAGGGATGCCTATCTAGTCTGTGGTTGACTGAAAGCTGGGTTGCATGTGAGAATCAAACATCAACATCATCTTATAAAGCCAGAATGCAGGCTGAAACAAAAAACATGAAACTTGATCATTTGCTACAGATAAATGCAAAGTTCTTCAAATGAGTTAAAAAAAAAAAAAGATACCACCACCACCAACAAGAACAATTGCGTAAGTACAAAACAAGGTAGACCTGACTTACCAATGATCCCTATGAAGAAGACCCAATTTGAGCTAACAGTATGAAATGACTACTAATTCAAAATTAGTTTGCTTTAAAATAAAAAAGTGTTAATAAAAATGGTTCAAATCATGAAGAGTAATAGCCTCCACTGCATTCCAGTCTAGCCAGACTATGTCTAGAATATTATGTATCCTTCTGGAACAATGTGAGAGGGATACTGACAAACTGAAGTATGCACAAATGGGAGTGACAAGAATGGTGAAGGCTTGTATATTATATGCAGGATTATTAAAGTAAATATGCACATATGCAACTTTAGGAAGGGAAAAAAAGGGGAGAGATGATGGTTGGTCAAATCTTTTCATATACTTGAAGGTTCTACTGTTATGTGGAAGAATAGATTGACTTATTCTACATTATTTTAGAATATTGAACTAATACCAGTAGGTTACAGAATGGCAGGTTTCAGTTAAAAATAGGAACTTTCCAATTATATCTGTCAATGGAATAAGCTGGCTCATAAAGCAATAAGTTCCCATCACTGGAAGTATTCTATCGGAACTGACTGACCATCTGTCAATGATTTAACAGTAATGTTTTACGAATGGCATACTGGAACAGATGATCTGCTTTGGAGATAGTTTTTTTAAAGTAGTTCTTAACTTTGGAAATCACTCCACCTACTGGTTTCTCAAAGACCTGTCAAGTTTGTCGTACAAAATGTGATGAAAAAGCTCCAAGTGTTTCTTGTTATGTTCTTTAGATCTCTTATAAGAATGATATTTGTTATTTGTGGTTAATTATATGTTTACAAATTACTTTGAATTCTTCAAATATTTCCATTCTCAGTATGAAGTGTTATCGCTTTGATATGAAAATACAAAAAAAAATATTCCATGGATTATATATTGCCATAGTTTTTTTTTTTTTAAACAACCACTGGAGGGCAGAAAAGCACTATGAAATAACAGCTTTAAGTTTACAAAGCAAGTGATAACTTCTTAATTTATGCAGCAGGTGTTTGTGGAACATGGTGTTTAAATCAAATTCTACTTTAAATGCATTAAAGACACCTTTTTTTAAAAAAAGCAAATAATTGCAATAATCACAACCAATCCCTAATTTTCTGTTATGTTAATTTTATTTTCTGTATGTTGGATTTTTTAAAGGCTCATTTTTATTATGAAGTAGCCATTTTAGGGATTATTTTGAATCTTGGGAAGGCTATTTCTATGAACTTACAGGAAGAATTGAATCCAAACCATATAATTAAGGTTTGTCAATAACCTGAAATTCACCCCCCAAAATAGAAAAATTGATAAAATACGTCACCATCACTCAAGCAATAAACATTTATTAAGCATTATGTGTCAGGAACTGTTCTAGGAACTGAAACTGCAAAGATAAAAGTGAGGAGTTTGCCTGGAGGGGACAGAACTAACAATGTGTTGTGCACAAAATAATGGGAAGTGCTTGGGAAGTTCCCAGCATCTGGGAAGGCTTTATGTATAAGGTAATGCTTTTGCTGCATCTTGAAAGAAACTTGGGACTCCAAAAGGCAAAGGTTAAAAACAACTGCATTCTAGGAATGAGACAAGACCAATGCAAAGGTGTGGAAATAGAAAAGGATGTGTTATATATAAAGAACAGTAAGAAGGACAGATTAAATGTACTATGGAATGGAAAGGGGTTAGGGAAACGGAGGAGAGCATGTAAGAAGAATGGAAATGTAGTTTGGGCTCAGGTTATGAAAGATTTTAAATGCCAAACAGAGTTTATATTTGCTCCTGCAGATAATAGGTGGGGGGAGGTAAAGCTGTCATTATATCAGAAAAAAAATCATTTTGGCAACTGTGTGGAGAATGGATTGGAACGGGAGAGAGAAGGCTGTCATAATAATCCAGTTGAAACATGGTGCGTGACTGTCATTATATTAGAGGGACTGAATTAGGGTGGTGCCTGTGTGAGTGAAGAGAAAGTAACACAATGGAGAAATGTTATAAAGGTAGAATGAAAAGATCTGGCAACTTCTCAAATATATATTGTTGCTGTTTGTCTTTCAAGGACATCACAAATAAGTAATGTCCTGATTTGTGTATGAACAGGCAGTTTCCAGATGAAGAAATTAAAGCTATCTATAGTCATATTAAAAAATGCTCTAAATCACTTGATTACAGAAATGCAGATTAAAATAACTCTGAGGCACCACCTCACACCTATCAGACTGGTTAATATGACAGAAAGGTAAAATGACAAAAGTTGGAGAAGATGTGGGAAAATTGGGACATTAATGCATTGTTGATGGAGCTGTGAACTGATCCAACTATTCTGGATAGCAATTTGGAACTCTGCCCAAAGGGCAATCAAACTGTGCATACCCTTTGATCCAGTAAGACCACTATTAGGTCTGTATTCCAAAGACATCATTAAAAAGGGGAAAGCCCACATGTACAAAAATATTTATATTAGCTTTTTGCTGTGGCCAAGAACTGGAAATTGAGGGGATATCCATCAATTGGGGAGAGGTTGAACAAGCTGTGATATATGAATGCAATGGAATACTATTGTGCTACAAGAAATGATGAACAGGCAGACTTCAGAAAAACCTGGAAAAACTTATATGAACTGATGCTGAGTGAAATGAGCAGAGCCAAGAGAACATTGTACACAGTAACAGCCACATTGTGCAATGATTGACTTTGCTAGACTTGCCAGGATCTAAAACAACTCCAAAATACTCTTGATGGAAAATGCTATCCACATCCAGAGAAAGAACTTTGGAGTCTGAATGCAGATGGAAGCACAATATTTACTCTCCTTTTCTTTTGTTGTGTTTTGTTTCTTCTTTCTAGTGGTTCTTCCCATTCTAATTCTTCTTTTCATCACGGCTAATGTGAAAATATGTTTAATCTGAATGTATACGTAGAGCCTATTTCAGATTGCACACCATTTGGAGAGGAGGGAGGAAAAGGAAGATAAGAAAATTTAAAACCCAAAATTTTATGGAAGTGAATGTTGAAAACTAAATATAAATAAATTATAAAAAGTATATAACCTGTGTTTTTACTTCAACTAAAAGAACATTCTTCACTCTGAAATTTAATTAAATTACTTGATTGTTGGCAAAAAAAAAAAAAAAGAAATTATGAGCAGGCAAAGTTCAGAAAAACCTGAAAGATTTACATGAACTGATTGATGTGAATGAAGTGAGCAGAACCAGGAAAACATTATACACAATAACAGTAACATTGTGCAATGATCAACTATGATTGACTTAGCTTTTCTCAGTAATACAATGATCCAAGACAATTTCAAAAGAACCAGGATGGAAAATGCTATCCACATCCAAAGAAAGAACTATGGACTCTGAATATAGATTGAAACATCCTGTTTTAATTTTTTGTTTTTCTTTCTTGTGGTTTTTCCTTTTGGTTATTATTCTTTCACAACATGATTAATTTGGAAATATGATTAATATTAATACATATGTATAAACTATATCAGATTGCTTGCCATCTTGGGGAGTGGTGAGGGGATGCAGAGAGAAAGAGAAAAATTTGGAACTCAAAATATTATTAAAAGTCAATGTTGGGGGGCGGAGCCAAGATGGCGGAGTAGAAAGACGCACATACACATAGCTCTGAACCCACAACCCATAGAATGGCTACAGGGAAGTAACTCACGGCGAATTCCGCACCCAGAGGCCACGGAACATTGGAGCGAGGGAGATTTCTGTTCCAGAGAGACCTGCAAACCTCTCGCGGGGGGGTCCTTCGCGCTGCGGACTGGGCGCCGGGACTGGGAGCTGAGTGCAGCCCTGCCGAGGCCGCGCCACCGAGAGGAAAAGATCCGAGCAGGCTTCACAGACAGGATCTCCAGCGGCCACGTGGGTCCCTCCACCCACAGAGGGATCTGCAAACCTCTCGCAAAAGGTCCGTCGCGCTGCAGACACAAAGCCCAGCCCAGACCTGCTGCAGCCACGGCTGCGGCACCGAGAGAAACAGATCCGAGCAGGCTTCAGGGACGGGATCTCCAGCGGCCGCACAAGTCCCTCCACCCACAGGTGACAGGGGTGGGTGAGAGAGTCTCTTTGGCGGGTCGAGAGGGGAGCGGGGTGCCCCCATAATTCAGGCCCCCCCCGGGAGGTAGAAGCTGAGAGGCGGCTGCAGACAGGGGCTCCCCAAGCGGGCGGGAGCCTGAATCCATTGCGGAAGCTCTGTGCATAAACCCCCTGAGGGAACTGAGCCTGAGAGGTGGCCCTGCCCCGACCTCAGCACCAGAACATAATCTCATACTGAATAGCAGCCCTGCCCCCGCCAAAAGCCCTGAGGCTGGAAGCAGCATTTGAATCTCAGACCACAAACACGGGCTGGGAGGATCAGGAGGTGAGGTGGGTGTGAGGAAAATATTCAGAGGTCAAGTCACTGGCTGGGAAAATGCCCAGAAAAGGGAAAAGAAATAAGACTATAGAAGGTTACTTTCTTGGCGAACAGGCATTTCCTCCCTTCCTTTCTGATGAGGAAGAACAATGCTTACCATCAGGCAAAGACACAGAAATCAAGGCTTCTGTGTCCCAGCCCACCCAATGGGCTCAGGCCATGGAAGAGCTCAAAAAGAATTTTGAAAATCAAGTTAGAGAGGTGGAGGAAAAGCTGGGAAGAGAAATGAGAGACATGAAGTCAAAGCATGAACAGCAGATCAGCTCCCTGCTAAGGGAGACCCAAAAAAATGTTGAAGAAATTAACACCTTGAAAACTAGCCTAACTCAATTGGCAAAAGAGGTTCAAAAAGCCAATGAGGAGAAGAATGCTTTCAAAAGCAGAATTAGCCAAATGGAAAAGGAGATTCAAAAGCTCACTGAAGAAAATAGTTCTTTCAAAATTAGAATGGCACAGATGGAGGCTAATGACTTTATGCAAAACCAAGAAATCACAGAACAAAGAGAGAAGAATGGAAAAATGGAAGATAATGTGAAATATCTCATTGGAAAAACAACTGACCTGGAAAATAGATCTAGGAGAGACAATTTAAAAATTATGGGACTATCTGAAAGCCATGATCAAAAGAAGAGCCTAGACATCATCTTTCATGAAATTATCAAGGAAAACTGCCCTGAGATTCTAGAACCAGAGGGCAAAATAAATATTCAAGGAATCCACAGAACACCGCCTGAAAGAGATCCAAAAAGAGAAACTGCTAGGAACATTGTGGCCAAATTCCAGAGTTCCCAGGTCAAGGAGAAAATACTGCAGGCAGCTAGAAAGAAACAATTCAAGTATTGTGGAAATACAATCAGAATAACACAAGATCTAGCAGCCTCTACATTAAGGGATCAAAGGGCATGGAACAGTATATTCCAGAAGTCAAAGGAACTAGGACTAAAACCAAGAATCACCTACCCAGCAAAACTGACTATAATACTTCAGGGGAAAAAATGGTCTTTCAATGAAATAGAGGATTTTCAAGTATTCTTGATGAAAAGACCAGAGCTGAAAAGAAAATTTGACTTTCAAACACAAGAATGAAGAGAACCATGAAAAGGTGAACAGCAAAGTGAAGTCATAAGGGACTTACTAAAGCTGAACTGTTTACATTCCTACATGGAAAGACAATATTTGTAACTCTTGAAACATTTCAGTATCTGGGTACTGGGTGGGATTACACATGCACACACGCTCACATACATAGAGACAGAGTGCACAGAGTGAATTGAATAGGATGGGATCATATCTTTAAAACAAAATTAAATCAAGCAGTGAGAGAGAAATATATTGGGAAGAGAAAGGGAGAAATTGAATGGGGCAAATTATCTCTCATAAAAGAGGCAATCAAAAGACTCATTAGTGGAGGGATAAAGAGGGGAGGTGAGAGAAAAACATGAAGTCTACTCTCACCACATTCCACTAAAGAAAAGAATAAAGTGCACACTCATTTTGGTAGGAAAACCTATCTCACAATACAGGAAAGTGGGGGATAAGGGGACAAGCAGGGTGGGGGGGATGATAGAAGGGAGGGCATGAGGAGGAGAGTGCAATTCGAGGTCGACACTCATGGGGAGGGATAGGATCAAAAGAGAATAGAAGTAATGGGGGACAGGATAGGATGGAGGGAAATATAGTTAGTCCTATACAACACAACTATTATGGAAGTCATTTGCAAAACTACACAGATATGGCCTATATTGAATTGCTTGCCTTCCAAAGGGAAGGGGTGGGGAGGGAGGGAGAAAGAGAAGTTGGAACTCAAAGTGTTAGGATCAACTGTCGAGTAATGTTCTTGCCACTAGGAAATAAGAAAAACAGGTAAAGGGGTATAGAAAGCTATCTGCCCCTACAGGACAAAAGAGAAGATGGAGACAAGGGCAGAGAGGGATGATAGAAGAGAGAGCAGATTGGTCATAGGGGCAATTAGAATGCTTGGTGTTTGGGGGGGGAGGGGATAAAAGGGGAGAAAATTTGTAACCCAAAATTTTGTGAAAATGAATGTTAAAAGTTAAATAAATAAATTTAATAATAAAAAAAAAACAAGAAAAAAAAAAGTCAATGTTGAAAACTACCTTTATGTGTAATCAGAAAAAATAAAATACTGTTTACAAAAAAAAAAATAGGAGGATCAGAAGAGGGGAGAGTTTGAGGAGGAAAATAATAAGTTCTCTTTTTGATATAAGTATGCAATGTCTAAGAGACATCCAGTTCAAAGTTTCCAAAAATCAGTTGGTAATGCAGAACTGAAGCTCAAGAGAGAGAACAGGGTTGAGTATGTAAAACTGGGAGTCATCTGCATAGTTAAACTCATGGAATAATATTTTGATGATAATAATAATACCTCTGGAAGTTAATAAATTTTCCAATCAGTTACCTACTATGCACCAGGCACCATGCTAGGCACTGGGGACACGAGTTCAGAGTAAAAAATCTCTGCTCCCAAAGAAGCAGATATTTAAAGGGCTGTCACATGGAAGAGGCATTATACTCTTTCCATTTGGCCCTAGAGTATATGACTAGGAGCAATGAGTAAAAGTTGCAAAAAAGGCAAATTTAAGCTTCATGTCAAGAAAAAAAAATAAAACAACTTCCTAACAATTAGAGCAATACAAAAGTGGGATGTGCTACCTCAGAAGATTGTAAATTTCATTGGAGGTCTTCAAACAGATACTAGATGACTACGTGTCAGTTATATTATTGGCAGGGATTCATTTTTGGTTAAGGGCTAGGCTAGATGAATATTAAGGTTTGAAATATGATTCTGTGAATATAGAAAATTCTATATTCTTCACAATATAAGATGCACAAATTCATGAAAGTTTAATGTGCATCTGATACATGCTCAGAGATACCTGGGACAGTGTCTCTTCACATGGAGAACCTGTGAAACCAGTTTCTGGAATAAGCATGATGATATTTAAGACAAGTGTCTTAGAGCAATTGTAGAGCATTGACAGGCATTCTATAACTAGTTCTGGGTAACTACCCATGTGTTGAGGAGAAACTCTTTGATTTGTTTGTGGATGCTTTCAAAAAGACCTGGAAATTTCAGCTGTATCTTTCTTTGCCTCATTCTTTTTTTTTTTTTTTTTACTTCATTTGGTGACTTCTTGGCTCAGCTTACTGTGAGAGACCATCCCAACCTCAGAAGTTTCAAAAGGTTAGGAAAGTGAACCACAAGAATCTGGGAGTCAAGGTCCAAGATGGATTTTACAGCCAATGTAGCATTAATGCCCTAAGGAACAAGGATTGACCTCTGGAAGTAACTTTTGGGACTCCAGTCCCGTAGTAGCAGAAGTACAGGTTCATCCAGCAGTATGCCACATCTATATGTGAACATGGTGTAATTTATACTACACAGGAACCAGGCTAAATTTTAAATGCATACCTCTAAATTTAGGTAGATCAGGGGAGAGGTATTAGGGAAAATGTTTGCGCATTTGTTACTGCTATTTTTGCGAAGCAAATATTTCTTTGTAAAAGCTAACCAGTGTTAGTTGTTTAGATGGAATTGGGCTGCTAGGAACAGGACCCCTAAAAATGGTGGCAACACAATGGCTTGAGGGGTGGGTGGATCAGGCTAATAACAAAGAAAAGAGACAATGCCTAACCCTTCAAAGTACTTGAGAGCACTAAACAAAATACACACTGAAAGATTAAAGCCAGAATATGCATGCTTCAGGGGCAAAGCAATGATTTCATATCAACTTGTTGCATACTATTACTGCTACAATAAATCTAGCAAAATAAATTCTGTGGCACAATTACATTATTATGTCAAGAAAATCCTGTCTTGAAGGACCAAATATGGAGACAATCTTAAACAATCTGAGGTTATAGTTTTTTATAGATAGTTGTCCTGGAATCCTTTATCCAATAGGCTTTCTTAAATACAAAGAAGAATTCATGTTTAAAGTTTATCTAAAATGCCCCCAAAATTATTACTCAGTTATGATTAAGAATATAAACAAAGATACTACTTGATAAAGTAACCAGTTTTCTAAACAAAATTATAAACTAATTCAGAAATTCGTTACAGGGACTAGTTCTCCCATGGCACACTGATCCCTATATTATTATTTCTGCATGCCTCCTTATTTCCCAGGATAATTATTCTCTACCTAAGTCCTTTTCTTCCTCTTCCAGGACCTTATTCCCTCAATCAAAATATATGGTAGTATACATACACAAGATTCACCCAGAGACTGTATGAATTTAATAATAAAACTCTTTTCAAAAATAAAAACAGACCTAAATGATTGGAAAAACATTAACTGTTTATGGGTAGGATGAGCCAATATAATATAAATTATAACATTACATAAACTAATTTATTTCTTCAGTGCTACAGCAAACTCTCAAATGAATATTTTACAGGGCTAGAAAAATAATATGTTCCTCATAACAAGGAACAAAAGGTCAAGAATCTCAAGAGTAATAGTAAAAAAAAAAAAAAAAAAAAAAAAAAAAAGGTGGGAAGGAAGGTCAGGTCTCTCAGTACTAGATATGAAACCATACAATAAACAGAAACAATTACAATGATTTGGTACTCATTTAAAAGGGAAAAAGAGAGACATGTCAATCAGTGGAACCAATTAAATGTAAAACTATAAAAGCAAACAAACAGTAACATAGTGTTTGATAAAACAAACCCTTTTTACTGTGGGAAGGACTCACTATTTAACAAAAACTTCTGGAAAACCTGGACAGCAACCTGACAGAGATTAGGTATAGATCAATACCTCAGACTGTACCAGGATAAGTTTGAAAGAGATACATGACCTAGATATAAAAGATCATCCATCTCATAAACATATTAAAGGAGCAACAAAGAAATTACCTTTTACATATGTAGATAAGGAAGGAGTTTGTAATTAAACAAGCGACAAAGGATCACACAAGAAACAAATAGGCAATTTTGATTGTATAAACTTAAAATTATTTTTCACCAACAATGTAATGAAAATTAGAAATAGTTCACTGGGGGGAAAATTCTTTGCAACTAATTAATTAATTAAAGGTCACATATCTAAGAGCTATTACCCTATCGACAACTGGTAAAAGGATATGAAAAAGCAGTTTTCAAAGGATGACATCTGAGCTATCAACAATCATGTGAAAAAATACTCTGAATCATTAATAATCAGAAAAATGCAAGCTTTGAGATTTCACCTTACAACTATTAGATTGACAAAGATGACAAAAGAGGAAAATTACAAATGCTGGAGAGATTAAGGAAAAACAAATTCATTAGTGTCCTATTGGTGGAACTGTGAATTGGCCTAGCCAATCTGGAAATAAATTTGAAGATACGATCAGAAAGCTACCAAATTGTTCATACGTTGACCCAGTGATATTGCTACTAGTCTTATACTCTCAAATAAATCAAACAGAGGAAAAGGATCTATATGTACAAAAACATTTGTAATCTCTATTTTTGTATTAGCCAAAAGTTGGAAACCTAGAAAATATCCTCTTATTGGAGAATGGCTGAACAAATTGTGGTACATGAATGTAATGGCATATTATTGTGGCATCAGAAATAATGAAACAGAATTTCAGAAGGAAGTGGGAAGTACTCTATGAATTGATGCAGAGCAAAGTGAGGAGAAATAGAACAACTTATACAGTGACAACATTATGGAGAAAATAACTTTCAAAGACATTATAATGCTGATCAACAAAACATAAGACACAAGTCCAAAAGAACGGAAATGAAAATCATTGCTTACCTCCTGAGAGAGAAGTGATAAACTTAAAATAGAGATACTTACATTTTCAAACACGGCTAATGTGGACATTTGTTTGGCTAGATGATTATAGCAATGCATATAAGCTTTTGGTGTTTTTTAAAGTATTCTCAATGTCTCTGTGAAAGGAAATAATGATAGATTTTCAAGATATTTCAATCTATACTCTGAATCCATCAGTTCTCTATCTACAAGTGAATAGCATGTTTCATCATGAATCCTTTCGCATTGTGATGAGTCATTGTATTAATCTGAGTTACTAAGTCTTTAAGTTGATTATCTTTACAATATTTCCGTTGTTGTCTCTTGTTCTGGTCATTATCCTGGTTCTGTTCACTTTACTTTGCATCAGTTAATTCAGATCTTCCTGAGTTTTTCTGAATTCATCCTGTTCATCATTTCTTAACATATTAGGATTAGGTCACATTCATATACCATACTTTGATCAGCCATTACCCAATTGATTCCCCAATTAATTGCGTCAATTTCCAGTTCTTTGTCTCCACAAAAAGAATTACTATAAATATCTTTGTACATATAGGTACTTCTCCTCTTTCTTTGATCTCTTTAGAGTATTAACTTGCATTTTTCTAGTTATTAGAATTTTGAGAATATTTTCATATGGCCCTTGATAGCTTTGATTTCTTCTGCTGTCTATTCATATCCTTTAACCTTTCATTAACTTGTGGAGGGCTTTTCTTCTTATAGATTGGACTCTGTTCTTTGTATATTTTTGAAATGAGACTTTTTGCAACAAAGATTTTCCTCAGTTTCCTGCTTTTATTTTAATTTTAGGTGCTTTAGTTTTGTTCGTGAAAAACCTTCTTAATTTTATATAATCAAAATTATCCATTTTATCTCCAGTAAACTTGTCTATTTCTTGTTCAGTAGTGAACTCTTTCCCATCTGTAAATCTGACAGGTGATTCTTCTCTGCTCCACTAATTTAAATCAGATACCTATTTCAAACTCATCTTGGTATATGGTGTAAGATGTTGGTCTATGCCTAGCTTCTGCCAGATCATTTTCCAGTTTTCCCAAATGTTTTTGTCAAATGTGAGTTCTTGCCCCAATTGCTGGAAGGCAGGAGGAGGGAAGATATATAAGAACTGCTGCAGAATTAAGGCAGAATAGTACAAGATACACAATGACCACAGTAGGTAAAGGAAAGTAAAAAAAAAAGAAAAAATCAGAACTGCTTTCAGTACACTGAACAAGAAAATCTATAGAAGTATGTTGATGATGAGATACATACCTTATTGTGGAGAGGTGGTAGACTAAATATGTAGAATGATATATGTACTATCACATGCATCAGATCAATGTACTGTTTTGCTTAACTGTTAAAAGAGGATTCTACTTTGGGGATGCTACTTGGAAATGACAGTACTTTTTAAAAGAATCAATTAAATATTCTAAAAAACAGAACAGGCTACAGATATAAATTTGGTAATACAGACATAAGTATCATTTAAGCCAGATGTTCCCAAACTTATTTGGCCTATTGCCCCCTTTTCAAAAAAGAAATACTCAACAACCCCCTGGAAATCTACTTTCTTTAACCCTTTAACAGGTTTTTTAAAAAGTTGTATCCTTTCAAAAATATAATTTTTTTTAAATGACACGTCTTAAATTTGATAGTTTATTGCAAATTTGTGGGGTTTTTTCCTGTATTGAAACTTTGATGAGGCAATACTGTACCATATAACCATTGTAAACCAATACCATAGTATTGTATTGTAAACATGTCATTACATGCACATATTCCTGCCAACACATGCTGGACTTCCAACAATGCAGGGACAAGCTCACTTAACAACACTTACATATTAAGACCTGTGAGTGTGGACTTGATCACTCACTGGTTATAATTTGCATTTTGTGCATTTACTTGGAAAATAATGTAATTACTATGACTTTAACTCTGTTACATGACAGATGAGACACGTATGATGGGTTTTTCGAATTCTTATCTAATCTTCTTTCCTTTTGCTTCCATGATCCCTTTATTTTTCCTCAATACCCCCCAAATGTACCCAAAGTTACTACTGCCCCCCCATAGTTCCAGCACCCCCAGGGGACAGTATCACCCACTTTGGGAACCTCTGGAAGCTGTGGGAGTGAATGAGGTCATCACTGCTTATATAATCGGCATCTGCTTATCTGTTGTCTCCAGCTAATGGAAGAAGCCACTCCTTGAGGACAGGCACTGTTCCATTTTTGTCGCTGTATCACTAGCACCTAACCCAGCACCAGGAACCCAATAAGGGCTTAATAAACAATGCTTATTGTAGTGAAATGAGTGTCAAGAGCAGAGCTTGAAAGACTTAAGGAAAGCTGAACTAGTATAATATTTGCAATACTTCTGAAAAGAGTATGTTCAAACACAAGACAACGATTACCAAGAGATCAGTAGTTCTTCTTTAGTTTAAAAGCAGGCTGAATCAGTCTTGAAGATTAAGTTCATCCCTCTTTACAAAGAAAGGACTCTTTGAATAGATGGACTTGTATGCTGTAACCTGTACCTTTTGAGCCACATCCCCCAACTTCAGTATTCCTCCTAGTTCCAAAATAGCAAACAAGCCAATTCCTTTCACTGTGGCTCATTTCGTACCTGGCTGCATCTGGGTCCCAGGGTCTTTGGGTCTTCTCTCAATTATCCACTATATCCCAGGATCATTACCATTAGGACCACTCACCCATCTATAACATCAAATTAGGCTTGGTCCTGGCTCACCTCTTCCTCAGTAATTACCTTCTGCTCCTCCGACTGCAAGGTGAGACCAGGAATGCCAAAATTTCCATTTAAGGAGAAGCCTCGGGACTGACCATCGGATTTCCCACCCGTCAGGGAGACTCCCCCTCCTCCTCCCCCGAGGACCGCCCTTTCGCACTTCTCTCTCCTTTGCAGCTTCCTTTTTTGAAGTCTTCCCCCTTAGATCTGTCAGCACCTTGAAAGCGAGGGCTGCTCCTGTGTGTGGGGGTGGGGGTGGAGGTGTGAGGGGGTGTGAGCGGGTGGCGGGGTGGGGGTGTGTGGCTGGGGGGGGGGGGGGGCACATTTCCAACCCCCTACTTCCTTCAGACAAGGTTTTTAAACCTGCCGCCCTCTCCTTTCGCTCTAAGTCCCAATCCCGGGGGTTCTTTTTCCACCCAGACATCCCTAACGAAAACAGGGCTGAACGGCGGGGAAAGAGGCCCCGGGCATTCTGCAGTGCTGGGCGTAAACGGCAGCCGGGCCCTGGGGGCTCCTGAGCTTGCAGGGGCCAAGCTGGGCCCCAAAGGCCGACTTGGGGATTCGTGGATGAGGACCGCAGCAACGCCCCAACGCCGCAGCTCTGCAAAGCCTGCAGCTGGAGAGGGGGCGGTGACGTTTGGGAGAGGCGGGGTTTCCGCTTCCGGTTACGGATTGTTGACGACGGCGACTGCGGCGGCGCCGGGCTGGGGCAGTGACAGATCCAGCTGCGGCTGGGGCAGTGGCGACCATGGCGGAGGGCCCGGAAAAAGCCCAGGGCCGCCTACCCCGGCAGCGCGGCAAGCGGGAGAACCGAGGCGGGGGCCGCGACTCCGAAGCCTCCACCTCGAGCTCGTCGGCCGTCATCCCTCCCCGGGACGAGCAGCCGGGCCAGTCTCGGGCCCCGGCGAGGCCCGAGGCGAAGAACGTCGCCGCAGCCTCCGCCTCCGAGGCGGGCCCGGAGCGCGAGCCCGGGCCTACCGACAGCGAAGCGGACCCCGGCGGCGGCGAGGCGCCCGCGGAGAAGCCGACGGCGCGCGAGTACTCCCGGCAGGTGCACGAGTGGCTGTGGCAGTCGTACTGCGGCTACCTGACCTGGCAGAGCGGCCTCCTGGCTTTCCCCGCCTACGGCAGCCCCCCGCTGCAGCCGCCGCCGCCCCCGCCTCCGCCGTCCTGCGCCCCGGGAAGCGGCAGCCCCCCCAACGGCCCCGCGGCCGGGCCCCCGCTTGCCCCGCTCGGCTACTACAACCCCTTCTACTGTCTGGCCACCCCCCCAGCGGCCGACCCCGCGACCACTGCGGCGGCCACTGCGGCGCCGACCGCGACCCCCGCCGCCCCCGCTGCGGCTGCCGCCGCCGCCGCCGCCCCCTCCCCGGGGCCCCGAGCCCCTAGCTGGCAGGGATCGGCCAGACTGGCTCCGGTGACCAGGGCTGGTGGCGTCACCGCGGCCCGGCAGCAGAACGAGAACGGGCGTCCCGCAGGTAAAGGGCGGCGGGGGGTGTGTCTGTCTGGGTCTGAGTCTAGGTCTGTGTGGCTAGGGGGTAGGGCTCGCTTGGAAGCAGTGGTGCCTGCCTTTTTTAATTCAAATATTTGCTTATGTATTCTTTTTTTTTCTTTTTTTAGCGCAGAAACACTTGCACCTTTCGGACCTCGATTTTTTCCTTAAGGTGGACATATAGGCTGCAATTTCCAAAGGGCACGACTAGGTTTCTGGTCTTCTTCACGCATGTGCACCACAGTTCTCTTTCTCCTTTGCTCCATTAAACTCCACATTAGGGAAGCTCCCTTTGCCACCTGACCTTTTCTGCAAACCCTCCTGAGAGGGAAATGTTTTGTATTATATTCCGGACCAGAGGTAATATGGTAAAGTAGATAAGAGTTTGGGGAGATAGAGTCAGAAGACCGAGGTTCATACCTGATTGCTCAAGGTGGTAGGGTGACCATGGGCATATATATCTGTGAGATTGTTAACTGGTGAGTGATTTAACTGTATACTGCGACCCAAAAGATTATGTGCTTGTTTCTTGTAATTATTAGGCTTATTTAACTGTTTTTGTTTTTAGAGGAGAGGATTCCTTTTCCGTGGGAGGTGTGTCAGGAAATAAGTGTAGTGTGAAAAGGAATGGCATTAATAAACCATTTAAAAACTAAAATGGCATATGAATGTAATGACAAGGTACTGCTCTGCAGAAATAAGAATATAAATAACAGTAGGACCTGCCATTTCATTAGTAAGCCCCCAGAAAAACTACCAGTGCAGGCTGGTACCTTCTCTACAACTTAAGTCTTTCAGAATTCTTAGAGTATGGGAAGCTAAATGAATTGTCCAGCCAGAGTGCTCCAGAGATAGGACTTGAACCCAGAACTTCCTGGCTCTGAGGCTAACTGTCTATATGACACATGGCCTCTCTAATAAAAAAATCAAAAATATGAAGAATTTACAGAAACATGGAAAAATACAGGTTGGCATGAAGCAGAGCAAAAAAACCCAACCCCACAACCAGGAGAATAGCGTACATGATAATTGCAATAAATGATATACACAAAAATGACACCGAAAGGTAGCGGAAGGCATATTTAATGCAGTGACAATCCTGGTCCTTGAGGACAGAAAAAAGAAGTCCGTCCCTCCTTTCTGTAGAGAAGTACAAGTCTTCAGTTAAGAATGTTGTATCACACTGTAAGAAGCAGTGATTTTGCTGGTCAGAGTTCTCAGAATTTTAGGACTTGGAAAGGAACCTCAGTGACTCTCTAGAGTCTAGACCAGTCCATACACTATAGGAATCTTAACTGTAGCATACCCAACAAGCAACTGTCCACCTTGTGCTTGAAGAGAACCTTGAAGGAGGAGGAGCCTATCTCTGGAGGCAGCCTATTCTACTTTTGAACAATTGTAATCATTGGGATGTGCTTCCTGACATCCCTTCCCTCTTTCCCCACGTTGCTGCTTGTTCTGTCTTCTGGAGCCAAGCAGAGCAAATATAAACCTTCCTTACCAGGACAGTTTCTTGAGTTTTCTCTTCTTCAGGCTAAACATGCCCAGTTCCTTCAACACAGACTTACATGACCTGGGTCCTTCACCCTTGTAGTTGCCCTCCTCTAAACATTTTCTAACTTCTTTTTTTAAACTGTGACACTTAGAGCTGAACACAGTACTTCAAATGATGTCTAACAAGGGCAGAATATAGTGGGACTGCCACCTCATTCCTAAAAGCTATGTTGTTCTTAGTGCAGCTCAATATCAATAGCTTTGTTGGCTACCACATTATCATACTGATTCATATCAAGCTTGATGCCCACTAAAAACCCCAGATCTTTTTCAAAACAGGAGTCTAACTGACTCTTGTACTTGGGGAAATGATTTTTTTTTTTGTTTTGGTGCCCAAGTAAGAGACTTTATATTTTATCCCGATTGAATTTCATCTTTGACTCATCTGTAGTCTTGTCAAGATCTTTTGATATTCTAATTCTGTCATCTTATCATGTTTACTATCATGTTCAACTCTGTGTGTTACCTATATATCTGATGAGCATGTCATCTGTGCTCTTATATTGGTTATAAAAATGTGAAATAGTATATAGCCAAGCAAAGATCCCTGGGGTACTCAGCCTCCATGATTCTTTCTTGCATCCTCAGACTTCCCACCACTACACCTCCCCACTCTGAACTGAGCATCTTGCCTCATGTTTGATTGAAGAAAGTGAAGCCATTCAGTGAGAGCTCCCTTTTTTTCTCTCCTCTTCCTCATCTCCCATCACCCAAATTCTTTCTGTCATTCTCTCATCCTTCACTTCTCTCACATAATGAGGTGATCCTGCTCCTTTTAAAGCAAACCCCTCTACATACATAAGTGATCCATCCCATTTTTTTTTACTCTAGCAGAATTATCCCCACTCTCTCTTATCTTCAATTTCTTCTTGTCTGTTGGCTGATTCTCTACTGCCTACAAACATGCTCACATCTACCCCATTCTTAAAAAACTTTAAGGTGTTCCATCCAGCCTCACTTGCTGTCTTTCCATATCTTTCCTCCTCTTTGCAGCTAAACTCTTTGAGAAGGCCATCTACAGAAGGTGCCTGCATTTTCCTTTCCTCTCACTCTTTTTAAATCTCTATAGTCTGCCTTCCAATACCTTCATTCAACTGAAACTATTGTCTCCAAAATTACTAATGGTTTCTCCATTGTAAATCTAAAGACTTTTTCCTCTATCTTCATCCTTCTTGACCACTCTACTGTCTTTGACATTCACCCTCTTCTCCTTGATATTCTCTGTTTTTCTGTGTTTTGGGGACATTACCCTTTCCTGGTTCTCTTACCTGTCTGACTGCTCATTCTTGTTGTCCTTTGCTGGATTTTCAACCAGTTAGTGTCCACTAACCGTGGGTGTTCCACAGGGCTTTCTGTCCTGGGCCCTCTTCTATTCTCCCTCTCTACTATTCACTTGGTGATCTCATAATCTCTAATCAGATCTCATTTTTGGATTCATTGATCATCTATATGCTGATGATCCTCAAATCTATTCATAACTATTCTGCTGGCATCCAGACTCCCATTTCTTACTGCCTGTTAGACATCTCAAATTGGATGTCCTCAGGATATCTTAAATTCACCATGTCCAAGACTGAACTCATTATCTTTCCCTTTAAACTCTCCCCTCTGAAACTTCTTTATTACTGGCCAGGGTAACACCATTCTTCCATTCCCCCCAGGCTCACAACCTATCGTCTTTGACTCTTCACTCTTTCACTTCTCCTTACCTTATGCAATCTATTTGCAAGATCTGTCATGTTACCTTCCACAGTCTGTCACATATTTGTCTTCTCTCCTCTGACACTGCTACCAGCCTAGTGCAGTCCCTCATCACTGGATGTCTGGACTATTATAGTAGCCTGCTGATTGGTCAGCCTGCCCCAGATCTCTCCCTACTCCAGTCTGTATTCCACTCAGCTGACAGTGATCTTTCTAAAACACATGTTTGACCATGTCCCTTTACTTCCAGGATCAAATATAAAATACTGTTTGGCATTCTGAGCTTTTTATAACCTAATCTTCACCCCACCTTTTTAGTGTTCTTATACCTTTCACCTCATTACTTATTCTGCTCTTCAGTGACCCTGGCCTCCTTGTTATTCCCTTGAACAATATAATCTGCCACCTGACACCAGACATTTTCACTCCATGCATGAAATATTCTCCTTCATTTCTACTTTCTGGCTTTCCTGCCTTCCTTGAAATCCCAGCTAAAATCTTACCTTCTACAAAGAGTCTTTCCCAATCCCCATTAATTGTAATATTAATTACTCTTTATTATTTTCAGTTTATCTGGTATATGGCTTGTTTATACATAATTGGTTGCATATTGTTTACCCATTAGACTTGTGAGCTCCTTGAGAGCAGGAACTATTTTTTTGCCTTTCTTGACTCTCCTTTGCTTAACATATTGCCTAGCACATAATAAACAATAAATAAATGTTTATTGACCAAAAGACTTCAGTGGAGATATATGGACAACAAACCAGTTAAGAATCTCTGATTTTGTTGTCTAATCTTTATCTTTCCATCTTCTCCATACAAACAATGTGAGATCATTATCAAAAGCTTTGCCAAAATCTAAGCAAACTATATCCACAGCATTTCCCTCATCTACTAGTTGAGTAAGCCTATCAAAAAAAGGAAATAAAGCCATTCTGGTACTTTGTAATCATCAGTTCTACCTTTGTAGGCATTCAGCAACCATATTTTTAATGATCTTGTCTTGAATTTTTCCAGGAATCAAGGTTAAGCTCATTGGCCTATAGTTGATAGGTTCTGTTTTCATCCCTTTTTTGAAAATTAAGACAGAATTTGCTGTTCTTCAATCTTGTAGTACCTCTCCCATTTTCCTTGATTTTTTAAATGTCCAGACAGTGACTTGGCAGTCATATTTGCCAGTTTTATCAGAGTATAGTTCATCTGGGCCAGGTGACTTGAATTCATCAGGGACAACTAGGGGCTGTTTCCTTTATCAGCTACATGTCTCACATTTTTGTTGTATTGTTTCCAGTTCAACATCAGTGCTTACCTGTTCTTTGTTAAAATGGAGGGTATATTGGGAAATTACGGTGTAAAGAAACAACAGCAAAACCTTTTTTAAAAAATGATATATTGAAAGTAGAAAAAATGAGTTAGTCATAAGCTTCTCAGTTGAAGGCAAGAGGCCCTGTTTTATATTTCTATCGGTTTGTCCTGATAGAAAGTTGAATAGTTTTTTTGTTTTGTTTGGGGAGGGGGACCATGGTACCTACAATAGGGAAGAAAAAGGAATTAGATCTGTGATCTCATTGATATATACCAATGCACACATCTGCTCTGTATCTTATAGTTCTAAAGAGTTGCTGGAGCACTGAGTTGATGGTTACACCGCTGAAATAGTTATACAATCAGTGGGTGTCAGAGGTAGGACTTGAACCCAGGTCTTCTTGACTTTTTTTTTTTGATGACAAACTGCTACTTATATGTGGAAGAACAATCAGTTGTGCTCTGGTTTTTATCTTGGTCAATATTCAGCAAAATAACAAGTTAATCTTGTATACAAAAAATTTACAACCTGGTTGTCAATAAGATTAGCAAATCTAAATAACTGATATAAATCTTGTGAGGTAAATGTTGGACACAGGAATTTGAGATCCTGAATATTTATATATATGCTTCTCTTTGGTTTTACTATAAGGTACATAGTTTTGTGGAATCATGGTTTTAAGTCTGGACTGTTCCTTTGAGGTTATCTAATCAATCCACTCCTGAAGCTTGAATTCCCTCTTACAACATCCCCAATAATTTGTAATCGTCTAACTTATATTTTAAAACCTCCATGATGAGTTATTATGAGTAATTCACCTAAGTCCTGAGGTAGACTATTTAACAATTCTCATTGTTAAAAAAAGTTTTTCTTATATTGGGTTGAAAATTGTCTCTTCATTCTTTGTTTTGTAATTTAATTAATTGAACTGACACTAATCCTGTAGATGTGTTCTGATCAGGTCAGATCAGATCAGATCAGGTTATTTTCTCCCTCCTCCTTTATTTGTATTCATGTGGACTAAGATTGACATCAGCTTTTTTGGCTGACACATCTCACTATTGATTCATATTGAACTTATTGTCCACCAAACCTGCAAGTCTTTTTCTGTTGTCTAGCAGTATCTCTCCCACCCTTTATTTGTGCAGTTGATTTTTCGTCTCTGTGTGTCATAAGATTATGATTTCTGTCAAGCATAAACTCACTTGAATTCTGCCCCTCATTCAGTTTGTTGTTTTTGTTGAAATAAAATATTGTGATTACACTGTTAGGAGATATAAGACAATAATTACATGGATTTAAGTATTTTATATGGAGTTTAAATTCATAAGATTATATAAACATGGTACAATAGTGCATAACAAGTACTAAGTGTTAATATTTGGTGTTAATCTTATTAATATTATAAGTTACTAATAGTAATTTTCAAGTAATCATTTTTCTTCTTCATTACTTTTGTTATTCCTAACCTAGTTAATATGCTAAGTCATGCTAAAGTAAATTAGACATTTACTCTCATAATCAATTTTTCTAACTTGTTTTTTTTTTCTTTTTTTAGGTAGAGAATATGCAATTCCATCCTTGGCACACAGGTTTATGGCGGAGATGGTGGATTTCTTTATTCTGTTTTTTATAAAGGCAACTATGGTCTTAACTATTATGCATGTCAGTGGAATAAAGTAAGTTAAATAGTAAAAAGGCTTAACTTCATTTTTCAAGAAATTTTGTTCAGCTGAAAGTGTGTGAATATATATAAACAAATCTCTCAGGAGACAGGATTGTCAGTGGTGTACTCTGTGTTTGTTTTTGGTGCACTCTTTCAAGTTCATGTCTTTCTTAGTTTTAAGTAATATCTATAGAAAAGAACAAAAGTTAGCAGTAACAGTAGGAGTGTGGCCTGTGTTTAGAATAGGTAGAGGGAACAGGGAACCTCAAGCTCAGGGATCTATTTCTGTTTCTGAAATTGTTTTTACTCTTTAGGAAACAATCTAGCTCTTGCAGCTCTAGAAGCTACTATGGGCCATTCACAGTGGGGCTTCTGAAGGGTAAAGGGTAAAGAATGTTTAAGCCAGAACAGTGATTTAATCAGCTGCTCCTCAGAGGCCCTTCCTTTTAGGAGGAAAAATAAGATTATAAAAATGATATTTTAGTTAAGTACTCAATAATTCATTGCCTTTTTTCTATTTTTTTATGAGCTGAATTCAAGTTCTGTCACCATCTTAGTCATCCATATGGCTAACCATACTTTATTAAATGCAACCATACTTTATTAAATGGACCATGTATTTGGATACCTCAAAAGTCAGAAAGTACAGCAAGAGTCCAATTGATGTTAAAAGAAGCAAATAGGGGCTAGCTGTTTTCTAAGGCTGTTATAAATATACCTAAATCACCTGTTTTTAATGGTACAACAAATTATATAAATTTATTGTATTATTTTAATTGCTTAATATATTCTATCCCTTTCCCTTCATCCTTTTAATAAAAAAGAGCAGCTCATCAAAACTAATTAACACATCAGCTGAGTCTTGACAGTTTGTGAAATGTTCTGTAGTTGTCTTCCACCTCTCCATTGAAAGGAGGTACATTTTTTCATCTCTTCGTAAGGTGCAAGTTTAGTCATCATGATTATATTTAATTTTTATCAGTTAGCTGAACTAATTAAAGTACTTTTTTCTTCCCATGTACATTGTTGTAGTCATTGTATGTATTGTACTCCTGGTTCTGCTTACTTCCTTCTGCATCTGTTCATATAAGTTTTCCTGTGCTTCTTTGAATTCTTCATATTTATCATTTCTTAGTAAAGTAATATTTCCTTACATTCATTTCCAGTTTATTTAGCCATTCCTCAATTAATGGGAACATTTGTTTCTAGTTCTTTGCTATCACAAAGTATTGCTCTATTTTGGTATATATGAGACCTTTCTATCTTTCACCTCTTTGAGGTATAATACAAACTTATTTTAATTCAGTTTCTAAAGTTCCTTTTAGAGTTATCATGCCCTTTTAAAAAAAAAAAGTTTCTTTTTTGAATAGAATTTTGGTGATGTGAACTGACAGTATATATTTACCATAGCTATATATAATTTAATTTATTTACTGTAATGTAATATATTTAAGAATTGTGTATATACCTGGGTAACAATCATTCCTTTTAGTAAAATGTAGCTGTATTTTAAAATAAGTAGTTACTTTTTCTGTTGCTGTTTTTGAAAGAACATTGTGTCAAAGGAAAAACAAAATTAGAAGCTTACAGACCAAACAGTCTTTGAAATATTTGTACTCTCCAGAAAGAGGGGTTCAATCTACAGTGACTTGTGTGTACATTTCTGTGGGCTAAGAGGAGAGGTACTCTAAGAGATTCTTGGTAGCATTTGACTTTTTAGTTCTCAGAATATAAATTTATACCAGTGATTAACATGTGTTATGTATTCATGTTTTGGCACAGCAGAACTTTTCCTGTCCATAATAATTTAAACTCAAATGTCCAACTTGATAATTTTTTTTTAACAATAATTAGTAGGAGAAAAGTATCCTGAATTTGACTACCCAGTGCTCATGTCATACATAGTGACAAGATAATAGCAGCAGTGGGAAAGGAGAAACTCGCTGTCTAGCCATCTTTTTTTCTTTTTCTCTGAAGTAGATATGTTTTTTAAAAAACAATCCATAACTTAATAAACACTTCTATGAAAACTTATTTTCAATTTGACTGTATTTAAAATATTTCCTACTTGACCTTTATCATCCTTCAAAATTCTGAGCTTCTATGAAAACGTACTTAATATTTGAAGGATCTGAGATAGAATGAAACATAGGGTCACTTAATTCTTCTGTGCTACCTGATCTCTCTCTCTTTCCTCTTACCATAAAGTTTATTTGAACATAGCTTCTGGCAAGGTGAGGAATCTCACAAAGCCATTGCTCTTGAATCCACTGAGTCTATCAGACCGCCTCCTGAATCACATTGATACTATTAGAAGGCTACTGTGATCTTCCAAATGGGAAACATGGCATTTTGCCAGAGATCTACAATCAGTCCATAAGGGGGTGTGTAAATAACTAATTGCTGAGTGGGAAGACTGCTTATGTTGAGGAATATGCTGCAGCCAGCTTACAGTTATTCAATTTCAGCATGAGCATTTTTATCTTGGAACTCCACAACATTTCACTTCAGGACTTGATTTGTTTTATTGATTATCTAAACTTAAGAAAACAATGAAGAAAATAGGAATAATGCAAATTCTACTTAAAATTGTGCCATATGTCCATTTTTCTTTTCAGAGAGCTGATTCTTAAACATTTACCAGCATATTGGTGCTCTCATCCCACCCTTGCTGTAAGGTAGTCAAGAGAGCTTGTCTCTAACACAGCCACACTTACATTTATACCCCAAACACTTCCCCCACCTTTCCACTCTCTCTATTGCACAAACTTCCCATCTCCTTCCCATCCTTCTGAGTCAGGTATTGGCCCCTAAACTTAACTACTGTCCACTGCAACCGTGCAGCAGTAATTGAGAAAATTCTACTTCATCTCCTACTACCTAGATTGCCTCATGGTTGGGAAATAGAACCTCTTGAGTAAATTGTGATCCTGATCACCGATAACATTAAATCTATTCCCTGTAACCCCACTCATCTTCTCTATTATTGTTGAGGTCACAACCATCCTTCCATTCACCCAGGTTTTCACAGCTGTCATCTTTGACTTTTTACTTTCCTTCATTCTGAATTCATATGTCCATTCAGTTGCTGAATATTGTTTGTGCTGCTTCTATGTCTCACAGCTCTCATTTCTCCACTTATATACATCACTCTTGTTCAGGCTCTCATCAGTTCTTACCTGGACTATTTCAACATCCTCCTAATTGGTCTCCCTATTTCAAATTTTTTGCTTCTCTATTCCATTCCGCACATAGCTGCTAAGGCAATTTTCCTAAAGCATAGGTCTAAATATATGTGCCATTTCCCTACCTAGTAAATTCCATTGGCCTCCTAGTGATTCTAGGATCAAATGTTGTTTCATATTTATTGAATCCTTTTAAAAATTAAGTTTTGTTTAATACTCCTCCCTTGCACATGTATTATGCTTCAGCATAACTACTATCTCACTCTTCTTCCTTGTAGTCTCTGTCATCTTTATCTCTTATGTAACATAATGAAGTATTCCAAAGTATTCCACTGAAAATCTTTATTTCATTTTCTGTCCTTATCCAAATACTTAAGTTTTGGCTAGATTTTCTTGAGACTAGCACAAACTAAATTATGTGAGTAGGTGAACTGTAGGTAGAGATTCAGATGAGACAGAAAGATAAGGGATGCCAGTGGTTAGGATGACATATGTAGACTACAAGTGCAGTTGCCAATCTATGAGTAACCTAATGAAAATTTCTTTGGGAAAAAAAAAGATAACTGAAGAAATTCTTGAGTAATATGAAATCTGGCATATGAAAATGAATTGGAAATACTTGCTCCAGAGAGTTATTCATTTTTAGAGTTTCCTTTAAATAATGGTGTGCTTTAATGGAAAATGGTAATGTCATTTATTCAGCTGGTTTTTGTAATTCATTCTTTATAACCTAAGTGCTGCCTCTTATTCTCTATAGGGATATATCTAAGTTTGCTATGCATTACATAATAGAAGAAATAGATGAAGATACATCAATGGAAGACCTGCAGAAAATGATGATTGTGGCTCTTATATATCGGTTATTAGTTTGTGTCTATGAGGTAAGATTCTGGTATTTCAAGAAATTTTTTAGAACATTATTTAATGTTTTGGTGATAGAAATTAATACAAGGCAAAATTGGACATTTCAGCCTTTGACAGTCACAGAGTATTAGACTAGGTAGAGCTAGCTTTGAGATAATATAGCTCAATACCCTCATTTTATAAGAAACAGAGAACTAGAGAAATAAACTGATTTTTCCCAAATTCACAGTAGTAAGAGTTAATTAAGGACTAGACCCCACATTTTTCCTAAGTCAGTGCATTTTCCACTACACCTTGTGCCCAGAATCTCAGGCAGCTTGTAGCTTATAAGAACTTTAGAGACACATAAATACTTAGTATTATATGCAGTCTCTTTATAGACAGAAATTTTATCCTTTTTTTTAATCCTTCCGTTCATTCTTGGTCAAAATTTGATCAAGAGTAAATTAGGATTTGCTGATTGAAAGCAAATAAGGTATAGTAGAAAGAATTCTACCGGACTTGGAGTAGAACAACTGGGTTTGAATCACAGCTTCTATAATTACTAGTCATTTGGCTGTGTACGAGTTACTGTACTGATAAGCATCAGATTTTTTTCATCTATAAAATAGTGATAATGATGATTACCTACTTCACAGAGTTTATTTTATAGCACTATGTAAATGTAGGAAATTTTGTGGTAATTACTGAGTCCCTACCTGTGTCCAGTTATCTGTGTTAGTAGTTATATGGAGGATGTATAAATATAAGATATATTGCCCTGCACTCAGGGAGCTTAGTTTGAAACCAGTTTAGGAACAGAACTAGACAGAATGTATCAGGTCACTAAGAGAAGTTGCAAAATAGCCGTCTCTGGAATGGACAATTAAAGTGACATTTAAGCATATTAGATCTAGTCCTTGCTTAAATGTGTAATGATGGATTTCGCACAATAAACTTTAGCTATAATGTTACATTCCTTCCACTTTAAAGTTTTTGGCTAGTATTGAGCAAACAGTAGAATAATTGGGGGAAACTTTATTAATCAACAAAATTGAGAAGGGAAAATGTTTTTCTTATTTTTACCTCTTAAATAATACTTTATTTTCCCCCCAATTACATATTTTTTTTTATCTCTCCAGATAATTTGTATATGGGGAGCAGGTGGAGCTACTCCAGGAAAATTTTTGCTAGGACTTCGTGTTGTGACATGTGATACATCAGTACTCATTGCACCAAGCCGTGTTTTAGTGATTCCTTCCTCAAATGTTAATATAACAACGTAAGTTCTAAGGTTTTTATTTTTAAGCTTACTTTATGCTGGTAAAACTAATTGTGAACTTTTAAGAATAATTATTCAAAGCAAAAATAACTAACCTGAAAAACAGATTAAGGAGGTAAATTTTAAGTATCTTTGGACTACCTGAAAGCCATGACAAAAAAAAACCAGCCTAGATCTCTTAAGAAATCATAAAAGAAAACTTCCTATGTCCGTTAGAATCAAAGAACAAAATAGAAATAGAAAGCAACCACTAGTCACCTCTTCAAAGTAAGGTAACTCCCCATTAAAACTCCCAGGAACATTATAACCAAAATCTAGAGCTTCCAGGTCAAAGAAGAAATACCCAGGCAGCCAGAAAGAAAAAATTCAAGTGCCAGGGAGCCACAGTTAGTCTCACACGTGATTTAACCACCACCACTATAATAAGGCATAGAGATTGGAGTACAGTATTCCAGAGTGTAAAGGATATAAGCTTATAGCTAAGAATAACTTACTCAAGAAAACTTGGAAAAGGAAAATGGGTCTTTAGTGAAATAGAGGACTTCCATATATTCGTAATGAAAAGGCCAGAGCTTTTTAGAAACTTTGAAGTTCTGTAAACATAGGAGTCAAGAGAAACATAAAAAGGTAAACAAATGAACAATCTCAGGGGACTAAAGAATAAACTATTTACGTTCTAATATTACAAAATGAAAAATGTGTGCCCTCTATTATAACTATGGGTCATCGGGGGAATCTGATTAGATGGATGACCTGGGAGTAGTTCTGTTATGTCTTGATGCTCTTAGAAGAAGAATAGAAAGGGACGGTAAGAGGAACTTACTAGGTGGAGGGGACGAGAGGTGAGAAAAGTTAGGGAAAATTGCCTCATAACTGAGGTGGTCAAGTAGAAATCTATGAAAGGGGAAGGGGGCGGTGTTTGGGGCATGACTGACTTGAATCTTACTCTCATCTGCACTGGTCAGAGGAAGGAAGAACACATAACACACAGAGTTAGATGCAGAAGTACATTTTTCTCAGGCAGACAATATGTTTATATGTTCATCCTTCGTTGTCAAAGAAGACCATACCATCAGAGAAATGATGACATGACTTGCACTTGACTTTGTTTTGAGTGAGGGAGGGCTGTGCAGGTCACCAGCCTCACTTCTCCGCCAGAGCCATCTGAATCCAGTGATCAGGATGGTTGGAGATGACCCAGGATGAGGTATTTGGGGTTAAGTGACTTGCCCAAGTTCACAGCTAGTGAGTGTCAAGTGTCTGGGGCATCAGGCAGAAAATAGGAAAAGAGAGAATGGAGAATTAGAGGGTGGGTATATTAAGGGATTTGTCCTAAGCAAAACAAATTCTGAGAATGTGTATAGTAGTGGCAAAGTATTGGGAACTGAGGGAATGCCTTATTTGGTGAATGGCTGAACAAGTTATGGTATGTGAATATGATGGAATGTGATTGTACTATAAGAGATGATGAAGTGAATGGTTCCAGAGAAACCTGGGAAGAACAATATGAACTGATGCAAAGTGAAGTCAACGGAACCAGAAAAATAATTTATACAATAACAACAGTATGGCAGAGATAATTAACTTAGAGAGACATAGGAACTCTGATCAGCATAATGAGCAGCCATGATTACAGAGGACTGATGATGAAACATACTGCCCACCTCCTGATAGAGAGGTAAATGGCTCACAGCATAGCTGGAGACATTTTTTTAAACATGGCCAATACAGAAATTTGTTTTGATTGACTATACATCTTTGTAACCGGAGTTTTAAAATTTTTTCATTCTCGATTAGGGGGATGAGAGTTGGTGGGAAAGAAAGCAGATTTTTTGCAGATTAAAAAACATACACACACACACATATACCCATATACACATATATTAAGAGTTTCAAGATCATACCACAAAAGAAATGGGAAATTAAACCTAGAGAATGTAAGAAAGGAGATTATTTTCAGTCTTTTAAGGGTTGCCATAGAAGCAGCATTACACTTATTGTGCTTGACTCTAGAGGGCAGAAATAGGAGTGGGTGAAAGTTGCAGAAAGACAGCATTTAGCTTGATATAATGAAAAACTTAAAACTAGAGCTATCCAGAAGTGGAATGAACTTAAAAAAAACAGCAGTGTGCTCTGTTTCTATTAAAAGTCTTTATACAAAGATCTCATGCTTAGTGGCAGTACTGTGTATTCTTCCCAGGATGACAGGGATGATGTCCCTCACTCAAAGTCACTTTATATTTTGGGCAAACCGCTCCTCTCAGCCTCTGATTCTATAGTAGCATGGGTTTTCTAGTACCTTTGTTTCTCTGAAGCTCAGTATCCCTGTTTGTAGATCTTGTCCTAGTCATTCAAGCTAAGGACTATAATCCCTGTATTAGTACAAATAAAAAGGAAATGGGATATTGGTCCTTGTTGCAGTTTGACATTCCACAAGCTTCTTTAAATTGCCAAATAGGAACATGTTTTAAAAAATGGAAAGGTAGAAATCTAATATTTGCAGGATTATTTTCCAGGCTGAACTATTACTGAAGAGATTTGCATCTGTTTTTGTATCTCTGCTTATTTAATTGCCCAATTTCAAAAAGAAAGGAAAGCTAGGAGATAACTAAACCCCTTAAGCTTCATATATGATAAAAACTGGGAGTATAATAGAACTACTTAGTTTAAAGAGAATGTGATGCCAGAAGTAAACTTTAATGAATGATTGTAGAAAAAGCAATCAGTGGAATATTTATTCTTTTTCAAAGTGTTCTTTTTGTCTTACTGGAAAGCCCTTTAAAATATCATCAGTTCTGTATCCAGCATGTCCCAATCCTTTACTTCTTTTTTCCTCTGTTAACATGGGGTCACAGTCTTTGAAAGCAGCTAAAGGATTATGGAGTTTGATCACAATTCCTACTATTCAAAAATGACTTTGAATATTAGAAGCAAATTTTATTTTGTAGGTGAATATGGACTATACTTGTGATTTTGATTAATGTTAAATATTTTGGACTTAGGAAAATGATTTTATGTTAAAAATGAGTATTACCTGATTTTTTTTTGTCCTTTAAATATTTAGGTCCATTATTCGAGCCTTGATCAAGAATTTTTCTATTGCTTCTTTTTTTCCTGCTTTCATCACACTGCTGTTTTTTCAGCATAATCGAACAGCGTACGACATTGTAGCAGGAACCATTGTGGTAAAAAGAAATGGGGTTAGATGATGCCAAGAAAAAGCCGCGAATTCCATACTTGCTGTAATAATGACAAGACTAAAATTATGTTTTGAGGTCAACAGTATCCTTGGGTTAGATTAACTGGTGATTCAGAAATTAAAGTCACTCCCTTGTGATGCAGGTGACTATCCTGAAAGTATTGACTTTATTTGAATGCCAAAGAACTTTACTAAAAAAAGAAACACTACTTATTCAATGAAAAAGTGTTGATTTTTTTCAGTTGAAAAGAAGGCATGTAATGTCACAATCAACTATGGATATATACTTTCTTACATTCTAAGGCATGATGATTTGCTGGGAGTAATTGCAGCCTTGAGTCTCCAAATGAAATTTCTATAGGCTTTTGTGTTTAACACAAAAGGATGGAGAATGTCCAGTTGTGTTTTGTAAACACCTATATAATCCACCTTCTAGGTAATGCCTCTTAGGAAGATTGCAACCTTTATTTTCTCCTAGGGGATGAAAGTAATTATTACCCTACCATCCTATTAACTGGATACCTGAGATATGAATTGGACAACAGAGGCTAAGGTTATTAGTTATCTCTTACTACTTAAAGCTTTTTAATATATACTGCATTTTACTTAAAGAATGGTGCAACTCTTCCACTATTCTAAATGTTTAATCCAAATGTGTATTTTGTGACAAGTCTTGCATGATGATGGTCACAAGTATTAAGTCTATTACTGTGTTATCAATGTTTTTTTTAAAGGAAGGTTAGTGATTCCTTTTTATAAATGAATCAAAAGTAAAATTTCCACCGTAAATTGAACTTTATATTGATGTGCAAATGTTTCAGTGCTCTAAAGGGAACACTGTGAACTATAAATACATAGAGAGAAATAATCACTTCTTTTTGATGGTAAAAATGATTATTTCCATCAAGTTGTTGCATATAAACAGTATAATATGAAACAATATTCTAATTGTGTTTGCAGCATGAAGAAAGTATTAGTGTATCTCAGTGTTCTGAAGTTGGATGTAACATCTCTCTAAATAGGATTTTCACTCGATAATCAGTCCTCACTTTGTATCCTTTATAGTTACATAGTTGTACTGTTGGAGTGAACTGCATCAATCTGTTGAATAAAGAACCTCAGTATTTCGTGATATATTTATATGTCATTATACTGTGAAACATTTATTTTTCCCAAGATGAAATAATTGTTTGAAAATAACTTGCAAAGGAAGTGTTGTCTTCAAATATTGATCAGAGTTTGAAAGTATTCTTTAGTTGCACTGGAATTCCTTAATCCTACCTATTTATTACCAGTGGGCCAAAAAGAATTCCATGGTTTCATTTGCTCAGTTTACTATCGACTATGCTGCTGGTTGCAGGGAATACAGTATTTAAGGAGTTAGGAAGAATGGTAATTCTATGTGTTGCCATTTTATTCATTCCACTACTTAAAAAAAAAAAAAGCTGTGTTTTTCTTTCTTTTTTGCCCAAGTTAGCACTGTTGGGATATTTCTGAGCCAAATAAACAGGTTTTTCCAGTTTTAATTGATTTTTTTTAAACCATATTATAGCCAGCATCTCCATTTATTTGAAAGGAAGGGGCAGTGTGCTATAATGGAAAGAGCACTGGATTTGGAATCGAGAGATCTGAATTCAAATCCCAGTTATAATACTATCCCTCTGATTGTAGACAAGTCCCTTTACCACTCTGGGCCCCAATTTCCTCATCTGTAAAATTACTTTTAAGTCTTGGTTCAGTGGTTTCAAACTCAAATAGAACAGGCTACATATTGACTCAGAAAACCACAAATTAATGTTACCTATGTTATATTGTGATACTATTTATTTTGTTAAACATTTCCCAGTTACATTTTTAATCTGGTTCCCCCTATTTGTGACAGGTGAGTTTGACAGCTCTGGACTAAATGATCTAAATTCATTGCAGGTCTGAAACTATGATCCTCGAATATTTTCTTACATAAACTTTTGTCAGACAGTACAGAAATTGTGTAGTGAAACAAAATAGCCTTTGATATTCTTAGCTTTTAGCAATAACATATGTAGACTTCCTGTTAATACTGTCATACCAATTTTTAAAATTATTTTTTCTCACGATTTACTATGGAAATTATGTGGAATAATGTTTTTACAATTAGTGTTTACAGAACTTGAACAATGAGCCCTTTTTTGGTGTAACTTTATTTTAAGATTTTACAAGCCACATTTGTTTTTCAAAACTATTTGGTGTTAAATTCAGCTTCACTAAAAACTGTTGGAAGTAACTGTATGCTGGATTTGGGATTTGGTCATTATCTAAATTACTATGACATCACAGAAAAATAAATTAACCAGTAATTAAATTAGCTTTTTAAACCTTACAGAATTCTATAAATTTGAATTGTTATTCTATGGGACAAGGTAGGAAATACTGCAAAAATACAGCTAATGTATATAATGATAATTCCTACTACTGTTTGTTGTACTAAATTTCATCATTGTCACTTTGTGGTTGTAACTTGAACATTATCACTCTTTCAGACTCCTAAGGAAGTACTTTAAAGTGCTCAAGTGGTACTATAACTATAGGAATATCTTTTTTCTCTTCAAAACTCTACACTCTTCCTTATTAATAGGAATTTTAGTTGCCTTCCTCCCTTTTTTTGGTCATGAAATTACAACGCCCTAAAGTTAAGTTCAAGCTTAAGATAGAAAAAGATATTAGAAAACTTCACCGCCTTCACATTCATGTATTTTATGATGTTTATATATTTTAAATTTAAAATGTAAGCATATCAGAAAAGGAAATTAAAGGGGGAGAAATTTGTGATATTATTTCAGTGAGAGTTCTCTAAGTATAGCCACTGTATCTGAGAATGTAGAATTAACTTTACATCTTTATTACTGGAGTCTAGTATCACTATTTTATAAATTCTAAAAATATTCATCTCTAAAATTGTAATGAATAGCCCTGTGTGCTTCAGAAGAGGAAGCTTGAAATGCTTGTAAAGTTAATGATCATACAGATTCTTGCTGCATCATTCTGTTAAATAAAGCCTCTTTGATCAGATTGCTCAGTTATAAAGTGGAGTTAATTACTGTCTGATAAATAATGCCCAATTTTCTAGCATCTCAAAGTCTATTTTAAGCACTTAACCTGCCAGTACTATGAAAGGACTTCTAGCATAAATTTTCATGACAAGTCTTTCACAATTGAAATTTACCAATCAAGCATTTAAGCACCTACAATATATGTAAGTACCACAGACCCTGAGGATAAAAGACAAAAATTAAGTGCCCTCATGGGCTTAAATTCTATTGAGGGAGACCATTTGTATATGTCTAGTTGAATATTATTAAACTAATGCACTGTCTAAACATTTTCTTATTCTGATTTATCTTAAGAATACACATTTTATCTTCTGAACTACATTACATTTATAAATGAGGAAGTTTATTATGAAATGAATATACATCTTTTTTGCTAGGCCAACTTGTACAGATAATACAAATAATTGTCTGTTTCTGAGGTTTTGTTATACCATATAATTTCAGTGACACCAATAGGTGTTTTACTATTATTAACTCAGTACAGCTATATGAAACTATCGTGGCATATAATTACTTTTTTCAGGTAAAGTTTTCTTCATTACCCTTCAGTTCCTTGCTGATTTGAGTTAGTTTTCTTTGGGTAGGGAGAGACAGAAATTTAAACTGTTTGTTTGCTATTGTTGATTTGGCTGAGGAGGAATTTGAATCTGTTGAGTAAAATTAGGTTCGAGGATTGTCCAACTTTCTAAATATATCCTTTTCATTTGTGATATACCCTGTCCCTTTTAAAGATAGTTTATATTCTATTATCTATCTTGGGTAATGTTAATGTTAGTTTGTTTTCAAACACACAATTCTCAAATGCTTTCAGTGTAATAGTATTCATGAAATTGAACCATCATAGAAAATTGTAAAAAGTGTTATGCAAATTTCCACATCAAAAAAATACATAGTTCAAGTTCTGTTACAACACAATCATTACAAATATATCTTTAACAGAGATATTCCCAACTCAGTCAAGTATATTCTTCAAGAAATATTTGCTCAAATAAGCATCTGTTACTACAGCATAAAAATACAGAAAGGTCATAGGAGTTCATTGTCATAGAAAATGACCTGCCTTCATCATTGTTTTGTAACAAATCATAATATTCAGTTTGTAAGCTGCCAATTTGTATAGTATCCTGTCTTAATAAAATCTTTACTACAGTCTTCATTGTGTTTATGCTTTGTCTCTGATTGGATATGTTTTGGTTTTGAGTTTTGGTTTCAAAAAATGGTGTGTACCCCTACTAGAGGGAGTATTTACTTTCATCTTACAAAATCTGAGTCCAAAGAGACTTTAGACATTCTGTAGTTCAGTCCATACCTGAAACCCACCCACCCACCCCCCGCCCCCAACAATCTCATCTCTAAAGGAAGTCCCTCTACCTCTTTTTGTGGGTATTTCTTCTATAGAGTCCCTATAGAATCTTCTATAGATTCTCTGTAGAGTCTGAAGACCTCCACTAAAGGATAACTTGCCACCAACCAGAACTGCTCCTTTCCACTTTAGGATAGTTGTTTTTAGTCCACAAGTATTTAGTGTTAACAGTGTGCCGTGCAGAGGCATAAATGCTGTAAACACAATACAAAGTCTTACTCAGTAGATTACATTGTAATGTGTGATGATAGCACAGAAAAGGAGGGTGGAAGTAGGAAGATTACCCCCACCCCCACCCCCCACACTCCCCCCCAGGTATGAGGAGGGGTCAGTTCAGTCTGATGGCAAATGAAAAGGCTCCCTAAATGAAGGTTTTGGGAGGAGCCATCCAATGAGAGGAGCCAGAGAGAAGTAGGAAAGATACTTCCAAGATACACCACACACCAGGTAAAGTTGATCTAGGATGAGGTTCCCGGGGTTAGGAAGCATTTCCTTACATTGTACCTAAATTGTCTTGCATCACCTTTCAATCGTTAGTCCTAGTTCTGCCCTCTGGAGTGATGGAGAGTATAATATTTCTAATGTGTGATTGCCCTTTATGTAATTTACCCATACTTATTCTCCAGGATGAACATTTTCAGTTATTTTATCTGATCCTTGTGTAGAATGTTTTTTAGTCTCACCATCCAGGTTACTTCCTCTGGCTATCATCTGTTTCATCATACTTCAACAGGATTATTACTTCTTTGACTCATACTTAAAAGTTCACAAAAACCCCAGATCTTTTACACAGGGATGTCTCAGAATGCATGCCCCATTCTATATTGTGCAGTTAGTTTTTTTTAATCCAAATCCAGTTGTATATATTCCCCTATCTCTATTAAATTTGATCAATCATGCTAGCACGTTGAGATCTTTTTAGATCCTATTTGTCATCCAATGTGCTACCTATTCCTTCCGATCTTGTGTCTTTGGTATAAATTAGTAAACATGTCATGCATCTCTAAAGCACTGATGTGTTGCACAGCTACTAAGGTCAAAACTAGATTTGAACTCAGGGCTCTCTGACTCCAGGTCCAGTGCTGTATTATCTACTATGCTACTTAGCTGCCTCTGGAACACCACTAGGAAGTTTCTTGCTTGACATCTTTCCTTTAATCTCTTGCTTTAGGTTTTTATCCAACCAGAAATCACCTGTTATCTGTATCTCCTTATCTACCAGGATATAATGAGAAACTTTGTTGCATGCCTTGTTGAAATGCAGATACATCTTGTTGCCTATATCTTATCCCTGTGATAAAAGGCTAGTTCTAGTTGAAGCTGTACTAGGTATTAATAATTACCACTTTCCCTGTTCAGATGCTTGAAAGTCACCCCTTTAACAACATATTCTAGTTTTCTGCTTTAAAGTGTCTATCTCTTCTGTTTTCTGAATGTTAGAACATTTGTTCATCTCCAGTCCTACAATACCTCTCCCATTCTCTGTGATTCTTTATATAATATTAATTTTGACCCAATAATCACATCTGCAATTTCAGTTTCCTGGGATGTAATTTATCTAAATTTAAATTAATGAAAAATAGGTCAGTATTAGGCTTAAAGTTAAACCATTATTAGAACATATACAATAAACAGATGTCATTCTTATCTCCTCTCTCATCCCTCATATCTAATCTGTTGCCAAAGGGTTCATCTTTTCAACATCTCTTGAAAACGGCCCCTTCTCTTTTCTGATATTACCACCACCCTGGTGCAGCTCTCTGGACTATTGAAATTGGTCTGCCTACTACAAATCTATACACTCCATTTAGCTGTCAAAGCGATTTTCCTAAAGCACAGGTTAGACCTTGTCATCTCAACATTCAAAAATCTCCAGTGGTTCACCATCACGTCCAGGATCAAATACAGAATATAATGCTTGGACCTTGGTCTCTTTTTTTTTTTCTGCTTGTCTGCATTCTAGTGGGAGAGAGAGCTCTCGCCAGACAAGGCTGACATGTGAGCTGTGGAAACAAGGCTCTGTTCTTTTCCTGTTTACTCTTTCCCATTTTAGGTGAAAGAAATTTAAAAGATGACTATCATCATCTAAGCTTCAAAGGGTCAGGAGAGCAAGCCTCTAGAGTCTGGGAGGTAAAGCTCATGTCAAGATTTGTGAATAGCCAGACAATGAAAAGTAAAGATTCATGGGATCTGTTCAACCTAGTCCAGCAGTAGTAATGATACAGATTTGGTTCTCCATCATTCACATTGTATTTGATAGTGAACTTTCTAGGGCAAATAATGTGGAGAAAATGGGTTGTCTGAGCCCATTAAGAGACTCTGGCCTTTCTTTTCCAGAGTGAGACCAGCTATATCTCCCCCTAAAATGTCTTAGATTTAGGGACACCTCTGAAAGGTCAGAATGTATTTCTCAAATGGCATCTGATCTAATGTGTTTCTATCACTATTAGCCACTAGTGATTAGCACCTCAGTCCCATGTAACTAATTAATATCAATTAAGTTTTTATAATGAGATATTTACTGTGAAGATATATCAAGGAAAGAATGCAAACATTCTCCTTAACACTTGTGGACATATTCTCCTTGATATTATTACCAGAGTGAGCTCAGACTCAGAACATCAAAATGATACTTTAAGTTTTTTTTTTTTTTTAATTTACTCATACCTCTAGTGATCTGCTCTAGGCAACTTGGTGACGCTTGCCTAGCTCTGGACTTTGGTTCACCCCCATAACCTCTCAATCTAGCATCTTCTTTAGATCGTTGTTGAAACAGATGGGGGTAGGGGGAAGTTGAGCTATTACTGCTTCTTCCTATTCCACCGTCTTGACTCAGTCTATTCTTGATTTGGTTTCCATGGTTCAATACATGATTGTAGAATCATGGTCATTACTTAGCAGAGGCAAAAAAGAAAAAAAAATTAAAACTTTACATTTTGAAAGGGTGTGCCTCAGTGTTGTTTTAATTTGCATTTCTCTAATCAATAGTGATTTACAACATTTCTTAATATGACTATAGATAGCTTTAATTTCTTCATCTAAAAACTACCTGTTCATATACTTTGACAATTATCAATTGGGGAATGACATGTTATAAATCTGACTCAGTTCTCTCTATATGTTAGAAATGAGGTCTTTATCATAAACAACAGCAGTAAAACTTGTTTCCCAGCTTTCTGCTTCCTTTCTACTCTTAGTAACATTGGTTTTGTGTCTTTTTAATTTAATGTAATAAAAATTATCCATTTTGCATTTCATAATTCTCTCTAGCTCTTGTTTGGTCATAAATTCTTCCCTTTTCCATAGATTTGAGAGAGAAACTATTTCTTACTCTCCCAATTTGCTTATGGTATCACCCTTTATGTCTAAATCATGTACCCACTTTGAACTTATCTTGGTATGTGGTGTAAGTGGTCTATGCTTAGTTTCTGCCAAACTATTTTCCAGTTTTCCCAACAGTTTTTGTCAAATAGTGAGTTCTTATCACAGAAGCTGGAGTCTTTGTACTTATCAAACAAATTACCATAGTAATTTGATACTGGGTCTTGTGTACTTAACCTATTCCACTGATCCATTACTCTATTTCTTTGCCAATACCAAATAGTTTTTATGATTGCCACTTTATAATATAGTTTTAGATCTGGTATGCCTAGGTCACCTTCCTTTGCATTTTTTCATTAATTCCCTTAATATTCTTGACCTTTTGTTCTTCTAGATGAATTTCGTTATTATTTTTTCTATCTCTATAAAATAATTTTTAGTAGTATGATACTGAATAAGTAAATTAATTTAGGTAGGATTGTCATTTTCATTATATTAGCTTGGCCTACTCATGAGGAAATGATATTTTTCCAGTTGTTTAGATCTGACCTTATTTGTGTGAAAAATATTTTGCAATTGTGTTCATATAGTTCCTGAGTTTGTCTTGGCAAGTAGACTCCCAAGTATTTTATATTATCTGCAGTTATTTTAAATGGAATTTCTCTTTCTATCTCTTGCTGCTAGGGCATTGTTGATATATAGAGAAATTATGGTGATTTATGTGGGTTTATGTTACATCCTGTGACTTTGCTGAAGTTGTTAATTGTTTCAAGTAGTTTTTAGTTGATTCTCGAGGATTGTCCAAGTATACCATCATATCATCTACAAAGAATTTCAGTTTTGTTTCTTCATTGCCTGTTCTAATTCCTTCAATTTCTTTCTCTTCTCTTATTATTGAGCTAAAATTTCTAGGGCAATATTCAGTAATAGTGGTGATAATGTGCATCCTTGGGAAGGCTTCTAGTTTATCCCCAATTACAGATGATGCTTGCTGATGGTTTTAGATAGATATTACATATCATTTTAAGGAAAGCTCCCTTTATTCCTATCCTCTCTAGTATTCTTTTAATAAGAATGAGTGTTGAGTTTTGTCAAAGGCTTTTTCTGCATCTATTGAGATAGTAATATGATTTCTGTTGGTTTTGTCAATGATGTGGTCAATTATGCTGATAGCTATTCTAATATTGAACCAGCCTTGAATTCCTGGTATATGTCTCACCAGGTCATAGTATATTATCCTGGTGATAAATTGCTGTAATATTCTTGCTAGTATTTTATTTAAAACTTTTGCATTAATATTCATTGGGGAAATTGATCTATAGTTTTCTTTTCTCTGTTTTTGCTTTTCTTGGTTTAAGTATCAGCACTATATTTGTTTTGTAAAAGGAATTTGGTAGGACTCCTTCTTTGTATATTTTCCCAAATAGTTCGTATAGTATTGGAATTAATTGTTCTTTAAATGTTTGGTAGAACTTGCTTGTAAATCCATCTGGCCTTGGAGATTTTTTTCTTAGGGAATTCATTGATAACTTGTTCAATTTCTTTTTCTGAAATGGGGTATTTTATTTCCTCTTCTGTTAATCTGAGCATTTATGTTTTTGTAAATATTCACCCATTTCATTTAGATATAGGTATACAATTGGGCAAAATAGCTCTGAATTATTGTTTTAATTTCCAATTGATTGGTGGTGAATTCACTCTTTTCATTTCTGATACTTATTTGGTTTTCTTTTTTAAAAAAATCAAATTAATCAAAGATTTTCTATTTTATTGACATTTTCATAAAACTAGCTTTATTATTTCAGTAGATTTCTTACTTTCAATTTTATTAATCTTTCCTTTGATTTTTCAGGATTCCTAACTTGCTGTTTAATTAGGGATTTTTAATTGTTCTTTTCCTAGCTTTGTTAGTTGCATGCCTAATACGCTGGTCTATTCTGTCTCTGTTTTGTTAATGTAAGCATTTTGAGATATAAAATTTCCCCCAAATATTGCTTTGACTGCATCTCATAAATTTTGGCATGTTGTTTCATTATTGTTATTTTCTTTGATGAAATTATTGTTGCTTTGATGTTTTTCGATCCACTTATTCATTAGAATTAAATTACTAGTTTTCAATTAATTTTTAATCTATCTTCCCATGGCCATTTATTAAATGTAATTTTATTGCATTATGATCTGGAAATGGTGCATTTAATATTTCTGCCTTTCTACATTTGATTGTGAGTTTTTATGACCCAATACATGGTCAAGTTTCATGTAGGTGCTATATACCACTGAGAAAAAAAGTGTATTCCTTTCTATCCCAATTCAGTTTTCTCTAGAGGTTTATCATATCTAACCTTTCAAAAATTCTATTCACCTCCCTAATTTCTTGTTTATTTTGTGGTCATATTTATCTAGTTCTGAGAGGGGAAGGGTGAGTTCCCCCACTAGTATAGTTTTATTGTCTATTTCTTCTTATAGCTCATTTAACTTTAGAAATTTGGATGCATATATGTTTAGTACTGATATTTCATTGTCTACAGTACCTTTTTGGCAATATGTAGTTTCCTTCCTTATCTCTTTTAATTAGGTCTATTTTTGCTTTTGCTTTTTCTGAGATCATGATTGTTACTCCTGCTTTTTTTTTGTTTTACTTCAGCTGAAGCACAATATATTCTGCTCCAACATTTTTACCTTTGCCCTGTGTGTCTCTCTGCTTCAAATGTGTTTCTTGTAAACATACTGGAGGATTCTGTTTTTTAATCCCTCTCCTATATGCTTCTATTTTATGGGAGAGTTCATCCCATTCACATTCATGATGATTACTAGTATTTCCCTCCATCCTATTTTCCCCCATTGTATACCTTTTTCTCCCTCTCCTTTCACTCTTTCCCTCCTCACTAGTGTTTTGTTTCTGACCACTGCCTCTCTCAATCTGCCTTTTCTGTTCAGACCCTTTCTCTCCTACTTCCCTATAGGGTAAGATTTCTATACCCAATTGAGTGTACATATTATTCCCTCTTTGAGCCAAATCCAATGAGAGTAAGGTTCAAACTATGCTCACTCTCCCCTACCTTCTTTCTCTCTACTGTAATAGGTCATTCATACCTCTTCAAGTGATATAATTTACCCCCATTCTGCTTCCCCCTTTCATCTTCTCCCAATACAATCCCATTTTTCACCCTTTAATTTTTTTCATATCATCATATCAAAGTCAACTTGTACCTACACCCTCTGTCTATCTATACTCTTTCTAACTGTTCTATTCTTAAGAGGTACAAGTAGCATCTTCTCATGTAGGAATGTAAACAGTTTAACCTTATTGAATAACATGTATTTTTTCTTTCCTGTTTATCTTTCTATGCTCCTCTTGAGTCTTATATTTGAAAAATCTAATTTTCTGTTCAGCTCTAGTCTTTTGATCAGGAAAGTTTGAAAGTCCCCTATTTCATTAAATGTCCATTTCCTCCCCACCCTACCCGCTCCCCAAAAGATTATGCTCAGTTTTGCTGGGTAGTTGATCCTTGGTTGTAATCTGAGCTCCTTTGTCTTCTGGAATAGAATATTCCAAGTCCTTTTATCCTTTAATGTAGGAGCTGCTAAATTGTGATACCCTGACTGTGACTGTGACTCCATGAAACTTGAATTGTTTCTGGCTACTTGCAATATTTTCTGCTTGACCTGAGTGTTCAGAAATTTGACTTTAACATTCCTTGGAGCTTTCATTTTCATTTCATTATTTCACCTCTTTCAGGATGTAATTGGTGGATTCATTCAATGCCTATTTTGCCCCTGTGTCTAGGATATCAGGACAGTTTTCCTTAATAGTTTCTTGGAAGATGCTGTCCAGGGGGCAGAGCCAAGATGGTAGAGTAGAAGCAGGGACTTGTTAGAGCTCTCTCCCCAAATCCCTCAAAAAATCTGTAAAAATGACTCTAAACAAATTCTAGAGCAGCAGAAGCCTCAAAATATTGGACTGAAGCAAACTTCCAGCACAAGACAATCTGGAAGGTCAACAGGAAGGGTCTATCACACCAGGCTGGAAGTGGAGAGCAATTCAGGGTGGGCCACGCCAGCACAGACAGAGCTGGAGCAGGCCTTAAGAGGACTGAATTGTTGGTGGCTGCTGTGGTTTCCAGACTTAACCCACAAATACTGAAGACAGCTTTGAAAGTCAGTGGGGAAAATCTCTCACCTGACAGAGAGGAGGGTGGTCTGGTCCCAGTCCCTGTCCTAGAGCCACTGCTGAAACTGCAGCTGCTTCTGAAACATTCCACTTAAAAAAGAGCTGAAAAGTCAGGTAATTGCCTGGGGAAATGAGCAGACAGGGGAAAAAGAAACAGACTACAGAGTTTTTACTTTCCCAGTGAAAAGGATTTTCTTACATCATCAATGACAAGGAAGATCAAAACATACAACCAGAAGAAGACAACAAAGCCAAAGTTCCTGCACCCAAAGCCTCCAAGAATAATATGAATTGGTTTCAGGCCGTGGAATTGCTCAAAAAGGATTTTGAAAATCAAGTAAGAGAAACAGAGGAAAATTTGGGAAGAGAAATGAGAGTAATGCAAGAAAATCATGAAAAACAAGTCAATACCTTCCTTAAGGAAAAGTCCCCCAAATGCTGAAGAAAACAACAGCTTTACAATTAGACTAACCCAAATACAAAAGAGGTCTAGAAAGCCAATGAGAAGAAAGCCTTAAAAAGCAGAATTGGGGGGGCAGAGCCAAGATGGCAGAGGAGAAAGATGGATTGACTGTAGCTCTCCTCCCATAGCCCATAAAGTATCTGTAAAAAATGACTCTAAACAAATTCTAGAGCAGCAGAAGCCACAAAATGACAGAGTGAAAGAGATTTCCAGCCCAAGACAGCCTGGAAGGTCGACAGGAAAGGTCTATCACACTGAGCTCAGAGCAGAGCACAGCCCAGCCTTGCCCAAGGGGAAAGGCATGGACAGGACTGGAGCAGGCACTTGCAGAAGCTGCAGTTCCCAGATTTCTTCACCCATGAACACCAAAGACATCTTCAAAGGTCAGTGAGAAAGCTCTTTCACTTGGGTGAGAGAGGAGCATGGTCTGCCCTCAGCCCTGGCCCCAAGGTGGCAGTAGCCACTGTGGTAGCAGCATCCATTTTTGGAGCCTTTCACATAGGACTCTGGGGGAATTGAGTGGGCCAATCTGGATCTCAGTCCTGAGTGGCAGGCTTGGGGTGAGGAGGAGCACTGCCTTGGAGGAGCTGGTGGAGGAGCAGAGGGAATCCTGCTTACAGACCAGAGTGCACACCAGGAGAGTAAACTCCTCTCTCTTGATTGTGCCACCTTGGAGGAACTGAAGATTTATAGGTCCCTAGTATGCCCTCCACTTGACAAAGAACTCAAAAGTCAAGTAACTGGCTGGGAAAATGCCCAAAAAGGAGGAAAAATAAGACTACAGAAAGTTACTTTCTTGGTGAAAAAGGTATTTTCTTCCATCCTTTCAGATGAGGAAGTACAAAGCATACCATGAGAAGACATAAAAGTCAAGGCTTCTAAATCCAAAACCTCCAAACAAAATATGCAGTGGTCTCAGGCCATAGATGAGCTCAAAAAAGATTTTGAAAATCAAGTAAGAGAGGTGGAGGAAAAATTGGGAAGAGAAATGAGAGTGATGCAAGAAAATCATGAAAAGTGAGTCAAAAGCTTGCTAAAGGAGACCCAAAAAAATGCTGAAGAAAATAGCACCCCTAAAAACAGAGTAACCCACATGGCAAAAGAGGTCCAAAAAGCCAATGAATGAGAAGAATGTTTTAAAAAGCAGAATTTGCCAAATGGAAAAGGAGGCTGAAAAGCTCACTGAAGAAAATAGTTCTTTAAAAATTAGAATGGAGCAGATGGAAGCTAATGACTTTAAGAGAAACCAAGAAATTATAAAACAAAACCTAAAGAATGAAAAAATAGAAGACAATGTGAAAATATCCTGACCTGGAAAACAGATCCAGGAGAGAGAATTTAAAAGTTATTGGACTACTTGAAAGCCATGATCAAAAAAAGCCCTGGACATCATCTTACAAGAAATGATTAAGGAAAACTACCCTGATATACTAGAACCAGAGGTTAAAAAGAAATGGAAAGAATTCACTGAACACCTCCTGAAAGACCTCCCCAAAGGAAAACTACTAGGAATACTGGAGCCAAATTCCAGAGTTTCCAGGTCAAGGAGAAAATATAACAAGCAGCCAGAAAGAAACAATTCAAGTACTGTGGAAATACAATCAGGTTAACACAGGATTTAGCAGCTTCTACACTAAGGGATCCCAGGACTTGGAATATGATATTCCAGAGATCAAAGGAGATAGGATTAAAACAAAGAATCACCTACCCAGTAAACCTGAGTATAATACCTCAGGAGAAACAATGGAATTTCAATGAAATAGAGGACTTCCAAACATTCTTCTTGAAAAAACCAGAGTTGAATAGAAAATTTGACTTTCAAATATAACAATCAAGAGAAACATGAAAAGGTAAACAGGAAAGAGAAGCCTTAAGGAACTCATTAAAGCTGAACTGTTTACCTTCCTACATGGAAAGATGTTATTTGTAACTCATAAGACCTTTTTCAGTATTAGAGTAGTTAAAGGGAATATATTATATATATATGTATATATAGTTGTGTATGGGTATATGTATATGTATCTATTATAAATGGGTATGTATGTATATGTACATGTGTGTATGTGTATATATGTATGTGTGTATACATACATATATATGTGTGTATATATATATAGACAGAGGGCACATGGTGAGTTGAATATGAAGGGAGAATACCTAAAAAAATAAAATAAATGAAATTTACTATTGAATGGAATGTACTAAGAGTAAGAGAAAGGGAGAGGTAGAATGTAGCAAATCATCTCACATAAAAGAAGGAAGAAAAAGCTTCTACAATGGAGGGGAAGAGGGGGGAGATGAAAGGAAATAATTGAGTCTTACTCTCATGGGATTTGGCTTAAGGAGGGAATAACACACACTCTATTCAATATGGAAATCTATTTTACTCTCCAGGAAGGCAAGGGGGAAGGGGATAGGAGAGAGAAGATATTAGAAGAGACAGCAAATTAGGGAAAAGGATAATCAGAAGCAAACACTTTTGTGGGAGGACAGATCAAGGGAGAGAATGGAATAAATGAAGGGCAGAATAGGTAGGACAGAGGGAAATGTGGTTAGTCTTTTACAACATAAATATTATGGAAGTGCTTTGCATTGTTCCACATGTGTGACCTATATTGAATTGCTTGTTTTATCACTGGGGGTGGGTGGAGAGGGAGGGAGAGAATATGGAACTCAAAGCTTTAAGAATGAATGTTATAAATTGTTTTAACATGCAACTGGAAATTAAACTATACAGGCCATGTTTTGCCCTACAGGAAATAGAGGGGAAGGGGAATGGAAGAAATATGGGTAACAGAAGGAAGGACAGACTGGAGGAAGGGGTGGATGGAATGCCTGCTGTCCTGGGGTGGGGAGAGATGAGGAGAAAATTTTGAATTCCAATTCTTGTGGAAGTGAATGTTAAAAACAGAAAAATAAATAAATTATATATATTTTTTTAAAAATCAGAATTGGCCAGATGGAAAAAGAAGTCCAAAAGTTCACTGAAGAAAATAATTCCTTTTTAAAAAAATTTAAGCTTTTCCTTGAGCCGTCCTAGGGTAATCAGTTAAAATGGTGAGGTACTCTCTTGATCCAGAAAACCCCACAAAATCATGCAAGTCAGGGGGTTCAAATCTCCGGGTCCACTTCAAGAACAGCCGTGAAACAGCCCAAGCTATCAAGGGCATGCATATCCGAAAAGCTACCAAGTATTTGAAAGATGTCACATTGAAGAAACAATGTGTTCCCTTCTGTCGGTATAATGGTGGAGTTGGCAGGTGTGCCCAGGCTAAGCAGTGGGGTTGGACACAGGGTCGCTGGCCCAAAAAGAGTGCTGAATTCTTGCTGCATATGCTGAAAAATGCAGAGAGTAACGCAGAACTGAAGGGGTTGGATGTGGATTCTCTTGTCATTGAGCATATCCAGGTTAACAAGGCTCCCAAAATGCGACGGCGTACTTACAGGGCTCATGGTCGAATCAACCCATACATGAGTTCTCCTTGTCATATTGAGATGATACTTACTGAAAAGGAACAAATTGTTCCTAAACCAGAAAAGGAGGTTGCTCAAAAGAAGAAGATATCCCAGAAGAAACTGAAGAAACAAAAGCTTATGGCATGGGAGTAAAGAAAACATTAAAATGCAAATAAAAGTGAAATGAAAACAAAACAAAACAAAATTTGTTATATTTATTTTTAGATTTCGACATTCATTTCCACAAAATTTTGAGTTCCAATTTTTCTCCCCATCTCTCCCCTCCCCCCACCTGATAACTCCTTGCATTCTGAATACCCCTTCCTTCAGTGTCCTCTCCCTTCTATCACACCCCACCCTTTCCTTATCCCTCTTCCCTCTTTTCTTGTAGGGCAAGATAAATTTCTATACCCCATTACCTGTATTTCTTATTTTCCAGTTATATGCAATAACAATAGAAAAAATTTGTTTCTAATACTTTGAATTCCAACTTCTCTCCCTCCCCACTCATCCCCACTGAGAAGGCAAACAACTTAATACAAGCTATATATGTGTTGTTTTGCAAAAGACTTCCATAAGAGTCATGTTGTGTAAGACTAACTATGTTGCACTCCATCCTACCCTGTCCCCCCCCCTTTTTTCTATTCTCTCATTTGACCTTGTCCCTTCCCAAAAGTGTTTACTTCTAGTTACTCCCTTCTCCCATTTGCCCTCCCTTCTCTCATCCCCCTCACCCCACTTGTCCCTATCTCCCCTACTTTCCTGTCGTGTAAGATAGATTTTCATACAAAATTAGGGAACGTTATACCTTTCTTAAGCTATATGTGAAGAGAGTAAGCCACTTTTCCACTCTCACCTCCTCCCTTTTCTCCTCCATTGAAAAAGATTGTTCGGAGGGCGGAGCCAAGATGGCGGAGTAGAAAGACGCACATACACATAACTGCGAACCCACAACCCACAGAATGGCTAGAGGGGAGTAACTCATGGTGAATTCTGCACCCAGAGGCCATGGAATATTGGAGCGAGGGAGATTTCTGTTCCGGAGAGACCTGCAAACCTCTCACGGGGGATCCTTCGCGCTGTGGACTGGGCGCCGGGACTGAGAACTGAGTGCAGCCCTGCAGCGGCCGCGACACCGTGAGGAAAAGATCCCAGCGGGCTACGGAGACGGGATCTCCAGCGGCGGCACAAGCCCCCCCACCCACAGGTGACGAGGGTCGGTGAGAGAGTCTCTTTGGCGGGTCGAGAGGGGAGTGGGGTGTCCCCATGGATCGGGCCCCCCCCGGGAGATAGAAGCTGAGAGGGGGCTGCAGACAGGGGCTCCCCAAGCGGACGGGAGCCTGGATCCATTGTGGAAGCTCTGTGCATAAACCCCCCCGAGGGAACGGTGCCTGAGAGGCGGCCCTGCCCCGACCTGACCATCTGAACTTAATTCTCACACTGAATAGCAGCCCTGCCCCCACCAAAAGCCCTAAGGCAGGAAGCAGCATTTGAATCTCAGTCCCCAAACGCTGGCTGGGAGGATCAGGAGGTGAGGTGGGTGTGAGGAGAATATTCAGAGGTCAAGCCACTGGCTGGGGAGAATGCCCAGAAAAGGGAAAAGAAATAAAACTATTGAAGGGTACTTTCTCGGAGAAAAGACACTTCCTCCCTTCCTTTCTGATGAGGAAGAACAATGCTTACCATCAGGCAAAGACACAGAAATCAAGGCTTCTGTGTCCCAGCCCACCCAATGGGCTCAGGCCATGGAAGAGCTCAAAAAGAATTTTGAAAATCAAGTTAGAGAGGTGGAGGAAAAACTGGGAAGAGAAATGAGAGGGATGAAAGAGAAGCATGAAAAGCAGATCAGCTCCCTGCTGAAGGAGAACCAAAAAAATGTTGAAGAAATTAACACCTTGAAAACTAGCCTAACTCAATTGGCAAAAGAGGTTCAAAAGGCCAATGAGGAGAAGAATGCTTTCAAAAGCAGAATTAGCCAAATGGAAAAGGAGATTCAAAAGCTCACTGAAGAAAATAGATCTTTCAAAACTGGAATGGTACAGATGGACGCTAAGGACTTTATGAGAAAGACAGATATCACAGAACATAGCAAGAAGATTGGAAAAATGGAAGATAATGTGAAATATCTTATTGGAAAAACAACTGATCTGGAAAATAGAATCAGGAGAGACAATGTAAAAATTCTGGGACTACCTGAAAACCATGATCAAAAGAAGAGCCTAGACATCATCTTTCATGAAATTATCAAGGAAAACTGCCCTGAGATTCTAGAACCAGAGGGCAAAATAAATATTCAAGGAATCCGCAGAACACCGCATGAAAGAGATCCAAAAAGAGAAACTCCTAGGAACATTGTGGCCAAATTCCAGAATTCCTAGGTGAAAGAGAAAATATTGCAAGCAGCTAGAAAGAAACAATTCAAGTATTGTGGAAATACAATCAGGATAACACAAGATCTAGCACCCTCTACATTAAGGGATCGAAGGGAATGGAATAGGATATTCCAGAAGTCAAAGGAACTAGGACTAAAACCAAGAATCACCTACCCAGCAAAACTGAGTATAATACTTCAGGAGAAAAAATGGTCTTTCAATGAAATAGAGGATTTTCAAATTTTCTTGATGAAAAGACCAGAGCTGGAAAGAAAATTTGACTTTCTAACACAAGAATGAAGAGAACCATGAAAAGGTGAACAGCAAAGAGAAGTCATAAGGGACTTACTAAAGTTGAACTGTTTACATTCCTACATGGAAAGACAATATTTGTAACTCTTGAAACATTTCAGTATCTGGGTACTGGGTGGGAGTACATACACACACATGCACACACGCACACATACATAGAGACAGAGTGCACAGAGTGATTTGAAGAGGATGGGATCATATCTTAAAAAAATAAATGAAATCAAGCAGTGAGAGAGAAATATTGGGAGGAGAAAGGGAGAAGTTGAATGGGGCAAACTATCTCTCATAAAAGAGGCAAGCAAAAGACTTATTAGTGGAGGGATAAAGAGGGGAGGCAAGAGAAAAACATGAGGTCCACTCTCATCACATTCCACGAAAGGAAAGAATAAAATGCACACTCATTTTGATAGGAAAACCTATCTCATAATACAGGAGAGTGGGGGACAGGGGCACAAGCAGGGTGGGGGGGGAGGATGGAGGGGAGGGCATGGGGAGGAGAATGCAATCCGAGGCCAACACTCATGGGGAGGGAAAGGATCTTAAGAGAATAGAAGTAATGGGGGACAGGATAGGATGGAGGGAAATATAGTTAGTCCCATACAACACAACTAGTATGGAAATCATTTGCAAAACTACACAGATTTGGCCTATATTGAATTGCTTTTATTCCAAGGGGAAGGGGTGGAGAGGGAGGGAGCTAAAGAAGTTGGAACTCAAAGTGTTAGGATCAAATGTAATGTTCTTACCACTGGGAAATAAGAAATACAGGTTAAGGGGTTAAGAAAGCTATCTGGCCCTACAGAACAAAAGAGAAGACGGAGACAAGGGCAGGGAGGGAGGATAGAGGAGAGAGCAGATTGGTCACAGGAGCAACTAGAATGCTTGGGTTTGGGGGGGGGGGATAAAAGGGGAGAAAATTTGTAACCCAAAATTTTGTGAAAATAAATGTTAAAAGTTAAATAAAAAAAAAAGAAAAAGATTTTTCTTATCTCTTTTATGAGTGATAGTCAGCCCCATTCCATTTCCTCCTTTCTCCTCCCAATATTTTCCTCTCTCACTCCTTAATTTTATTTAATTTTTTTACAGATATCATCTCTTCTGATTCAACTCAACCTATACTCTCTGTCTATATGTGTGTGTGTGTGTGTGTGTGTGTGTGTGTGTGTGTATAAAATCCCTCCACTTACCCAAATACTGAGAAAAGTCTTGAGTTACAAATATTATCTTTCCATGTAGGAATGTAAACAGTTCAGCTTTAGAAAGTCCTTTATGATTTCTCTTTCGTGTTTACCTTTTCATGCTTCTCTTGATTCTTGTATTTGAAAGTAAAATTTTCTATTCAGTTCTGGTCTTTTCATCATGAATGCTTGAAAGTCCTCTATATCACTGAATGACCATTTTTCCCCCTGAAATATTATACTCAATTTTGCTAGGTAGGTGATTCTTGGTTTTAATCCCAGTTCCTTTGACTTGACTTTTGTTATCCTGATTGTATTTCCACAATACTTGAATTGTTTCTTTCTAGCTACATGTAGTATTTTTTTCTTGACCTGGGAACTCTGAAATTTGACCACAACATTCTTAGGAGTTTCTCTTTTCGGGTCCCTTTCATGAGGTAATCTGTGGATTCTTTCAATATTTATTTTGCCCTCTAGTTCTAGAATATCAGGGCAGTTTTTCTTGATAATTTCTTGAAAGATGATGTCTAGGCTCTTTTTTTGATCATGGCTTTCAGGTAGTCCCATAATTTTTAACTTGTCTCTCCTGGATCTATTTTCCAAGTCAGTTGTTTTTCCAATGAGATGTTTCACATTATCTTCTATTTTTTCAATCTTTTGGTTTTGTTTTGTAACTTCTTGGTTTATCGTATAGTCGTTAGCTTCCCTGAACTCCATTCTCATTAACTTCCCTGAATGCCACTCTCACTTTTAAAGAACTATTTTGTTCAAAGAACTTTTGAACCTCCTTTTCCACTTGGCTAATTCTGCTTTTTAAAGCCGCCTTCTCCTCATTGGCTTTTTGGACCTCTTTTTCCAATTGAGTTAGCCTATTTTTAAAGGTGTTATTTTCCTCAGCATTTTTCTGGTTCTCCTTTAGCAAGCTTCTGACTAGCTTTTCAAGTTCTTCTATGGCCTGAGCCCATTTCATATTCATTTTGGAGATACAGATGCAGAAGCCTTGACTTCCTCTGACAGTATGCATTGTTCTTCCTCATCTGAAAGGATAGAAGGAGATACCTGTTCACCAAGAAAGTAAGCTTCTAAGGTCTTATTTTTTTCCCCTTTTTTGGGCATTTTCCCAGCCAGTTACTTGACTTCTGAATCCTTTGTGAAGAGGAGGGTCCTAGTGCTCCTCCTCCCCCCAGGACCATACTCAGGCCTGAGATTCACAGCAGCTGCTCAATTCCCTCAGGGGCTTTAAGCTGTGCTGCAAAGCCAATGGATCCAGGTTGTTTCCTCAGTCACTGTAGCTGCCTGCTACCTGCTGCTGCTGCCTCTGCTGCCACCTGGGGCCAGTGCTGGGGGGACCCTGCTTCTCTCTCTCCCAGCTTGGAAAGCCCTCCCACACTGACCTTTGAAGCTTTCTTTGTTGCTTGTGGGTTGAGGGATCTGGGACCCTACCTGCTGGGGATTCTGCACCAGAGACCTGTTCTAGTCCTTTTCCTTCCCATGCTGCATGGCTAGGGTTGGGCTCAGCTTCGCTCAGCATCCCGTGGGATAGACCTTTCCTGTTGGCCTTCCAGGTTACCTTTGGCTCTTTCACTCTGTCGCTCCGTGGCTTCTGCTGCTCTAGAATTTATTGAGAGTCATTGGTTACAGGTATTTTGTGGGCTGTGGGGGAAGCACTAGAGTACATGCATCTTTCTACTCCACCATCTTGACTCTGCCTAGAAAATAATTCCTTAAAAATTAGAATGGAGACAATGGAAGCTAATGACTTTATGAAGAATTAAGAAATTATAAAACAAAACCAAAAGAATGAAAAAAATAGAATACAACGTGAAATATCTCATTGGAAAAACAACTGACCTGGAAAATGGATCCAGGAGAGACAATTTAAAAGTTATTGGACTACTTGAAAGCCATGATCAAAAAAAGCCCTGGACATCATCTTACAAGAAATGATTAAGGAAAACTACCCTGATATTTTAGAACCAGAGGATAAAACAGAAATGGAAAGAATCCACTGATCACCTCCTGAAAGTGATCCCAAAAGGAAAAGTCCTAGGAATATTGTAGTCAAATTCCAGAGTTCCCAGGTCAAGGAGAAAATATTACAACCAGCCAGAAAGAAACAATTCAAGTATTGTGGAAAAACAATCAGGATAACACAAAATTTAGCAACCTCTACACTAAGGGATTGGAGGGTTTGGAATATGATATTGCAGAAGTCAAAGGAGATAGGATTAAAACCAAGAATCACCTACCTAGCAAAACTGAGTATAATACTTCAGGGGGACAAATGGGGCTTCATTGAAATAAAGGACTTCCCAGCATTCTTGTTGAAAAGACCAGAACTGAATAGAAAATTTAACTTTCAAACACAAGAATCAAGAGAAACATGAAAAGGTAAACAGGAAAGAGAAACCATAAGGGACTTATTAAATTTGAACTGTTTACATTCCTACATGGAAAGATGATATTTGTAACTCATGAGACCTTTCTCAGTATTAGGATAGTTGGAGAGAATATATTTGTATATGTGTATGTATATGTGTGTGTGTGTACATATTATATATATATATGGGGAGGAGGGAGGAGAAGAGAGAGAAAATGAAGGTGAGTATGAAGGGAGGATATCTAAAAAAGAAAATTAAGTATTGAGAGGAGTGTACTAGGAGAAAAAGAAAGGGAGAGTAGAATGTAGTAAATCATCTCACATAAAAGAGGCAAGAAATTTTTACAATGGAGGGGAAGAAGGGGAAGGTGAGAGGCAATAAGTGAGCCTTTCTTACACTAGATTTGGCTTCAAGAGGGAATAACATACACACTCAATTGTGTATGGAAGTTTATCTTGCCCTACAGGAAAGCAGGGGAGAAGGGGATAAGAGATGGGAGACAATAGAAAGGATGGCATATTGGGGGAAGAGGTAATCAGAAACAAACACTTTGGAAGAGGGACAGATCAAAGAAGAGAAAAGAATAAATGAAGGCAGGGACAGGATAGAGGGAAATATATAGTTAGTCTTGCAAAACATGACTGTTATGGAAGTGTTTTGCCTTACTATGCATGTATAACCTATATCAAATTGCTTGCCTTGTCAATGATGGTAGGTGGGAAGGAAGTAAGGGAGAGAATGTGGAACTCAAAGCTTTAAAAATGAATGTTAAAAATTGTTTTTACATGCAACTAGGAAATAAGATATATAGGCAAGGGGCTATAGAAATATATCTTGCCCTACAGAAAAATAGAAAGGAAAGGGATGGGGGGGGCAGTAATGGGAGGGGAGATTGGAGGAAAGGGTAATCAGAATACATGTTATCCTGGGTTGGGGGGAGGGGGAAGATGGGAAGAAAATTTGAAATTCAAAATTTTGTGGAAGTGTCTTGAAAACTGAAAATAAATATTTTTTTTAGAAAAGATGCTGTCCACGCTTTTTTTTTTTTTTTTTGATCATGGCTTTCAGGTAGTCCAATAATTCTTTCTTTCTTTTTTTGGGGGGGTGGGGGGGTGGGGAGCATGGCAATCGGAGTTAAGTGACTTGCCCAGGGTCATACAACTAGTAAGTGTCAAGTGTCTGAAAATGAATTTGAACTTAGGTTCTCCTGATTACAGGGCTTGTGCTCTATCCACTATACCACCTAGCTGCCCTGAGTCCAATAATTCTTAATTTATCTCTCCTAGATCTATTTTCCACATTAGTTATTTTCCCAATGTGGTATTTTGCATTTTCTTCTATTTTTTTCATTCTTTTGATTTTGTTTGATTCCTGATGTCTCATAAAATCATTAACTTCCACTTGCCCAATTCTAATTTTTAAGGAACTATCTTCCTCAGTTAGTTTTTGTACCTCCTTTTCCATTTGGTCAACTCTACTTTTCAGGAGTTTTATTTAGTGGATTTTTGTACTTCACTTTCCACTTGACCAATTATATTTTTTAAGTTTTCCTTCTCTAAGCTGTTGACTCTTTTTTCATAACTTTTTCACATTGCTCTCTTTTCTCTTCCCAATTTTTTTTTACCTTATTTGATTTTTAAAATCCTCTTGGGGTTCTTCCAAAAGGACTTTTTGTGCTATGATCCAATTCATATTCCTCTTTGAAGCTTCACATGTAGGTGCTTTGACATTGTTGTCCTCTTCTGAATTTGTGTTTTGAGCTTCTCTGTCTCTATACTTACTAAGGTCGGGGCTCCTTTTTGTTTTTTGCTCATTTTCCATCCTATTTTGTAACTTTTAAAGTTAAGTTCAGCTCCAGGGATAGAGAGGATACTGTCCCAAGCATCTTACACTGGGGGCATATGTCTGGCCACTGACTTTGTACGTTGGGGCCTTCAGGGCTGGAAGCTTGCACAGTGAACTGGGGTGACCTGACATAGTTGTGCCTGTTGTGCCAAAGGTTCTGGGGCTGGAGGCCTCAAAGCTGGCCTGCTGTGACAATGGCCTGCTGAGCCAGGACTACAGGGCCTCAGTTGCTGATCTATGCTTTGGTTAAAAGCCTCCCAGTGGCTTGCCTAGATATCACCTGTGTTCCTCTTTTACCCAAATGAGACAGACCTTTCCCTGAAGTGCTTCTAAGTTATCTTGACCTGGAAAATTTTTTCACCCTCTCTTTTCATGTGTTCTGTTCCTTCATATTTTTTTAGAGGCTTGATTTAAAGTTATTTTTGAGGGAAACTGAAGAGAGCTCAGGCAACTTTCTGACCTTTCTCTACCATTTTGGCTCCATGTCTTGTCTAGATTATTACAACAGTCTCTTCTCCTTCTGTCCACATGGGAAATCATACCCTTACCAATGGATGCTCTACTCAAAGGAATATAAATTTTGTTTGCTGAAACCTAGTAAGGTATTTTGAGATTTACAGGCTAGATTTCTTTTTTATTGACCATGCCTTAAACCCAAAACACTGTGGCTCTCTTTGATTGGCCAGCAATAGATCTGAGACCAAGTCCCACTTGGTCATTGTTTAGGCCCTGATCGGCTCAGAGTTAATGTAAATAATTGTTCTGTTTTGGTCAGAAACCCTGAGGGTCTTCTCCCTAGGTAAAGAGGACATTCTCTGCCTCAATTTTACCTGCCCTTAATCACTGAATGGGCATTGCCCCCAGAAAAACTGAAACCTTAGCTCAAAAAGACCAAAGCTGCCCACTGCATCTGAGGCCATCATTTTTAGTCATCCTGATTTATATTTTGCCACTGGACTCAGATGGCTCTGGAGGAGAGTGAGGCTGGTGACTTTGCACAGTTCTCCCTCACTTAAATCCAACTCATTTGGATGATATCTCAGGATATCTCCTACCTGATGTCTCCATCCTCTTTGAGAACAAAGACAAACAACAACAGCCTCCTAATTAATTAGTCCTCCTGCCTAAACTCTCCTACTACTCCCATTCAACTGACACACTGCTACCAAAGTAATTTTCCTTAATCTCATATTTGATCATGTGATCAACCCCAATGGATTCTCATTTGCCTGTAGGATCAAATAGAAATTTCTCTGCTTGACTTATTTTTTTTTAATATATATTTTCTCAGTTTTAAATTCTCTCCCTCTCCCACTCATTGAGAAGGCAAGAAATATGATACTTATTACATATGTGAAGTTATATGAAACATATTTCTACTTTAGACATGTTGCCAAAGAAAGTCAAGAAAAATAAAATGAAAAAAAGCTTCAGTCTGCACTCAGTATTTATCAGCTCTCTGTGTCTCTGGAAATACAGAGCATCTCTGGTCATGAGTCCTTTGAAATTGTCATGGATCATTGTGTTGGTCAGAGTTCTGCTTAGCTCTCAAGGCCTTACAAAATCTAGCTTTCTGGTCCCATTGGACCTTATTCTTCTTTCTGCACACTAAGATCCAGTCAACCTGGCCTTTTCTTTGTTCATGAGTAGGCTACATCTTGAAGCATTTGTACTGGCTGTTCACCATGTCTATATAAACTCAGTTTTCTCTGCTTCATCGTTCCTTATTTTCTTTTTAAAGCTATAATTCAAGTACCAGTTTCTAGATGAAACATTTCCTGATTCCTCTGCTAGTGCCTGCCTCAAACTAGCTTGTATTTAACTTTATATATAAATTGCATTAACTCACTTTATATTTAAGTTGTATATCCCTTATATGTACTTGTCCTTCTCATGAGAATATAAAGCATTCAGAGTTGGAATAGTTTTATTCCTTGCACTTATATCCTCAGAGCCTTGTATCCACAGTGCCTGATAAACAACAGGGGTTTAATAAATGCTTGTTGATGGACTGATATATTTAGTCTTTAACAATTTAAAAGTCTTGGCTTAGAAAAAAATTCTCATACCTATATGAAAGAAGGTCCTCTGCAGATAACTCACAAAAGAACTTAGGAAATGTTTGTGCTTGAGAATGGGAAAGAGTAGTAGAAGAGAGGGATTGTGTATGAAATACTTTGGCCAACAAGGAATTGCTACCAAAAACATTCTGGAAAACATTGGAAGAGGAATGCTTTGTCATGACACAGTGCCAATCAGACACAGACATCTCTGGGGAGGGATAGTGCTCTTTTTACAGATGACAAGGCTCTAAACAGAGTTGAATGGTATCTGAACAGCTCCAAATGAAAGCTATAGATGTAATTTATATAACTCCCATTCTCATGTTGGGTGCATTCCAAGATATTCCAAGACAGTTGCAGATGGCCTCTCCCAGAATTATGAAAAGCATTTGCTCACATTAAAAAAAATTAAGCAAATAGTCCAAATTCATTCCTATGTGGTGGGGGGTAGGGTGGAATGTATCAATGTGCTTAAAGAGGTAGAGGGAAGTAATATCTATTATGGAGGCTGCTACTCTAAAAATACTCTGGCGTAATTTAAATTTGTTTAGGTCTCTAACAACACAAGGGCAAGGAATGGAATTTTTTTTATAAAGTTTGACAAGTTAGTAAAAATTGACTGTGATCTAATGCAAGAGAAACACTGGACTTGGAGGCTGTCTTATTGGAATGAAGATGGACAGAGGATCACAATATCTCAGAGCTGGAAAAATCTTCCATGGCTGTCATCATACCTTTTTTGTCATCTTTGAACATTTTTCTTTGACAAATGAAAACATATATTTCTTTCAGAAGCTATACTGAGACATTCTCATTAGGGACTTTGGTCCCCAAAAGTATTTTAATTAATAATGACTGTCTTCAAGGTTATCCAGTCTCTTTCATCTTTAAAAAACAAAAACACAACAAAAAACTTCTCAGCAGCTTTGGACACTGTTGACCATCCCCATCTCATAGACATAAATTGTCTTCTTTGACATTAAGCTTCCTCCATTTTAGGTCTTCCTTTTTCACCAGACTGTCTCCTTTCATCATCTTTCTTCTATCCAATGTATGGGAATACACCAAGACTCTGTCCTAGGTCATCTCTTTTCTCACCTGGATGACTTTATTGACACCAATTTAGATGACTCCCAGGTCACACATCTCTTCCTAATCTCTTCCAATAACTCTCATTTCGTATTACCAACTGCCACTGAACATTTCCATTTGAATATCCTGTAAATATCTTTCACTCAACACATACAAAACAAATTTCATTATATTTTTCCCCAAATCCATTTCTCTAACTTTCCAATTTTTGTTGACGGTGACACTATCTTTCAAGTCACCCAGTTTCAAAGCCATGGAGTCATTCCTGACCTTTCCCTCTCTCCTTAACCCCCACATCCCATCAGTTGCCCAGTCTTATTGATCCTACCTTCACAATATTTCTCAAATTGTCTATTGCTCTCTGCTCACGTAGCCTTTCCTAGTTTCAGGCCCTCATTACCATTTTCCTTGAAATCATTTCCCATTCACAAACCCCTCCTTTCAATCTTCCCCCCTTCCAATTTGCCCTCTTAACTGCCAAATTGATATTTTACCATGCCAACCCCCCAACCTAATAAAAAATAAAATAACAATTTTAAAAGAATCATTCTCTAATGAAATAAAAACTTGTTAGTCTGGCATTTTAAGCCTTTGTTAATCTAGCACCAGCCTATCCATTATTATTTCATACGGTTTCATTTTATGTCTGGAATTCATCTCCTTTTCACCCCCAATCTTATACAAGTTATGGCTTCCTTCAAAGCACAGGTCAGGTGCTACTTCCTATGCAAGACCTTTCCTGACCTTCCCTTCCCTTTTATTAGCACTCTAGCCTTAAAACAGCCTTGTGCTGATTTCCATATACTCTATATTTACTTGCATATCTTTTGTATTTGAAGACCTCCAAAGCTCCAGTAGAGTACACTGATCAATTTTTGTTTTTATAAACTTACTACACCTAACATAGTGCCTTGAACATAATGTTTGTTTGAATTGAATTGGAATTGCCTTGGTGGATTGGCTAGAACCATTTATCAATCCCAAACATACTGGTTGAGCTGTAGTGGTTGCTGGAAGTCTAACCGTGACGCAGCTGCAACCTCCTCCCGCTTCCCATGAGGCCCGGCGACCTCCTACAACTTCCCTCCTTGCTTTTCTCCCAGTGTTGAATACAACCATGTCCACCAATGAAAATGCTAATTCACCAGCTGCCCAGCTTAACAGATTTAAGAACAAAGGGAAAGACAGCACAGAAATGAGGAAATGTATTGAAGTGAACGTAGAACTGAGGAAAGCGAAAAAAGATGACCAGATGCTGAAAAGAAGAAATGTTACCACTTTTCCTGATGATGCTACTTCTCCTCTGCAAGAAAACCGAAATAACAAGGGCTCTGCACTTTGGTCCATTGAAGATACTGTCAAAGGCATAAATAGTAATAATCTGGAGGTTCAACTTCAGGCTACCCAAGCTGCTAGGAAACTTCTTTCTAGGAAAAAACAGCCTCCCATAGACCAAATAATTGAGGCTGGTATGATTCCAAAGCTTGTAGGCTTCTTGGGCAGGACAGACTGTAATCCTATTCAGTTTGAATCTGCTTGGGCACTTACTAACATTGCTTCTGGAACATCAGACCAAACCAAGGCTGTGGTAGATGGAGGGGCTATACCTGCATTCATTGCCCTGTTGGCCTCTCCCCAGGCTCACATCAGTAAACAGGCAGTGTGGGCTCTGGGAAACATTGCAGGTGATGATTCAGCCTACAGAGACTTGGTTATCAAGTATGGTGCAAGAGACCCTCTTTTAGCTCTGCTTGCAGTTCCTGATATGTCATCATTAGCATGTGGTGACTTAGGAAATCTTACCTGGACACTTTCAAATCTCTGTCGGAACAAGAATCCTGCTCCCCCAATTGAAGCTATTGAGCAAATTCTTCCTACATTAGTTCGTCTTTTGCATCATGATGATCCAGAAGTTCTAGCAGATACCTGTTGGGCCATTTCCTACCTCACAGATGGCTCCAACGACAGGATTAAAGTGGTTGTGAAAACTGGAGTTGTCCCACAACTAGTGAAACCTCTATGATCTGGTGAATTGCCCATAGGGACTCCTTCCTCATGGGCTATAGGAAACATTGTCACTGGGACAGATGAACAAACTCAGACTGTAATAGATTCAGGAACACTTGCTGTCTTTCCTAGCCTGCTTACTCACCCCAAAACCAGTATCCTGAAGGAGGCTGCATGGACCACATCAAACATCATAGCTGGAGATCAGGACCAAATACAGTAAGTTGTGAATCATGGATTAGTCCCATACTTGGTTGGAATTCTGTCAAAGGGAGACTTTAAGTCACAGAAAGAAACTGTATGGACTGTCACAAACTATACAAGTGGTGGAACAATTGAGCAGATTGTGTATCTTGTCCAAAATGGAATTCTGGAACCTTTAATCAACCTCTTGTCTGCAAAAGACAGCAAAATTGTCTTGGTTATTTTGGATGCAATTTCAAATAATTTTCTGGCTGCTGAAAAACTAAATGAAACTGAAAAACTCTGTATTCTAATTGAAGAATGTGCAGGACTAGACAGAATTGAAGCACTTCAATCCCATGAAAATGAAATGGTGTATAAGGCTTCCTCGAGCTTAATTGAAAAGTATTTCTCTGCAGAGGAAGAAGATCAAAATGTTGTCCCAGAATCTACCTCTGATGGCTTCCAGATTCAAGATGGCACACCTGGGACCTTTAACTTTTAGATTTTAGTCAAACCTTCAAGTCTTTTATGCCTTGTTCTTGGTATGATTTTGTCTTACTGTCTCTCCATTTTAAGATCTTTTTTTAAATGTGACTTTTAATGTAGCACTAATGTATACTTGAACAGTCTGGACTGTGTACGTACTGTATGAAACCTCTATCCTCAATAGGGTTCTTATTTCTATGTGGAATTTCCTGTCTTGCAGTGTCCTGTAAATAAAAGCTTAATTCCACAAAAAACAAAACAAAACAAAAAACATTCCTTTTTAGATCATGAACCAGCAGAGAACTCTCAATAGGTCAGAAAGGACTGAGAATCAGACAAGAAGGCGCTGAGGGACAGAATAAAGGGAAGAAAGTTTATCATTATTGTTACTATAGATTTTAAGAACTAAGAATTTTGGGAAGGGCAGAATAAAGGGAAGAAAGTTTATTATTTCATGTATTTTAAGAATTAAGAATTTTGGGAGGAGCAGAATGAAGGGAAGAAACTTTTTTACGATTATTTTATAGATTTTTAGAAATACAGATTTTGGTAGAAAAAAATTTGACAAGTCAGTAAAAATTGGCTGAGGTTAATGCAAGAGAAACACTGGACTTGGAGGCTGTCTTATCGGAATGAAGTTGGACAGATGATCACAGAATATCTCAGAGCTGGAAAAGACTTCCATGGTTGTCATCATACTAAAAAAAGGATCCAATTTAATTACTCAATAATAAGTCATCCAGTCATTGCTTGACTATTTCCAATGAAGTAGAATCAATTCCATTTGTAGGATAGGTCTATTTGGAAGTTTTACCTGACAGCAGTTTCCACCTGTTCCTCCTAGTTCTTCCCTCTAGAGCCAAACAGAACAAGTCTAACCTTTTGACCAGGTAACATTTCTTTAACTACATCCATCATCAATGATATTGATAGGTTTTAAAAAGTTTATGAAGCCTTTTACAAACATTATTCAATATTCAAAACATCCCTGGGAGGTAGGTGCAAAAGACTGAAACCTGCCTAGGGTCCAACTTGTAGCTATTAAGTGCTTGGGGCCATATTTCAGCTCAGTTCTTCCGACCTGCAGATTGGGCTGCTCTAAGCCACTGCACCACCGCTTGAAGGCAGGTAGTTATCATATCAACCCTAGATTTTCTAAGCTAAACAGCAGAATATGTAATCCGTTTCACCACTATTGTTGATGTTCCCTGTATGCTGCAACTTTTAAGAAATATCAACCAGAACTGAACACAATACTCTGTATGTGATTTGATGAGGGAAGACATAATTATATTGAGACTGCCATAACTGTATTATTCCTGGAAATTGTGTTACCTTGGTAGAAGGAGGGGAGGAGGAGCTGCCATATCACACTGTTAAATCACATTGAGCTTGCAGACCACCAAAATCCCCAGACCTTTTTTGAACTGCTACCTATGCCTCCATTATTCTTGTATTTGTGAGATTTTTCTTTTTTTTACTGCAAGAATAGATTTTACACTTATCACTACTGAATTTCAATTCTGATTTCATCTCTATGTAATAACTATACCATTCCCCCTTACCTTCCAGTTTAGTAATCTAGACAAAAAAGACGAGTCTGCAATGGCCTAGTCCTCACAAAGCCATGCTGAGAGCTCTGCTTCCTTTATAGATGTCCTATACTAACCTCTTTAATATTTTAGAAAGCTGTCAGGAATTGACTTCAAGTCACTGTTTTGTCATTTGTGAACGGCTCAACTGTTGTTTTATTTCTTACATGGTTGCTGCCCTCTGGTCTCTAGCTTGGTGGATAAATACTATTGGTTTTCTCTACCACCTTCCTTGTTCTTTTTCAGACACCTTTCTTTCCTTTTTGGAGAGTCTCCCTGCCTCATCCAGGTTGTAAGTGCAGTGGCCATTCACATGCCCAATGCCCATGACTGAACAACAGTTTCTAATTGTTCCTCCTTAAGCAGATCCGTAGCCTCCTGATGGGGTTGGCATTGGAGACTCACCATATATTAGTAACTAATCGATCAGTTTTAATCTATTGCAGCTCAAAACTCCCAACCTCAAGCAATCCACTGGCTTCGGCTTCCCCAAGAGCAAGGATTACCAGCATGCACCACTATGCCTTTTGAAGAGAAAAAAAAAATATACTGACTTTCAAGATCTGGACTCTATAAAGATGTGTAAGTTCCACTGTGCTTATAAAATCAAATTAATGATGCATTACGGCAGTTCAAACTGAAAGCCTGGAGGCAACGGTACCTTGACTTTTTATAATAGTAATTTATAACTACATGCTCTTCTCCACCCCAACCCCTTGTGACAAAACTAAGCAAGACTCGCCCTCCCCCCCTCAAAAAAACCATTATATGAGAGCATATGCAACTAATTCTCTGCTGAATATTGAATGCTTCATTGTTTTCTGGCATGAAAAATGGTCAGTCAGTCCTAGCTCTCCTACTTTTAGCATTGTTTTGTTTACATTATTGTAGCTAACATGTATTGTCTTCCTGGGTCTGCTTACCTGGTTTTGCTGACTCGCTCTGCATCAGTTTACATTTTTTCATGTTTCCCTGAATTGTCACTTTTTTTTTAAGATGCTTTACTTCACAGTCTCCAAGAGAAGCCTCCCTTTTAACAAAAAAGTTAAACAAAGCAAACAGTCCATGTCTTATAACATACGTGAACCTCACACCTGTGGAGTCCAGTCTCTTTACAGATGAGTAAGTTTAATCAGCAACTATCTGGAAACAAGATTAATCCTATCAGCATTTATTTGGATGATTTTTGGTGTTTTCTTCACATTACTGCCATTTTTGTACATATTATTCTCAATTCTGTTGCTTTTGCTCTTTATCAATACATATATCTTCCCAAGATTCTCTGAATTCCTATTTGCTTTTTCTTATTCCATTCCATTCATATTACACAACTGTTCAGTGAGCACACTCTTTAGTATTTGAAAGTTCAAAAGGATCATGTAGTTTAATAACTGAATAAACTGAGGTCCTCTCAAAGACTTACTTTGCCTAGTCACACATAATTATCAAGTAGAAGAATTAGGATTCAAACCTAGTTTTGATTGGGATACCATTTATCACATAAAGTTGGCATGACCCAACCATTCTTCATTTATTGGTGTTTGGTAGTTGTTTCTGCATTCCTTAGGTCATTGACTGTTACTTTAGATACTGCTGGCATTTTGAATGGTATTTTTTTCCTGGTAATACCAAATAGAAAATATAAGTCTTTGTGGAAATACTTTGCATTCTATTGCTTTGCTGAAGTTATGCTCTCTGGAGTTTAAGCAAATCGTCATTTACTTAAATGCGATGGGAATAATGCTATCTCCTTGTCCATATTTATACATTTAATTTTTTTAAATGATTTTATTTTTAATTTATGGAATAAAATAAGCATTTCTATAACATGGTATAATAAAAAAGTTGATTGCATATGAAATTTCAAATCTATATACATTTTTTAAAATTTAAGACTTTCAAAATTTTTTAGAATATGTAGAATTTAACATTTTAATTTTTTAAATTGTAGAACATATATTCCTCTTTATTATTTGATAAAATTCACATCCAAGGAGGGCATGGTTTTTTCTCCATTTGCAGTTCACCTATGGTTCATTTGATTTATCTTAGATTGCACAATTTTGCTTTTTTGATCCAGTTAGCTGTTTATATGGCTTGTTAGTCTTTTCTTATTTTTATTACATTGTCTTATTTCAATTCTGTCTATTTGTCTTTTGATTTTCAATATCTCTTTCACAAGACTGGGTTTTAAGATTGCTAATAAGTTTTTTTTTGAAACTGCATGTTTAATTTATCGATTCTTTTCTTAATAATCTAAGTTTTCAGGGATACGAAGATCTATCATTACCTTTAACATGATCATTTATTACTTGTGATTTGTTCTTTGATTCATTATTCACAATAACCCAATTAGATCTGTATATTTTGTCTATATATAGATCCTTTATTATTATTCTTTCATGGCATTATGATCTACAAAAGACATATTTAAGCAATCCTCTATTTCCCACTTTTATAGCATTTGGATAATATTTAAAATAATTAGATTATTAGAATACCTTCGCAACATGGTATGCAATTGCAACAATCATAGAATTTTTGAGCTGGAAAAGACCTAAGATATAATCTAGTAGGGCCAACCCTTTTATATTTCATAGATGTAGAAACTAAAGCCCAGAGGTAGGATTTGAACCCAGCTCTTTTATCTCAAACTCCTGTGCAGGTTATATTTCTGCAATAATAATATGATACAAGCTATTGACAACTACAAGGTGTTTTAATTTGGTTGAAACAAAATGTTCTCAACATTAATTACAACTTATAAATAGTTCTATTAATTAAAATAACAGCAAGTATGCTTTCAATTTCTTTCTTTCCATAAATACTCCTGTTGGAATTCATCAAGCTAGTTGCTATCTATAGTACTTGCTTTTAAATTGTACACATAAAAACCTGAATTCTTCTATTCCACAAATATATTGACTATTTCTTTCTACAAGAGTTCTGCTAATGTATAAAAACTAATTACAGTTTAATTATCTAGAATATATAAAATTACAAGATAAACATTTCAACTGTTCTCTAATTCAGAATAACCACAATGAATAAAAGGTCAAATTAAAATTTAAGTACAGAACAGTTTGATTTACATTCATCTTTCAAAATTCACCTCCAAAATGCTAAGTCTTTGAAAGACTGCCTTCTGTTCACCATATTGAAGTAGTACCATTTTTCATAACAGGGAAGGCAGTGTAAAAGTGACTCAATCAGTTATGCATTACTTTATTTTCAACAGTGTTTCATAAACTCAGACATTATCTAGTCACCTTATAAGGAAAATACAAGTACAAGCAGAAATGGTTGTGTATGTTTATTTTTCAATTAAAAAAAAAAAAACCTGTAAATTTATATGAAAATTAGGCATGGCTCCCCAGGGATCTGATGAGCTGTAAGGGAACCAACTAGATCTCACAAAATGTAGTCACCTCCCCGCTCTCCAGGGTACTCACTAAAGCATTTAAATTTTCCCTGCTCTCAGAATTTCTTACCTAGCACATGAAGAGGTATACCATCCTCTCATTCAGATAACTGTTAATTTTTATACAGCAAGTTTTTCCAGTAATATGGTGTACCTTCATTTTGATTTAAAACTACAACAAAAAGTATTTCATAATTTTTATTGATGGCATTTATCCCATGGTTTAACATGTTAATTATACTGTAATAAACATGGCTTTAATATTAAACTTTTCCGTATTATCCAAAGTCACCACAGTCCATTTCAGTAAATATAAAAATATATACTTAATACTTTGTACAATACTGGTTTTTGGTCCAAACAAAAATGGATCAGAAAAGCCAATAAACTCACTTTAAGAATTCCCAATTTTCTTTAAAGATTTTCTAAATGGATTTAGGCAACTTTGAATAATGGGATTTACATAATAAAATCTTGAGACAATACTAAACAAAAAAATGTCGTTAACACACAAAATTAAAATTTCAAGTTCACAGATTTATGTTATGCCAAAAAGTACGTACAGAAACAAAATTGTATTTACACAAGTTTCATAATAAAATAATGAAAAGGCAAGACAAGGTGATGGAGCCATAAGAATGAAAATATAGAAATAGCATATAATTATTAAATGGAGAACTAGATCTAACAAGTCCTTAGCATGGACCATTCTTTAATCAGTCTTCCTCTATCAGAAAATTTTAGTGCACAATACACCCAACTCACTCACTTCACACATACACCAGCACAAACTCAGCATAGAAATCATTCATTTCAACATTCTCTAATCTATACAGAATCCCTCACTGATATAATTACAATTTAAACGCGTTCCACAAACGCACATTAGCACACATATTGGTGCAGATGTAGAGGTATTATACAAAGCCATTTGCTGTGTAGGCTATATTCATGTATATAGCCAGACCATGCCAAGTCAGTGGATAAGAAGATGCTGGATCCTAAAATAATTTCCCTTAAGAACCTCCCTGTCACCCGGCTCTAGCTATTATTTTTTTAAAAAGGGAGAAAAGAAGGTGGCAGAGAGTGGTTGGTGAAGGGTAAGAAGGATGTAGGGGGAGAAGGAAAAACTTTTTGAAAATTAAAGATGTCCTTAAGCAGAACTGATTTCAAATAACCCCAGCACAGTAAGTGAATGCAGAGTACAAGCTGTTAAAATTGATGTTTCTATCATTGTTCTCACATTTATTTCCTGCGCCTAATAGCAGTTTTTATCTTCCGACCAGAAACTGAAGTGCCAGAAGCAGAAAACATATTTTTTCCATTTGTCCTGCCAAAAAAGAAAAATAAAGAGTTAGTTGATAATATGAGGGGGGCAATTAGGCAGTGCAGGAAATGGAGTACCTGAATTGGAGTTAGGGTGATCAGATTTCAAATTCTATCTAAGACTACTTTACTAGGTGTGTGACCCTGGGTAAATCACTTAACCCCTACCCTATTTGCTCCAATTCTTCATTTGTAAAATAGTGGCACACTGGAGAAGACAATGACAGACTGTTGCAGTACCTTTGCCAAGAAAACCCATGGACAAAAAGTTCATGGGGTCATGTAGAGTCAGGCAAGACTGAGCAATTTAACCACAGTATATGACATAATATTCATTCAGGTTCAATATGCTTCCTAAGTGTGGCTTGTAATAACAAAAAGAGAAATTAATTTTTAATGCAAATCCATTGGGGTACATGACCTGTATGTGATAAAAAAAAAAAACTTTGCTTTTCCTCACATATTCTATTTCTCTAGAATTAATAATTATAAATAACTTTTATGTGAATGATGACTTTACCTGAACACCAACAATATCAAAATGAAAAAAAACCAATAAATTACCTCCATCAAAATAGAAAGGGCCTTCTTACCCCACTGTAAATGCTGCTGGAGATGGGTTAAATGGAAATCCTGCTGAGCCTGAAGGCTGGGCTGAAGTGGCAGGTGTACCAGCATTTGCACCAAAGGTGAATACTCCTGATGGATTGTTGTTTGTGAAGTTGAAATTTGCAGTGCTGCTTCCAAAGTGGAACACAGGACCTAAAAGGTTCCAAAGAGAAAGTATTTCAAATTTTGTTTATAAGGGAAAGCTAATTTTTCATATGTTTATTCATTCTTTTCTTCAGATAAAGGCTATATATAGGTATTTTCAGAGGGAAAAAAAGAGTAGGATTCATGTTCCTTTCTGACTACTCGGTTTGGGGAGTATATAATTTATATAATATATTTTCTTCAATTACTGAGAATATTGGCAGCCTCACTAAAAACTCAAGTTTGTAACTGCATTCTTCAATTTAATAAGATGCATAAAAAAACAACTTTGTATAAGCTGCAGAACTAGACAAAAGAAAAGTTTTTTCATGGAGCGTGTAAACTAGTAAAAGGTCATAACAGACACAAAACATACAAATATATAAAAGAAATACAAGGGGGCAGAGACAAGATGGCAGAGTAGACAGACGGACCTGCTGTAGCTCTCTCCCCACAGCCCATAAAATACCTGTAACAAATGACTCTAAACAAATTCTAGAGCAGCAGAAGCCACAAAACAACAGAGTGAAAGAGATTTCCAGCCCAAGACAACCTGGAAGGCCAACAGGAAAAGTCTATAGAACCGGTCTCAGAGTGGAGTGCAGCCTAGCCTTAGCTGAGCAGTATGGCATGTACAGGACTGGAGCAGGCTTCAGGGAACTGAATCATGGGCAGCAGCTGCTGATCCCAGATTTCTCAACCCACAAACACCAAAGACAGCTTCAAAGATCAGTAAGAAAGCTCTTTCACCTGGGTAAGAGGTGAGTGTGGTCGGCCCCACCCCCAGGGCAGAGGCAGACACTGCAGAAGCAGGACCTACTTTTGGAGCCTAAAGACACTGGAGGAATCAAGCAACTGATCTGGTTCTCAGCTCTGAGTGGCCATCCTGGGGTGAAGAGGAGCACTGGTGCTGTGAAGCTAATGGTGGCCATGGAGAGGGAATTCTACTTGCAGATCCTGGGCAGAAAAGAGTGCTTGTGGTTGGTCCCAGATCAGAGTGCAGCACAGGAAAGGAGTAAATTCCTCTTCCTTGATTGTGCCACCTTGGAGGAACTGAGAACTTAATGGCTCCTTAGAGTATACCCTCCACTTGACAAAGGACTCATAAATCACATAACTGGCTGGAATAATGCCCAAAAGAGGGTGAAAAAAATAAGACTATAAAAGGTTACTTTCTTGGTGAAAAGATATTTTCTTCCATCCTTTCAGATGAGGAAGAACAAAGCATAACATCAGAGGAAGACATAAAAGTCAAGGCTTCTACATCCAAAACCTCCAAACAAAATGGTCTCAGGCCATGGACGAGCTCAAAAAGGATTTTGAAAATCAAGTAAGAGAGGTGGAGGAAAAATTGGGAAGAGAAATGAGAGTGATACAAGAAAATCATGAAAACTGAGTTAACAGCTTGCTAAAGGAAACCCAAAAAAATTGCTAAAGAAAATAACACCTTTAAAAATAGACTAACTCAAATGGCAAAAGAGATTCAAAAAGCCAATGAGAAGAATGCTTTAAAAAGCAGAATTAGTCAAATGGAAAAGGAGGGTGAAAAGTTCACTGAAGAAAATAGTTCTTTAAAAAGCAGAATGGAGCAGATGGAAGCTAATGACTTTATGAGAAACCAAGAAATTATAAAACAAAACCACAAGAATGAAAAAATAGAAGACAATGTGAAACATCTCACTGCAAAAACAACTGACCTAGAAAACAGATCCAAGAGAGATCATTTCAAAATTATTGCTCTACCTGAAACCATGATCAAAAAAGAGCCTAGACATCATCTTCCCAGAAATGATCAAGGAAAACTGCCCTGACATTCTAGAACCAACGGGTAAAATAGAAATGGAAAGAATTTACCAAACACCTCCTGAAAGAGATCTTCAAAGGAAAACTCCTAGGAATATTGTAGGCAAATTCCAGAGTTTCCAGATCAAGGAGAAAATACTACAACCAGCCAGAAAGAAACAATTCAAGTATTGTAGAAATACAATGAGGATAACACAGAATTTAGCAGCTTCTACACTAAGGGATCCAAGGGCTTGGAATATGATATTCCAGAAGTCAAAGGAGATAGGATTAAAACCAAGAAACACCTACCCAGCAAAACTGAGTATAATACTTCAGGGGAAAAATGGAATTTCAATGAAATAGAGGACTTCCAAGAATTCTTGTTGAAAAAACCAGAACTGAATAGAAAATTTGACTTTCAAAATATAAGAATCAAGAGAAGCATGAAAAAGTAAAAAGAGAAGCCTTAAGGAACTCATTAAAGCTGAACTGTTTACATTCCTACAGGAAAAGATGTTATTTGTAACTCATAAGACCTTTTTCAGTATTAGGGTAGTTAAAGGGAATATATATATGTAGGTGTATATGGGTATGTATGCATGTGTATATTATATATGTGTAGAAATGTATGTGTACATGGGTGCATGTGTATATATATGTGTGTGTATACATGTATGTATACACACACACACATATATACATACACACATAGAGGGCACAGGGGGGAGCATAGCTAAAAAACATAAAATTTACTGTTGAATGTAATGTACTAGGAGTAAGAGAAAGCAATGAAGCAAATCATCTCACATACAAGAGGGAAGAAAGCTTCTACAACGGAGGGGAAGAGGGGGGAGATGAAAGGAAATAACTGAACCTTATTCTCATGAGATTTGGCTTAAGAAGGGAATAATACACACTCCATTGAATATGGAAATCTATTTTACCCTGCATGAAGGCAGGGGGGAAGGGGACAGGAGAGAGAAGATAATACAAGGGACAGCAAATTGTGGAAAGGGATAATCAGAAGCAAATACCATTGTAGGAGGACCAGGTCAAGGGAGAGAATGGAATGAAGGGCAGGATAGGTCAGAGGGAAATGTGATAAATCTTTTACAACAAATATTATGGAAGTGCTCTGCATTGTTACACATGTATGACCTATATTGAATTGCTTGTTTTTTCAATGAGGGTGGGTGGGGAGGGAGGGAGAGAATATGGAACTCAAAGCCATAAGAATGAATATTAAAACTTGTTTTAGCATGCAACTGGAAATTAAACCATACAGGTAATGGAGTATAAAAATCTATTTTGCCCTACAGGAAAAGAGAGGAGAAGGGAGATGAAAGAAGGGTGGATACTAGAAGGGAGGACAGGCTGGAGGAAAGGGTGGATGGGGCATCTGCTGTCCTGGGGTGGGGGGTGGGAAGACATGGGGAGAAAATTTTAAATTCAAATTTTGTAGAAGTGAATGTTAAGAACTAAAAAATAAATAAGTTATATGGTAAAAAAAAAAATACAAAAAATATCATGTAATGGGGGAAGGGCACTGAAGGCATCAGGATCAGTCTGAGAAAATGGATAGAGTCAATAAAGATAGTCCAGTTTGGCTGGAGAATGGAATACACTGAATGAAGCAGAAGAAGCCTAAACTTTGACCTTTTAAGTGCTGAAGAACACTTCTGAGTAAAGGTAATATAAGGAGACTTATGTACAAGGAAGACTGCAAAAATGTAAAGAAACTGTTAAGGCAGCTATGCAAATGTCAAGTCATATGATTGTGTAAAGGTATGGCAGTGTGAATAGAGAGAAAAAAGGCAGGGGGATAGAAGAGATAATCTTAAGCATTAATAGGGGAGTGGAGATGAGAAGGGAGGGAGTGGGAAGAGATATATCATAAGATATAACACTGTAACATTGTGTTACAATGTTATAAAGTAACAAAATATAATAATACCAATTGTGAATATGAGACATCAAATAAATGGCTATGTTACCATACAAAAGAATGACATCAGAAGGTAGAACAGTTTTAAAGACCTCTCACCCTTTGCTCAGGAACACTAAAAGGGAAGGAATGGATGTCATCTCTTTATTTAAAGTTTATTAAGAACTATAGCAAGGTGTGCAAGGGACTTTTCTGTCTACCATAAAAACACAAATAACTCTGAGAGCACTGCTTCTAAAGTCCTCAAGATACTAAGTCAGCTTGGAACAAGTGTGTATACTAGGGAGGCGACTGCTGAATGTTTATGAAATTCATGGAAAATGGAGCAATCCCAGCAAAGAGAGACAGATTTGGCTAGGCTTACATTTTTAGGTCAATCAAAAGGTATACTACTATTTAAAATTCAAGAGACCCAGAAAGGATTTCATCGGGTTCTTCAGTCCCTGGACTCCTTCTTGATCCTCAGACCTTCTTTACAGAAGACTCTATCTTCATCCCTCAGGACAGTACTATTCCAGATCCACATGCTAAGACATAACTACATTTAATAGTTCCCCACTGTTAGTCTGACAGGATATAAAATAACTGGCATTCCACCTTCTATATGAATGATGCACAAATCTGGGTTAAGGAAAAAGGGCAGTCTAAAACCACAGTCATAGGACAGAGATGATGAACACAGTCTAGTATAAAACATCAAGAACTGGGGTGATAAAGATCTTTCCTCACACATACCTATTTTAGGGGTGGGGGGCCAAGAGGGACGAGGGAAGAGTATTCAGAATAGGAAAACAAAAACATCTAGTTCTAATGAATAAGCACTAGCAATTTACAAGTCAAACCGGAAGGACATAAGGGAATCTAACTTTAATATACAAATTTTTATACATTTTTAACACAAAGAAAGTTAATATTAAGATGAATATTGGAGACTGCAATTCAAATGCAGGTCCTGAATACATTCTTCCAAGTATAACATATTTTATAAAACTTCTCCCTACAAAGGCAAGGATCAAGACAAGTCCTTTTCTAAAGGCAAGGACATGACTATGACGTCTCACACAGGTTTCTTGAAGTAACACACACTTACTAGAATTAGGAGTTGTTCCAGAACCAAATCCAGACTGCTGAGTAGGTGGTTGTCCAAAGACAGGAGGTTGGCTGCTACTTGACACTGACCCAAAAGCAGGGGCTGGGGGCTGGGAACCAGTTGAAAATAATGATGATGATAAAGAGCCAAAGCCTGGAGCAGTAGGCTGATTGGCACCTTGATTTTGTCCAAATGCTGGGGTCTGGCTGGTACCAAATGCAGGACTGGCAGAAGGTGTTGAAGACCCAGCACCAAATGCAAAGGAAGAAGAACCTAGAGGTACCAAAAATGTTTTAATTAACTATGTAACCAAGTTTAATTATCTAGAGATAATTTTTATTAACTTGAAGCTTTTAATTTAAGTCTTATCTTAAGCTCCACTTTTGTAAAAAAAAAAAAAAAAAAAGAGGAAAATCTATTAAGATTAATTCTATAGAAAAACCAAGGCGTAGTAGAAAGTGCTGGACCAGGAGCAAGAGCATCTCACTTTCATTTTAGTTACCACCAACTAACTATGCAACTATGGTTGTTATTTATACTTCCTGGGCCTTAAATCCTTATTGCAAAAAATGAAAAATGGGGATGTAGGACTAGATGATCTTTAAGGCTGAAAGGGAACTGGCTCTGGAGTCCAATGACTTGGGGTTCCAACCTTGTCTCAGATGCTTACTACTATTTTATGTAACTCTACACACGTGATTTAATCTTCTTGGGCCTCACTTTCCTCATATGTAAAAATGAGGGGACTGAATGAGAGCTTCTGAAGTTCCAGCAGATCTAGATCTATCATCTTATAAATGCTATTACAGCTCCCCAAATTTTCATTCTAAGTAAACAGAAGCCATTCTGCCCTGCTGAGCACACTGCAATCCTGAATACACCACTGGGATTTATTTTCTTTATTTGTAAAATGATATCTGCCTTGTCTACCCAGAAGTGTTGTAGTGACAATCAAATGAAGTCACAGGAATGAAGATGCAGAATAGGAGATTGTACAAAGACAGAAAAATGGGGGGTAGAGTTGAGGGTTCCAGGGAAGAGCCCAGATTCTAGAAGTTTGTTTTAATTTAGAATACATGAAGGTTAAGTATATGAAGTCAGTCTGAAAAGGTAGGTGGGATATGAGAGATGCAAATTAAAACTATGGAGTTGTCACTCTAAAACAAACTACCAAAAACGATAAGAAGCCATCTATGAAACGGTCTCACTATTCTGGAAAACAATTTGGTATGATGTAAGAAAATCACTAAACTCTGGGAGGCCCGGGAATGCCAAATTAAGCATATACCACAAGGAGGTCAAAGATGGGGGGCAAAAAAAGAACCTATAAATAAGAAAATATTCATAGCAAACTTTTTAAGATCTTAAAAAAACTGATTCCAGTTCTTTCCAATCAAGTTTTCCACATAACAGCCAAATTAATATTCCTAGGACCCAGGTTTGACTGTTAATCCCTTGCAAATGCCTTCAGCGACTAACTACTGGCTCTAAGATAAAATAGAACTTCGCTTGGCACTGATAGTATTTAGCAATCTTTCTCACACCTACTCCCCACCTACAGGAGGGGAAAAAAAAGTCACATTACTGATGTCTTTTCTCTTCCCCAGCAATCATTTCCAGATATACACCATACTTCATCAAATCTTTGATTATAACAAGGAAAAAGAGCTGAATTAAAGGGACCTTATGTGACAGTCTATGTAACAGCATACCTGTAATTCCTCCTTCCTCTACTGAGGAGGGAAAGAAGTCTGTTTCTTCATCTGTTTTCTGGAACCAAGACTGATCACTATAATCAATTACAGTTCAACTGCCTTTTGATATTGTCATTTATTTTATCAGTTGCTTTTATGAAGAGCAAGATGGTACAGTTGAAAAAAGTGGTGGATTTGGAGTTAGAGGACCTGGGTTCAAATTTTTTCTACTTCCTACTTACCACCTGTGTAACCTTGGGCAAGTCACCTAAACTTTTTGGAACTCAGTTCTCTAATCCATTAAATAAGGAGGTTGGACCAGATAACTTCTATGTTCCTTTCTAGGTTTAAATCTATGATCCTAAGAAACAAAATGCCCATCAAATGCGGAATGTCTGAACAAACTGTGGTAAATTAATGTAATGTAATATTATTGCGCATGAAAAGCAATAAACATGAGTAATTTAGAGAAAAATGGGAAGACTTGTATAAAATGATGCAAAGTGAAGAAAAGGAGACTTGGAAAACACAAAACAATGATAATACTATCAAAACAAACTCTAAGCAACTGCAGTGATAAATCTTTGTCCCTGAGAAAAAATGATGAAATAATACCTTCCTCCTCTCAGGAGAAATGGGGGAGATTACAGGTACAAAACGCTGTCAAATAAAGTCATTTTTGCTCATCTTTTTGTTTTTTGGAAGTGTGCAGTGTAATATATACCAGAAAATGAGGATACTGTATAAAACAAAAACCATCAATAACAATTTTAAAAAGACAGGTTGGAGCCAGATTGTTAAGAGCTTTAAATGTCAGGTGGAGGAGTTTTGTATTGTATTCTAGACCTAACAGGTATATTTGAGAAAGATATGTGGAAAGTGTCAGATATTTATCCCAGGAATGATCAATTTGGCAGTTATGTAAAGAATGAATTAGAGACAAGACCTGAACTAGGGCAATATTTATGTGAATAAAAAGATGTATGCAAGAGATGATGTAGAGGAAGAATCAACAAGAATTGGGAATTATCAAAATTCTCACTTAATGCATAGGGTAGAAAGCTGAAATCAACTTTCTAAGCCAAGTGGGAGAGACAGGGGTTTTTAACTTATTTGTACCTCTGCAGGTCTGATGCAGACTATGAGCCCCTCCTCAAAATAATGATTTTTAAATAGACAAAATACATCGAATTATAGAGGAAATAAATTTTATTGAATTAGTTATCTAGATACTAAAAAAACTCAAGTCTATGACTCTAGGTTAAGAACCCTTTGTCTATAGATACCACTATCATAAATAAAAGGAAAAGGAAAGAAATGAGACAGAAAAGGGAGGAAAAGAGATAAGCATTTATTAAATGGCTACTATCTGCCAATCACTGTGGTAAGTGCTTTATTAATATTATCTCATTCAATCTTCATAATAACCCCAAGAAGTATGTATTAAATTATCCCCATTTTATCCCCATCCCCAGTTGAAGAAACTGAGGCAGACCAGTTAAGCACCTTGTCCAGGGTCACACAGATACTAATGTCTGAAGCTAGATTTGAATTCAGGATTTCCTAATTCCAGGACCAGGACTTCTATACACTCTATCATCTAGCTGCCTCAGAGACGAATGAATGAAAAATATTTATTAAATATTTACTGTGCGCCAGACACTAGGGATACAAATATAAGAAAGAAAATCGCCTAAAAATGTGATGCAGTTTCAATACTGACTACCCACCCTACCCCGTGTATTTTAAATATACCTGCAGAACCAGTTGAAGTTGTGGCTCCAAAGCTGAAGCTGGAGGTTGCAGTATTACTGCTACTGGCTCCTGTGCCAAAAACAAATGGGCCAACAGCAACACCTGTGCTAGATGTGGTGGCTGGTTTGCTGTCTTGAGAGAAGACAAAAGACGGAGATGCACTGGATTCTGTGGGGTTACCAAAGGCAGACGTGGTCCCAGTATTGCTGGCCTGTCCAAATATAAAGGCAGTAACAGGTGGGTTGGAGGCAGAGGTGACACCACCAAACATACCACCAGCAGCAGAAGTAGTTGGTGGTGTTACATTTGAGTTGGAGGAATTACTGCTCAAGAAATTGAAGACTGTCTTTGTTGCTCCTTGATCTGCAAAACACAAATAGTGAAAAGTTCTTAAAATCCAATTACTCAGACACCATCACCTCACGACAAAAGAAGTCTGTGTGCTTTGACACCCAGGAAATTTCTTGGGACATGCCTAAAACTAAAGCTTTAATTTTTAAGTATTTAAGGTCCTGAATGTGCCTAGTAATCACTAAGCCTTGATGTACCCTGGACAACCAATATTAAATTCTGGAGTTTGGATTCGTTTTTCACCTACTTCACCATATGCACGAAGTCTTTCACCACAAGTGAAAAATTTCCTCTTTGGCTGGATCACAAACTATCGTAGATAATTTAAATATTAGGTTTCTCTTCCAGTCTCTGTTCACTTTCTAGAGTTCTCCCAGATATACTCATTTCACCGAATTTCAGATTCAGAATATTAATGGACAACTAACACTGGGGCATCCAATTTAGGAGTAGAGTAGATGATGCTATGATACTCTCTTAGGCACTATAAACACCAAATAAATGAGGCTAACTAATTTTTAGTAGTTATGAAGATATGGATTCCAGCAATTTCCTGGGTTTAGAAAAATTTGCCATATTCTACAAAAAGATGGAAGGGCAGCTAGGTGGTGCAATAAATATACTGTGCCTGGGATCAGGAAGATCTGAATTCAAATCTGGTCTCAGACACTTACTGTGTGTGACCCTGGGTCATTTAACCTCTATTTGCCTCTGTTCCTCATCTGTAAAATGGGGACACACTGGAAAAGGAAATGGCAAATCACTCCAGTATCTCTGCCAAGAAAAGCCCATGGACAATGTCCCTGGGGTCATGTAGAATTAGATATGAATGAATGAATGAACAAAAGAATGAAAGACTTCAAGTCCTATAAAAATCCAGTATTTTATGGTTCAGACAATCTGCTTAATCATTTTTTTCCATACCATTTTTTAACTCACATTTTTTTGGTGTTGCAATAAAAAACTGGAATTTTCTTTGATACATTACGCCTTTTTTTCCCATTCAGAATTACTTTTTATAGTCTTCAATCTCAGAGTATCTGTGCAGAGTTCAGATGATGCCTGTTTGGCTTAATATCTTTATTTGAGTGGCTTAACATCTTTAAATATTCAAGTTTTTTAGAGCAAGGCTTTCTTCTATGCATCTACTTCCAAACTCAGGAAGTCATATGAACAAATAATTTGGTGCCAACAATGTACCTAAAAGCTTCTTTCTAATTTAAGAACAAAAATAAGATACTCCTAAATAGAGATTCTGGTGGAAAGTAGGGATAATTTGGCAACATCTTCTCCTTCTCCTATGTCAAAAAAGTATGACTATCAGAAACATTATCCTTTCTGGTAAAGCTAACATATCCACTTTAAACTAAGCTAATTTTTCATATAATTTTTCTTCTCTATAGTTTTAAGTAGATAAACTAAACTTTCAGAGGCCTGAGTTAAAGATACATATTTCCTTAAATCATCTACCCAAAATACCTGATAAGCCAATTTTCAAATCAATGCAAGCTCTGAGCTCCTCATAATTTGTCCTTCCATCCTTAGAGGAGGCATAGGTTATTTTAAATAAATCATACTGAAATCCATCCTTTCTATTTTCCCAGATTTTGTCCACTTTCCCACTTCGTTTCTTATACTGATTTTGTTATGTGGTTGCTTATTCCATTACAAAGAAAGCATATTATAACAAAGCAGCAAGCTTCCATTTCTGATGCTACTGAAATCAATGAGGATTCATATTCAGTTGTTTCTATCACAAATTTCTTATTAAATTTGTTTAATGGGCTTTTAGCCTAGACACACATCAGCTCAACTTAAAGATCTGTACCTTCTGACTGAAAGAACCAAAAGCTACAACACTCAGCCAACATCATGAATCGGAAAAAGCAGACGAAAAGTGAAAAAACCATAGAATCTTTCTATGGGGATAAGGACCAAAACACAAACACCAAAGAGGTTAGGGCTGAGACTGTACTTCCATCTGAAACCTCAGATGGGACTATGAATTTCTCGCAAGCACAACTAGATTACCTGGAACGTCTGAAGAAGGATATAAAAGAAAAACTGGCCAATGATTTTAAAACTATAAAAAAAGAATTCACTGATGAGAACATCACCCTGAAAAAGAAAATTGAAGAAATGGAAAAGGAAGTTCAAAAATTAACTGGAGAGAATAATTCCCTAAAAGGAAGAGCTAATCAAATGGAAAAGGAAACCCAAAACCTAATTGGGAAAATTGATCAGATGGAAAAGGAAACCCAAAACCTAACTGGGAAAATTGGTCGAATGGAAAAAGAAGTACAAAAATTAAATGGAGAAAATAGCTCCTTAAAGGGAAAAATTGGTCAGATGGAAAAGGAGATGGAAAAGCTAACTGAAGAAAACACTACGATGAAGATTAGAATTGGGCAAGTAGAAACTAATGACTCAATGAGGCAACAAGAATCAGTCAAACAAAATCTAAAGAATGAAAAGATAGAAGAAAATGTAAAATATTTAATTGGAAAAACAACTGACCTGGAAAATAGATCCAGGAGAGAAAATCTAAGAATTATTGGCCTGCCAGAAACCCATGATGAAGAAAAGAGTCTGGACAATATCTTCCAGGAAATCATCAAGGAAAACTGTCCAGAAGTACTAGACTCAGAGGGCAAAATAGTCATCGAAAGAATCCACCGTTCCCCTCCCGAAAGGGATCCCAAACTCAAAACCCCAAGAAATATAGTTGCCAAATTCCAGAGCTATCAAGTGAAGGAGAAAATACTACAAGCAGCCAGAAAGAAACAATTCAAATATCAAGGACACACAGTCAGGATCACACAGGACCTTGCAGCTTCTACATTAAAAGATCAAAAGAATTGGAACCCAATATTCCGTAAGGCAAAGGAGTTGGGACTTCAACCAAGGATCAACTACCCAGCAAAGTTCAGCATAACATTTCAGGCAAGGAGAAAGTCATTCAACGAAATAAGGGATTTCCAGAGCTTCCTGACCAAAACACCAGAACTCAATAGACAATTTGATCTTCAAATGCAGGTCTCCAGAGAATCATAAAAAGGTAAACAGAGGGGAAAAAACAAAAACAAAAACTTGCTACTCAATTAGGGCAAACTGTTTACCTCCCTATAAGGGAAGATGATACCTGTTAATCTTGAGAACTGTGCAGCTATTATGATAAAAGGGATATATGTAGAGGGAACGGGTATAAAGTAAATGATGTCATGTCAAAAATATGATTTAAGTATGAGAAGGGAATGTAATAAGAGGTGTGGAAAGGGGGAAGCAGAAAATGGCAAATTATATCACAGGAAGAAGTACAAAACTATAGTAGAGGGAAGGAGGGGAGGGAGATGAGCATTGTTTGAGAGGTACTCTCATCTGATTTGTTCAAAGGAGGGAACAATAATCTTAAGTAGATAATCCTAACTAGCTCTATAGGTAGTAGGAGGGGAAGGGGTAAGAAAGGGGAGGGTGGCTAAGAGGGAGGAAAGAAGCAATAAGAGTAAAGGGGACTAAAAGGGAGGGGGGTCAAAAGAAGGAGGGGAAGGCTGCAGGAGGAGGGGGAGAAAAGTGAATACTATTGAGGAGGGGAAGGGAGACGGGAGAGCTAAAAGCACAAATGGTGGGAAAGAGGTTGGAGGGAAATACACAGATTGTAATCATAACTGTGAATGTGAATGGAATGAACTCTCCCATAAAACGGAGACGGATAGCAGAATGGATTAAAAGCCATAATCCAACAATATGCTGCTTACAAGAAACACATTTGAAACGGGGGGATACACATAGGATAAAGGTCAAAGGATGGAGCAGAATATATTGTGCTTCAGCTCATGTAAGAAAGGCAGGAGTAGCAATCCTAATCTCAGACAAAGCAAAAGCAGAAATAGATCTAATCAAAAGGGATAAGGATGGAAACTATATCCTGCTAAAAGGCACCATAGACAATGAAGCAATATCATTACTAAACATGTATGCTCCAAGTGGTATAGCATCCAGATTCTTAGAAGAGAGGTTGGGGGAGTTGAAGGAAGAAATTGATAGCAAAACTATACTAGTGGGGGACCTCAACCTCCCCCTCTCTGAACTCGATAAATCCAACCTCAAAATAAACAAGAAAGAGGTTAAGGAGGTAAATAAAACTCTGGATAAGGTAGATATGATAGATCTTTGGAGAAAATTAAATGGGAATAGAAAGGAATATACTTTTTTCTCAGCGGTACATGGAACATTTACAAAAATTGACCATGTACTAGGACATAAAAATCTCACAATCCAGTGCAGAAAGGTAGAGATAATCAATGCATCCTTTTCAGATCATAATGCATTAAAAATTACATGTAATAAAAGGCCATGGAAAGAGAAACCAAAAATCAATTGGAAACCAAATAATCTAATTCTAAAGAAGGGTTGGGTTAAAGAAGAAATCATAGAAACAATCAACAATTTCATTCGAGAGAATGACAATAGTGAGACAACATACCAAAACTTATGGGATACTGCAAAAGCAGTTATTAGGGGAAGTTTTATATCTCTGAATGCTTACATAAATAAAATAGAGAAAGAGGAGATCAATGACTTAGGCTTGCAGTTGAAAAAGCTAGAAAAAGAACAAATTGAAAATCCCCAAGTAAATACCAAATTAGAAATACTGAAAACCAAAGGAGAGATTAATAAAATTGAAATTAAGAAAACTATTGAATTAATAAATAAAACCAATAGTTGGTTTTATGAAAAAACTAATAAAATTGATCAAAATTGGTCAATCTGATTAAAAAAAAAGAAAGAAGAAAACCAAATTACTAATATTAAAAATGAAAGGGGTGAACTCACCTCCAATGAGGAGGAAATTAAAACAATAATTAGAAACTACTTTGCCCAACTTTATGCCCACAAATTCGATAATCTAAACGAGATGGATGAATATTTTAAAAAATACAAATTGCCCAGATTAACAGAAGAGGAAGTTGAATACTTAAACAACCCCATCTCAGAAAAAGAAATTGAACAAGCCATCAATGAACTCCCTAGGAAAAAATCTCCAGGGCCAGATGGATTCACAAGTGAATTCTATCAAACATTTAAAGAACAGTTAATTACAATACTACATACACTATTCTTGAAAATTGGGGAAGAAGGAGTCCTCCCAAATTCTTTCTATGATACAAATATGGTTTTGATACCCAAACCAGGAAGAGACAAAACAGAGAAAGAAAATTATAGACCAATTTCCCTAATGAATATAGATGCAAAAATTTTAAATAAGATTCTAGCAAAACGAATACAGCATCTTATCACGAGATTAATACATTATGATCAGGTAGGATTCATACCAGGACTACAGGGCTGGTTCAATATTAGGAAAACTATTAGCATTATTGATCACATCAACAACAAAGCTAACAAAAACCACATGATTATCTCAATAGATGCAGAAAAAGCTTTTGACAAAATACAACATCCATTCCTACTAAAAACATTGGAGAATGTAGGAATAAAGGGAACTTTCCATAAAATAATAAGCAGTATCTATCTACAACCTTCAGCAAGCATTATATGCAATGGGGATAAGCTAGATGCATTCCCAATAAGATCAGGGGTGAAACAAGGTTGTCCATTATCACCACTATTATTTAATATGGTACTAGAAATGTTAGCTGTAGCGATTAGACAAGATAAAGATATCCAAGGAATTAAAATAGCCAAAGAAGAAACTAAGTTATCACTCTTTGCAGATGATATGATGATTTACCTAGAGAATCCCAGAGATTCAAGTAAAAAATTACTAGAATTAATAAACAACTTTGGCAAAGTTGCAGGGTACAAAATAAACCCACACAAATCTTCTGCATTCCTATATATTAGCAACAAAGTCCAACAGCAAGAGATAGAAAGAGAAATCCCATTTAAAGTTAGGGTAGACAGTATAAAATACTTAGGAGTCTACCTGCCAAAACAAACCCAGGGATTATATGAACACAATTACAAGACACTTTTTGCACAAATAAAGTCAGATTTAAGTAAGTGGAAAAACATTAGTTGCTCATGGGTCGGCCGTGCTAATATAATAAAAATGACAATTCTACCCAAATTAATATACTTATTTAGTGCCATACCAATTAAACTATCAGACAATTACTTTCTAGAGCTGGACAAAATAATATCAAAATTCATTTGGAAAAACAAAAGGTCCAGAATATCAAAGGGACTAATGAAAAGAAAGGCTTGGGAAGGTGGCTTAGCGCTACCAGACCTCAAACTGTACTATAAAGCAGCAATTATCAAAACCACTTGGTATTGGCTAAGAAACAGAGAGGTAGACAAGTGGAATAGACTTGGCACTCAAGATGCAGTAGGCAAGGAATATAGCAACCTTCTGTTTGATAAACCCAAGGACCCCAGCTTCTGGGATAAGAACTCATTGTTTGACAAAAATTGCTGGGAAAACTGGATAACAGTGTGGAGGAAATTAGGCATAGACCCATACCTGACACCGTACACAAGAATAAAGTCCAAATGGGTACATGATTTAGGTATAAAGATTGATACCATGAATAAACTGGAGAAGCAAGGAATAGTGTATTTATCAGATCTATGGAGAAGGGAAGAATTCTTTACTAAAGGAGAGATAGAATGCATTATGAAATGCAAAATGGATAACTTTGATTACATTAAACTGAGAAGTTTTTGCACAACCAAACCCAATGCAACCAAAATCCGGAGGGATGTAGTAAATTGGGAAAGAATTTTTACAGCTAAGCTCGGGGATAAAGGCCTCATTTCTAGAATTTATAGAGAACTGATCCAAATGTATAATCATACAAGTCATTCCCCAATTGATAAATGGTCAAAGGATATGAACAGGCAATTTTCAGAGGAAGAAATTAAAGCTATCTATAATCATATGAAAAAATGCTCTAAATCACTATTGGTTAAAGAGATGCAAATCAAAACAACTTTGAGGTACCACATCACACCTATAAGATTGGCAAACATGACAGAACAAGAAAATGATAAAGGCTGGAGAGGATGTGGGAAAGTTGGAACACTAATTCATTGTTGGTGGAGCTGCGAGCGCATCCAACCATTCTGGAGAGCAATTTGGAACTATGCCCAAAGGGCTACAAAAATGTGCATACCCTTTGACCCAGCAATATCGCTACTAGGACTATATCCCCAAGAGATCATAAAAATGGGAAAGGGTCCCACATGTACAAAAATATTTATAGCAGCACTCTATGTAGTTGCCAAAAACTGGAAGTCAAGGGGATGTCCATCAATTGGGGAATGGCTGAATAAATTATGGTATATGAATGTAATGGAGTACTATTGTTCCATAAGAAATGATGAACAAGAAGACTTCAGAGAGGCCTGGAAGGACTTATATGACCTGATGCTGAGTGAAAGGAGCAGAACCAGGAGAACTTTATGCACAGCAACAACCACAGTGTGTGAGAGTTTCTTCTGGTAGACCTAGATTTTTGTAATAACACAAGAACTTCTTACCAAAAAAAAAAAAAAATCCCAATGGAGGATCTCAAGGCAAAATGCCTGCCACACTCAGAGAGAGAAATATGGAAGTCACTCACATATTGTAGCAGATCATGTTTGTGTATGTGTATGTGTTTGTGTATCATGTTCTGATTTGTTATACGATTTCTTTCATTTATCTTAGTCTGACTACATAGCATGACTATAGTGAAAATATACTCAATAGGAAAGTATATGTAGAATCTATACAGAATTGTATGCAGTCGTGGGGAGGGAGGGGGGTAGTGGGGAGTAGGTGGGGAGGGATAAAATCGCAATTGTATGGCAGTGATTGTTAAACATTACAAAATAAAAAAAAAAAAGAAAAAGGAAAAAATAAATAAATAAATTTGTTTAATGTACATTAGTACTGGCCATATGCCATCCAAAGCAAGAGTGTTTTCCTTGCAGCTCTAGCAGTCTCAGTCTCTATAAAAAAAAAATGTTGGTTTCTAGTTTATTGTTAGTGGGAAAGCTTAAGAGCAACTAATGTAAATACATGTCATTCAAATTCAAAAGTGATAAATATAATTTATCTCTTTTAAGAAGAGATCTGTAAATCTACAGATAATCCAAAAGAGACAAACATCATAGAAAACCCTACTTGTGGTTCAAACCTGTTCACACTAAAATTGATTTTAAGAACTGAGAAGCTTCACAGTCACTATCTTTAAGATAATCAACTGACCAACAAGCAAATATTTATGGCTATACTACTTTGAGACTTCTCTACCACACTCCAAGAAACTCATTATTGGGATGATCTCATTAGCCTTGGTCTAATCTTCATCACTACTTTCTGCTTCTCTGATTGGAGAGTGGAGGCATGAACTCCAAAACTCCATTTAAGAAGGGAGCTCAACTCAGACACCTCATTTCTCACTTGGCTGCACACTACTCTGGGACTTCTCTGATTGACTTTACCATGCCTCCGCATCTTTCTCCGTTAAACCTTATGCTCACTGAGGGCAGGGACTGTCCTTTTTTTTGTATTTGTATCCCTGCCACTTAGCAGAACATCTGGAACACAGCAAGCACTTAATAAATGTTTACCGATTTACTAACTGTGGAGTGTCCAGTGTGGCAGACGCTAGGGATTACAAAGAGGAAAAAAAATCCAAAATACCCGCCCTCAAGGAGAATTTTAAGATAATTTAGCAATGATCATCACTTCTATAAAATATTTTTGAGAAACAATATCCAAACTTTTACTCAGACTGGACAAATAGTTATTAATAAAAGTAACATTTATCACAACTGTCTATTATCTGCTTAGATCGCTAGTTTCAATGTTTCAACACAGACACACACACACAATGACATATATGGATGCCACACACCCTCCATTCCTTGAACAGGGGATACTTTTTCCCGTTTTCTTTTTCTCTGATAATATACTTTTTCCTCAATTTTTGTTACTGTTGAATCATTTCAGTTGTGTTTGACTCTTTATGACCTCATTTGGGGATATCTTGGTAAAGACATTGGGACAACTTTGCCATTTCCTCTTCCAGCTCATTTTACAGATGAGGAACTGAGACAAACAGGGTAAAGTGACTTGCCCAGGATCACAAAGCTGGGAAGTGTCTGACACAGGATTTGACCTCAGGTGTTCCTGAAGCCAGGCATGGTGCACTATTTACTGCACCACTGAGCTGCCCTTCTTCCATTTAAAAACTGGATTATTTCTAAAAAGAAAGGAAGAATTTATTTATCTTTCCTGTGATTTGTTTCCACAGAAAAAAGGTAAGCTGAAAGAAACTTTATTCCCTTTACTTCAAAAACATTAAATGTGTGAAAACATTCCACTTTTCATACTCTCTTTCCAGCGATTAGTTTTCCCAATCCCCGCCTCTCATAATTTGATAGAACAAGTTCTATCACTGAGAAAAGCAGGTAACTTATCAATTGCTTGTGCCTTGTTCAGATAATAAAAACCCTATTATGTCAATGAAGGATGGGAATAAGTTGTTCATTCTTAACAGTAGGAAACTATAATTTTGGAACAGTCTATATTAAGATCCTTGAATTAAGAGTTACTGAATTATACAATCAAGTCATCATCAATACATGAACTTACCAGCTGCAGTACTAGTCTGAGTCCCAAAAGGAAAAGGGACTTTTGTTGACTGCTCAGTTTGATTTTCCACTGGTTTTGTCAAGTTAAAACTAAATGCACGTTTTGCTGTACTCTCATCTTTGGTTTGCTCAGAATTCCCAAAGGAAAACACCTGCTGAGACTTTGGCTCTTCACTGTCAGCTTTCTTCCCAAATACTAGAGAAGTAGCAGAGGTGACAGGCTCCTGTTGTTTCTCCTCTGTCCTTCCCATAACAAACACCGAAGCAGATGGCAGACAAGCAGATTCCACATTGCCAAAACGGAACCCTCCTCCCTTGGCTGCAGGGGTTTCTTCCTTATTTTCCTCTGGTTTCTTAAATGCAAAAGGAGTTACTGCTGTATTTTTTGTTTCAGTTGATCCAAAGCTGAAGCCACCCACTCCAGTCTTATTCTCAGAAGGGGTCATGGTGACAGTGGTAGCAGCAGGGGTGAGACTAGTAGTAACATTTGTACCAAATGTGAAGCCTGCTGTTGTAGATGTAGTAAGCTCCTCTTTCTTTTCTTGTGGCCCAGGATTAGGTGACCCAAACTGAAATGACACTGAAGGAGATGAACTGCTTAAACCAGAAGGAACTCCAAAGTTAAAATTGCTATCATTCTTACTGTCTTTTTTACTCTCTTCTGAATTACAATCAGAAGATGAAACTCCAAATTTGAAGTCCCCAACAGGTTTAGAAAACTTAAAGCCCCCACTCATGGGGTTTGGAGATGCAGAATCTGATTTGAAGCCCGCTTGTTCACCAAATTTAAAACTTCCTGTGCTTGCTCCTGTCTGAGAAGACTCAGAAGTAGATGCTGAAATACCAAATTTGAAGGATGGGGCTCCAGAGTCTGAAGAAGAGGAAAGGGTGCCAAAACCTTCAAAAACAAATAAAAATAAATTATCATGCAGAATTACAGCTACTATCTCCAAAAGAATAAATACAATAAAACTAGAACTAATTCTTTAAATACTTAGGGTATGACTGCGGTTTATTTTGTAGGCATTAATGACCAAGTGTCCAGAATCAATGAACTAAGTTAACTAAGAGTCAAGTGGTTCATCTCATAATATACAGAAAGAAACATCCTGGAGATTCAGAAAACCACAGGGGAGTTGTTTTAACAGTTGAGGGAATAGACAGTGCTTCTTCTTTAGGAAAAAAACTGAAGTCAAACCTCTAGTTGCTCAGTTTAAAATTTAAGGCATCAAAGATATTTGTGAGTGATCCTACATAACCTCAAGCTTACCAACATACAAAACAATTTTTCTTTCTCTGAAAAATTATTTCTCAGTGAGAAATATACTGTTTTATACTGATAATACAGAGAAGGACAGAACACACGACAACAAATTTTTTGTTTTTGTTGATCAGTCATTTCAAGTGTCTGATTCTTTGTGATCCCACTTGGGGTTTTCTTGGCAAAAATACTGGAATGGTTTGCCATTTCATTCTCCAGATCATTTTGCAGATGAAGAAACAGAGGCAAACAGCGTCAAGTGACTTGCCCAGGGTCACAAAGTGACTAAGTGTGTCTGAGACCAGACTGGAACTCAGGAAGCTGAGGTTTCCTGACTCCAGGCCTGGTGTACTACTGCACAATCTCGCTGCCCTGCAATGCACTAAACTAAGAATTATTTCTAAGTAAGGTTTCCTCTATTCCAAACTCAACCAATAACAATATAATGGAGAGACTAATGGCCTGTAAGTAAGGAAGTTTGGGATTCAAATCCTGTCTTAGGTGCTTACTCGCTATGTGATCCTGGGCAATCACAATATCTCAAGAGTCTAAAGACTATTTCCTCATCTATAAAAATAGTGCCAATAAGATTAAGAGTTGCTGTGAGGTTCAAATGATACATAAAATAATTCAAAGCCCTATATAGATGTGAACTATTACTAACCAAGGGTGCTAAATTCCTAAGTTTAAAAACAGATAAAGAAAATTTTTCTTTCTCCTACCCTTCCTTCTTTTCTGAATTACAGTTCTAGATCTTTCCTCCTCACGGATCTTTAATTTATCAGTATTCTACCCAAATCACAACACCCAGAAGGAAACACAATAATACAGATGCTGTCTGACAGCAGAATAAGATAAGGCTATCAGGGCTATCATCTAGAGATGATGCTTAAAAATGTAGTCAAGATCACAAGAACTTTTCTGGATTTCATATGTTGCATTGGGAAGAGAGGCAATGTGGCATTCCTAGACTACTAGCCTTGGAGACCTAGGTTCAAAAATCCTATCTCCTGACACTCTCTGAGCCTCAGTTTGCTAATGTGGAAGACAGGTGTAACACCAAGTATTATTCAATACTAAGGAATACTCAAAATACAAGATACCCATAGCACCTATCTCATAGGGTTGTTGTGAAGCTCAAATTAGAAAACATAAAACATTAAACAAACTATAGCATGACAATTAGTTCTTTTTCTTTCAAATAAACTGCTATGTAGCCTTTCCTCTCTTCTAAAGTGTCATTTTTCTGTTTTAAATTTTGGATGCTGTCATTTACCCACTGTATCAGCTATTCCTCTTATAGTATTATATTTTCTGCGAATTTTACAAGTATATAACACCTTTAAAAACAAGCTAACTCAATTGGCAAAAGAGGACCAAAAAGCCAATGAGGAGAAGAATACTTTAAAAAGCAGAATTAGCCAAATGGAAAAAGGAGGTTCAAAAGCTCACTGAAGAAAATAGTTCTTTCAAAATTAGAATAGAACAGATGGAGGCTAATGACTTTATGAGAAACCAAGAAATTACAAAACAAAACCAAAAGAATGAAAAAATTGAAGTTAATGTGAAATATATCACTGAAAAAACAACTGACCTGGAAAATAGATCCAGGAGAGACAATTTATATATTATAAATTACATACATTGTGTGTGTATACATACATATATATTATATATATAATTATAAATTAAAGGACTACCTGATGAAAGCCATGACCAAAAAAAGAGCCTAGACATCATCTTTCATGAAATTATCAAGGAAAACTGCCCTGATATTCTAGAACCAGGGGGCAAAATAAATACTGAAAGAATCCACAGATCATCTCCTGAAAGAGATCCCAAAAGAAAAACTCCTGGGAATATTGTAGCCAAATTCCAGAGTTCCCAGGTCAAGGAGAAAAAATATTGCAAGCCGCCAGGAGGAAACAGTTTGAGTACTGTGGAAATACAATCTGGATAACACAGGATCTGGCAGCTTCTACATTAAGGGATCGAAGAGCTGGGAATAGGAAATTCCAGAAGTCAAAGGAACTGGGCTTAAAACCAAGAATCACCTACCCAGCAAAACTGAGTATAATACTTCAAGGGAAAAAATGGTCATTCAATGATATAGAGGACTTTCAAGCATTCATGATGAAAAGACCAGAACTGAATAGAAAATCTGAGTTTTAAACACAAGAATCAAGAGAAGCATGAAAAGGTAAACAGGAAAGAGAAAACATAAAGGACTTTCTAAAGTTGAAATGCTTACATTCCTACATGGAAAGATAATGTTTGTAACTCTTGAGATTTTTTTCAGTACTTGGGTAGTTGGAGGGATTATGCACGCACACGCACGCACGCACACACAGAGAACACAGGGTGAGTTGAGTAAGAAGGGATGATACCTAAAAAAATAAAATTGAGGGGTGAGAGAGGAATATATTGAGAGAAGAAAAGGAGAAATGAAATGGGGTAAATTATCACACATCAAGGAGGCAAGAAAAAGCTTCTTCAGTGGAGGAGAAAAGGGAGGAGGTGAGAGGGAAAAAGGGAAGCTTACTCTCTTCACATTTGGCTTGAGGGAAGGACAGAGAAAAAGTATTAGAGTTTCTTTAGTCCATACAAACAGATCTCTCAAGCAATGCAATTTAGCTCATGTTCAACTTTTGTTTGCTTTTTCTACTTAGTGGGAACAAATCTGTTAAATGTGAAAACTACTTGGCACTACAGAAGGATAGGGGAAAAGGGGATAAATGGGGTATGGGGGGATGATAGAAGGGAGGGCAAATGGGAGAAGGGAGTAATCAGAAGTAAACACTTTTGGGGGAGAGACAAGGTCAAAAGAGAGAATAGAATAAATGGGGGACAGGACAGGATGGATGGAAACATAGTTAGCCTTACACAACATGACTATAACAGAAGTCTTTAGAAAAACTACACTTATACAGCCTATATTGAATTGCCTGCCTTCTCAGTGGGGAGGGTTGGGGAGGGAGGGAGAGAAGATGGAATTCAAAGTATTAGTAATGAATGTTGTGAATTGTTTTTGCATACAACTGGGAAATAAGAAATACAGGTAATGGGGTACAGAAACCTATCTTGCCCTACAAGAAAAGAGAAGGTGAGGATAAGGGAAGGGAGGTGTATGATAGAAAGGAGGGCATATTGAGGGAAGGGGTAATCAGAATGTAAGGCATTATGGGGTGGGGGGATGGGAGAGATGGGGAAAAAATTGGAACTCAAAATTTTATGGAAATGAATACTAAAAACTTAGAAGAAATTAAAAAAGAAAAATTTTTTTTACAAGGATGCCATCTTTGCCTTCAACCACATCAAAAATTAAACTGTTAAATAAACAGCATAGGCCAAGGGCAGATCCCAAAGTGCTCTTATTTTAGCAGTTTCCCTCCAAGTCAACATCAAGACATTAATAATCACTCTTTAGGTCTCAGTCATTTAACAAATTCTAAATGAGGGCCAACCTTTACCAGAATACATTTAAATTAAATTTAAATTCTAAAACTTAATTCAACTCAATTTCTAACTGGCAGAATGTGCAAGAGAAGTTTTTAAGTTCTATTGTATTTTACTGGAAAATTAAATAATGGAATCATCTTTACAATTCAAAACACAAGTTCTGATAACAACATAATCTGGCTTACTATGTAAATTTTCAAGAAAACAGATTTAACTAATAATTCCAACAGTAACTTGATGACATGTCACTTAAAAATGAGTGTGAAATGAACCCTGGAGATTGGGGGGGGGAAGCAGCAACATCTTGACCGACTACTTACCTATAAGTTCTGATTTTGTGCCTGGCTTTGCACTTTCACATGCTACACACTTTGTGTTATCTGCTTTGTTCTGTACTAGGCACACTTCGCAGTCCCAACTACCCTCAGGTTTCTTGAATTTGTCTAATCCTAGAAATCCTCCAGAAGGCATGGAAACAGAAGTTGTATTACTACATGGCACAGGCACAGAACCTCCTCCTAAAATGGAACAGGAAGAGAAAAAGTATTAGTTTCTTTAGTCCATACAAACAGATCTCTCAAGCAATGCAATTTAGCTCACGTTCAACTTTTGTTTGCTTTTTCTACTTAGTGGGAACAGATCTGTTAAATCTGAAAACTACTGGGGCATTCCATGGGGTTCCCTATTCAACTGCCAAAATGATTTTCTTGAACTGCAGATCTAACCATACTGTTTCCTTATTCAAATTCTTATTGGCTCTTAAATAAAACATAAAACTTCTTTGGTCTTTAAAAGCCCTTCTCAACCTAGTCCCAACCTACCATTCCAGTTTTATTATACATTATTCCCATTTCCATACACTATGGTTCAGTCAAACTGCCCTTCTTGCTGTTCGTCCTTCACACACAGCTCTACTGACTGTCTCTGTGCTTTTGTAGTGACTGTATTATCGCATACTTAGAGAAAGCATTCCTTTTTCATCTTCATCTAGTAAATGCCTTATTTACTTCAAGAATACTTATTTACTACTTTCTTACTTGAAACTGTTCCTGATTCCCTGCTAACCCCAGTAGTGCCCTCTCTTCCATAAACTAACATGTTTACTCTAAATGTACTTATACATGTATGTCTCCCCTAAGAAAATGTAAGCTCCTTGAGAGCAAGGACTATATTATTTGTCTTTGTATTCTCCAGGTCTTTTCACATAGGAGGCATTTTAATTAATGCTTGTTGACTGACTGATTCTTAATATGGACAAAGAAGAATTAAGACACACTAAGCTTGGCCTGGCATCGTTTGAAAGCAACTGAGCCACCTGCTAAGAAGCTGAGTATTTCTTTATTCCTGTTAAATCACACCTAAAAACAGTTAAATTTCATAACACCCTACTTCTTTTATGCTAATCACATACATAAAAATATAATCAAAAGTCAACGGCAATTTTATGAATAACAACACAAACATGTCTGCTTTATTTCTACAGCTAATTTTCATACAGTGGCATCTAACTTACTATAAAATTATTTTCCTATTTTTCTCAGTGTTCCAGCACAGGCTAACTAACCCCTCTGCTCTGTCAGAACTAAACTGGGAAACGAGACAGACTATAGTTAAAAGAACATTGATATAGAGAATGAGAGTTTGAATTCCAGCTCTTCTGTTACTTATATGAATTTATATAAGTTACTTAACTTTCTCAAGATTTCAGTTTTCTCATCTACAAAACGAATAGGATAGACTAACTGATCTCCAAGGTCACTCATCTATAAAATGAATAGGTAGGACTAACTGATCTCTGAGGTCACTTTCAGCTCTCTCACAACCCAACCCTAAGACTTTGTGAGTACCATACACATAGAATGAATACACTTAATAAATATATGCATTTAAACATTAAAATGTCAGATTTTTACAAAAGTTTAGGACCTGGTTATTGTCTTGCATATAAGAGCTTACAAATTGTGTCATCTGTTCAAATGAGAAAATATATTGATTATTGATGTGTTTAAAATGGCTAAAATATATTTTGGTATTTTAATTAATATCTATTATTTATATATGTATATATATATATAATATATGTATAACATATATAATATACGTATATTATATATACATAACACATATATGTATTTTAAAATAATTCAAATAAAATGTATCAAAATAGTTGTTGGGGATGGAAGCTCAATTTCATGTGGACAGTCTCGGGCGGGTAAAGGTGGGAACTTCTAAATCTTAGAGTTCTCATGAGGCCCCCCAGAAAACAGCAGGGAATCGAGGAGTGAGACCGAGCAATCTCGTATATTTCCGCCTCTTCCCATGAGAAATGGGAGAGAGCTCTCCCTGCCCTCGAGATTGGCCCGGGTCTGGGCACACCTATTGTTATCTAACAGGCACGGTATTCAGGTGCAAACTACGAGGCCGGAGAGCTTAAGTACGGTCAGGAAAGCCCGAAGGCGCTCTTAGCTTAGGAGGGGCCCTGACAGGACAGAAGGCTCCGTTTTTCCTCTCTTCACTCTCCCCTCCCCCTCTCTCCCCACTTACACTTCTGCTTCCAATCTCTTACCGTAAGATCTTTGCCTCCTTGGGAGATTTCTCTCTCCCTCCTAAGGAAGAGCTCCCCCTGCACATGTAACCAGGACCCTGAATAAAGCCTAACCCTTGTTCGACTCCAGAAAGTCTCTTCTCTCATACGTTTATCCGGTTTGGCCAACTGAAGACCTGGGACAGGTAAGGTAAGACTTGGGTAGCCCTCAGGCCTCTAGGCCTGGCAAATAGTAACTACTCATTCTACACCAATAAATTCCAAAAACTCTTTAGTCAAAGCATTTTTGACAACAAATATCCTAATCTGATATCAAGTTACTCTTTTAAGACTGACTGCCCTGAAAAACTAGCAAGCTGCTCAGATAAAGTTCTGATATTAGAGAAATAAGGAAGTGATTAAAATAGTAAGAATGGCAGTCATTTCCAAAAAGATCAATATGTAAAAAGGCAGTTTTCAGAGGAAGAAATCCAAGCTATCAACAGTTAAAACAAATACACTCTAAGTCATTAATGCAAGGAATACAAAAGATGAGAAAAAAGGAAAATGGCCATAAGAGGAACTACAGTGTATGGAGTACATACACTACTGGTGGAACTGTGAAGTAATCCAGTTGGACCCCAGGCCTGGAAAGCAATTTGGAACTATGCCCCAAGTCACTAAACTGTGCATACTATATAATCCAGCAATATCACTAGTTCCATACTCCAAAGAAATCAAAGCAGAAAAAGAATCATGCATTTTAAAATATTCATAGCATTTAGTTGTAGTCAAGTCTGCAAATAAAAAGGGTGCCTATCAATTGGGGAATGACTGAAGATAATAATATAGTATATTACTGAATTACACTGTAGGAAATGGCAAAAGAAAAACTTGAGGACTGTACGAACTGATGGACTATGAAAATGAGCAGAAGCAGAGAACAATTTATGTAGTAACAATGTTATTTGAAAGGATTACGAATTCTGATCAACGTAATGATCAATCATGATTCCAGAGAATTGATAATGAAGTATGAAGGCCATTTCCTGACATTTTTGAAAAAACATATAGATGTGTTTTTCTTGACAATCTTGAGGACTGTTTTTCTTTTTGTATTTCTTGAGGTAAGAGATTTGGGAGGAACAGGGGAGTGAGCCATAGGGTCATTTGTGGCCCCTTTCTGAAAAAAAGTTTGTTTTTAAAACATGCACAAAACAGAGAACTAATTGAAATTCAGAAGGCAACAAATAAGCAGATCTTTGAACTAACATGTAAAGTATACCATACGCTTTTTTTTTTTTTTAAAGTAACTTTATGTAGGCAAAATTGTGTTTTCAAGTACTCTTTTCCCCTTCCACTTGGCATACAGGAATCTTTTTTGGTGTTCATTAAGTTCAGAATTTTAAAAAAAAGAAAAAATTGCTGCCCTGAGCTTTTTTCTAACAAAGCAAAGGATGATGCATTTTACAAAGTGATGGCAAAACAAAAAGGCCAATTCTGAATTCTTGTCAGCATTGATGCATTGGAGTTGGAGGGTGAGTGGTGGAGTAGAGAGGGAATGGGAAAAAGAAGATTAATGTGACATGCTGTATGTCTTGGAGGGAAAAATGGTTACTGTAGGAGAATCATTTTGTTGCCCAGCAAATTAATGAGTCCCAGGCCCTTTTTATATTCTCTTGCCACGTGCACTAAACAAACTGTTAGAAAAAAAAAACTTCCAAACTACACGACCATTCATACACATAACCAATCTGTGCATGAATGAAAAGGTACTTTTGAAAAGGGTAAGGTCTCTAAGTCACATACTGTTCAATTTATTCATTGTGCAAGAGAAGTTAATTCTTTTCAGTACGTTCCTCCACGAGTTCTACGCAAGGATAGCCAAAGACTTGTTTTTTAAATGTTAATTTTTAAAAATTCATAAGACTCTCTTCATGAATTCTTTCCTATCCCATTTCAAAGTACTGAATTTAAAGTTCTAAAAAGTTCTAGGCAGTTCTAAAAGCTTTCTTCTTATTTCACAGAAAAATAATATAATCAAGTTAAACTATTCTATTTCATAATCCAATCTTACCTTATCCCCAGGTTCCATACCATAAGACCATGTTAGAGGATTTCAAAAGGAAACAACTTCTTACTAAATACCATGGAAAGAAGAGAAAAATGTTCCAAACTCTTGGAATACTTGCTAATTTTCTGATTTTTTCATTTGACTATAAATAAGACCTCTCCAACTAGATGTACCACGGGTATCTCTGAACCACTATGTCCAAAACAGAAATATCTTTTTCTTGATTTTACTATTTCTATTGGAAGTAGTATCATTATTTCTGTCACACAAATTTAGATTCATCCTTAGCTTTCATTTCTCTCATTCCTCATGTCTTAATTTACACCATGTCTCATATCTGTTTCTCTCCATTCATGTGGCCACTATAGTGGTCCAGGTCTTCATCACATCTTGCTTGAACTATGTATTGTAACGGTCTAATTAGTCTCCTAGCACCCTCTCCAGTCCACCTTCCACACAGCTGCTAAAGTGATCATCTTAAAGCACAGTTCTGACCCAAAAATAGTCTTGTCTGAGAAAAACTCCACTTTTTCTTCTGCAGCTAGACTAGCTCTTCTGTTTGGCATTAAAGGCTTTCATTCACACCCTATCTCCAGTCTATATTTCTAGGTTTATTGCATACTATTTTCCTTTATGTACTCTTATGTTCCAGTTATATTGGCCTGATTGTTGTTCCCTGAATATTCCACCTCCCTTCTCTATGCCTTTATACTGGTGGTCTCACACTCATGGAGTGCACTTCCTCCTTACCCTGTCTTATGGAATCCCTCCTTCCTTTCAAAGCATCACCTCAGGTCTCAGTCCCCACAAGAAGGTTATCCTGATCTACTTCCCTTCCAACACATTTACTCTCTGTAACTGACAAATTACTTTGTATATTTTCCAAATTTTTTGTGCACTTGCTGTTCCTAATGAAATACAACCTCTGTGAGAACAGGGGCTGATTTGTTTCTCTGCAGCCATAGTCCTAGAACATAGTAGGTGCAATAAATGACCCCTAATCCCACAGGATAGCTTAATTCATCTTGAATATCATCTGAAAGGATACATACCACAGTCTATGATATATACCACAGCATAACAACTATACAATGGATATCTAACTTAATGAATCAATCTTGCTTGAACTTCTAAGAATTCCTTTCTCAACTCTGATCTGAAAATAGATTGCACTGAACTAGGTTCTTCTGAATGCTCAAATTTTAGGGATTCTGGGACATAAACTTAGCAGCTTAGCTAAATACATACACACAACACACTTTTCCTGATGTTTAAAATAATACCTCTACCTACTAACATCAAAACATAAACTTCCCATAAAATAGTACAATTATGTGCAAATGAACAAAGTCTGTCTTTCCCTCAAAGACCACTAGCTAGCTCAGCTTCCCTTTTTTGGCTAGATGGATAAGTGGAAAGCTTAAAGCAAAATAGTTGATAGGGTAGATACAATGTCACTGTAGTACTGCTAATCTCACTGCAGTACCACTAAGAAAAATAATTATTAATTTGTATTAAATCTCTTACGGATTTGTATCACATAACCTAAAAGCTACCACTACAGAGAAGCCTCCAAAAAAACATTGTTCCCTTCTTCCTTTTTTTTTTAACCAAGAAGATTGTACCTGGAAATGTTTAAGAGGAATAGTAGAAGGAATCAAAAAACCCCTGAGAAGAGACATTTTTGCAAAAATGAGACCTTTTTCTGATAAATTAACTCCAAGCATCATTACTAATCCATGGGGACATTATTGATCTAAAGTGATAGGAAAATTAGTTGAGATGAAAAGAAATATGAACATGTTAAAAGCATGAATGATATTGTCCTTATCAGTGTGGTAGAGAATTGCAATCTTATTAAAGAAGAAAATTGTTCCAGATAACGACAAACTCACCTGGCTTTTCAGACATACAGGCCACACATTTACTGTCTTCTCCTTTATTCAATACACAGCACACTAAACATTCCCAAGAATCCTTGGGTTTTTTGAATTTATCTCCAAATCCCAAGGTATCAGTGGCTATAGAATAACTGGAAGATGAAGGAGTCACAGTTACTGCATTTTCTGAAGCCACCGGCAACGTCAAGGTTTGCTTAACTCCAGTCCCAGGTTTTGGTGTTTCACAAGCCACACATTTTGTAGCTTCAGGTTTATTTTGTACTAAACAGGTATCGCAATCCCAAGTTCCCACTGCTGGTTTAAATTTGTCTCCAAAACCAAAAGTCCCTGCTGTGGGGAGAGTTGGTCGTACAGAGTTACTGAGTGTCATCGTTCCAGTTTGTTTAGCAGTATCTTTTGGTGGCACTTTGGCAGCTTGACAGGCTACACATTTGTTGTCTATACCTTTGTTCTGTACTAGACATGTGTCACACTGCCAAGTAGTTCCAGCTTTAAAAGTTTCACCAAACCCTGGTCCACTAGAAGAAAAGGTACTTATTGCAGGTCTGGTATAAACTTCTATGCTTGTTGTAGCAGGCTGTACAGCAGCAGGAGAACCAGTCTTTGGAGATGTGAAACCTAATATGTGTGTGAGAAAGTTGGGGAGGGAAGGGTGACAGAAAAAAGAAAAAAATTGACAAATTAATGACTTTAGTACTAAGTCAAACCATGATGCAGGATAATATTACTCAGAAATGACAGCATTACTCCCCTCAAGTCAAGGGCAATCATAGTAATCACCAGAGAGATTTCTCAGAATACACTGTCATGGTCTAATGCTTTGTTTTTACTTGTTGAACTATGCCTTCATATATGAACGTAAGACCCTAGACTTAACTCTATAAACCAGGAGTCAGCAAACTACTGCCCAAGGGCTAGTCCTGCCTGTTTTTGAACAGCCTGCAAGTTAAGAGTGGTATTTACAATTTTAAGTAAAGCAAAATTTACTTAAAAACACACTAGGGCCATAATTTGCCAACCCCTGTTCTAGAGCAAATTTAAGGGTACTCATAATTTAATTTGACTACTAGTCAAACTAATTCTCAGCCCCAGATATACATACTAATGGACAAAATTCTTTATGTTGTCCATTCAACTGTATGTTATAGTCTAAGTAACATTCTTTATCTACTTGATCTTTCCCTAAGGAATACTCAGCTCAAACTCCTTTAGAGGATTATAAACTTCTTTCCAGGGCTCTATAAGGTCCTGGTTCTTGATTCAATCAATGCTGCTACCACCCTACTCAATAAATAATAAACTCCAGTGGCCCTCACACAGAAAAGCCTCTACTTGCAATTCAAAACCCTTCATAATGTAGGCCCCTCTTCCACTATTCAACCTCCAGTAAGTCATTTCCTATGCAAACCATTTTTTCTTCCATCATTTTCCAATTGTTAAGATTCAGGTTTGTTACTGCTTTCCTAAATTCCAGGGATATATGAGAAAAAGAACAACACAAAAGCTTCTCTGTCTCTGCAACAGATACAAGTCTGTCTACCTCTATTTCTAAAGGCTACACCATCTACTCAGTAATAATTTTAAGATATAAAACAGGATAGGTAATTGATATTAATAACAGATCTGAATTTAAAGCTGTTTTCTTGAGAAAATTACTTATTATCTTACCAGGACTTTTCAGAATATCCAGTACACTCCCTTCTTTCAGGGTTTTTGCAGGCCTGAAAGGGCCTTCATAATCTTCATCTTCCTCCTTATTATTGCTTGTGCTATTTATAGTGGTGGAATCTTTAACTGTAATTTGAAGTGAATTATTAATAAATGCAAGTGAAAAATTAAAACACTTAACTACATTAAGCAGCTACAATTCAATGCACTTAATAGATCTTCAAAACTGATCTTCATTTCAATAATTCAACTTTGCAAAAAACCTAGAACTTTTGACATAAAGTATTATTTACAAATCTCTTTCCTCACAACCAATAGAGCGAGATGGGTAGTAGATAAGGAAATAGAAGACACAGAGTTAAGTATGCCATTCAGATTCACATAGTTAAAATGTAAAAATGGGAACCTAAGCCTGTATCCACTAAAAAATTCTTATCTTATTGGACAATACGACTACACGTTTCTATTTAAAATTGTTTCAATAAGTATATTTTTTAGAAAAAAGGATACCGCTTTTCATTCTGAACCAACCAGATGAACAATAAATAAATAAAAGTCACAGTATCTAAAATCCTCCCTCCCTTTTAGTTCATCTGTGGTAAACCCAAGAAATCCGGTCCGTACTTGTTATATACTACTTTCCTAAGGAAAGCTAATTATCTGATGTACTGAATAGTTTTTAAGAATTTAAATTATGGAATTCACCAAATTATATTAAGAAAATAAAAGGCAATATGAATAAATACTACTTGAAAATATTTTTTGAGAACCTCTTTCATTTATCTTTCAATAATCAAGTATTTTTTTTCTCTATGCCACCTCATCCCATATTGGGGGGAAAATTACAAAACCCTTGTAACAAATAAGTCAAGAAAAATAAATCCCCACATTGGTCATGTCTAAAAGTGTTTCATTCTGCATATTCGTCCATCACCTCTTTGTCAGGAAGTGGGCAGCATTTATTATCACTAGTCCTCTGGAATCATGGTGATCATCACTGCATCAATAAGAATTCTTAAGTACTTCAGAACTGTTCACTTTTGTAATAGTGATTTTATTGTAAAATTATTCTGGTTCTGCTCACTTCATTCTGCATCAATTCATAAAAGGCTTTCCAGGTTTCCACGAAACCATCTTTTTCTTCACTTCTAACAGCATTCCTTAATTTATGGGCACCCTCATTAGTTTCCATGTGTTTGCTACTACAAAAAAGAGCTGTATTTTTGTAGCTATGGACCTTCTCTTTTATCTGTTGATGAGATGAGCCCTAGGTAGTAATGTTGCTATGTTAAAGGGCACATAGGTTAGCAATTCTGGGGGCAAAGTTCCCAATTGTTTTCCAGAATGACTAGATTCCACCAACAGGAAATAGGGAGAGTAGAAAGAGGACACACTCAGAGAAGAATTAGTAATAAATTTAAAAAAAACAACAACCCTAAGCTTCAGTGATTGGATAGAAGGGGGTATGCAGGGAAATTTAAAAGAAAAGCAAGGGTAAAAACCTGTGGCAAAACTGGGTCAGAGAGGAAAGCAAGGAAAAAGAGTAAGGTTGCAGAAAATACGTGATTAATAATAATAACCACGGTTAGGATGAACTTCACCCATAAACCAATATTCTGCATCAATACTCTGCTATTTCAGCAGCTACTCCCAACATGTCATTTTCCTTTTTTTGTCAACTCTGCCAATGTGATGGGTATGATATGGAACCTGAGAGTTCTCTAAGAGTTACTGATTTAGAACACTTTTTTTGTATGATTAGAAAACTTGGTTTTCTTCCCTTGAGATCTGTCTCTGCAAACCTTTGGCTTTTTATCAACTGGGGAATAGATCTTATTATAAATTTGAGCCAGCAACTCATATATCCTGGAAATGAGACCTTTGTGAGAAAAAACTGCTGCAAAGAATTATTCTAGTCACAGCTACAGTAGCTTTGTTGACACAAAGACTTAATTTTATACGATCACAATTACCATTTATCTTCAATAATACTATCTCCATTCTTTATTTGGTTATAAACTCTTTCTCCATCCACAGATCTGAAAGGCAACTTCTTCCCTGTTGCTCTAGTTAGTTTTTGATGCAATCTTTCATATTTGAGCTTATCTTGGTATATGGCATAAAATGTTCAACTACACCTAATTTCTGCCAAGACTCCATGCAGTTTTCCCAGCAGATTTTATCAAGAATGTGTCTTTACCCTAGTATTTGGGTTCATCAAACATTAAGATACTAGATTGTTTTTGCCTCTATATCTATCATGCTACACTGATCACTTTCTCTTTATTAACCCACACCACAATTTTCAGTATTACTGCTTTATAGCATAGTTTGAGATTTGGTACTGGTAGGTCCTCTTCCTTCCCACTGAAAAAAAGAGTACTTCCTTGACATTCTTAACCTTTCATTCATCCAGATGAATTTCATCATTTTCCTTCCAGTTTTACAAAGTGATTCTTTTTTTGTAATCTGGCATGCTATTAAGTAACTAAATTAATTTAGACCGTATCATTCATTTTTGTTGTTGCCTTGTCTCAAATTATGAATCTCTGCCCATTTTTGAGTTCAGCTAAGACATTTTGTTCCAAACCATTATTTTAACTGAGTCTTTGTTTCCAGGATTATCTTATAAACAACAACTGATTCTGCAATCTAATCTACTCTGCTACCGTCTTTTATTTTATGGGTGAAGTTCACCCTAACTATGGTTACTATTAATCGTGTATTATCTGCAATCTTATTCTCTTACTTTTTTCTCTCTTTGCTCTTTGACCCCACTTTATCACAGATTTTTACCACTGCTTTTCCTTTAAATTTCTCCAAATACCCCCTCTTCTACTCTATCCCACAAGCTTAGGAATTTACTTATTTATTACTAATACTTTCCCAAATCTCCTCTCCCCAAACTCTCCTCTTCCCACTCTATTTCCTCCTGCTGAGCTAAATATAGTTCTACAACAAAAGCTTCAAACATGTGTGTGCATGTATAGTTTTACACTCCTCAGGCCAGTTCAGAGGAAACTATGGTGTAAGTGATGCCAGTGCTCCCCACTCTTTTCACATTTGTACACAGACTTGTATTTGCACACGGATTATGGAGGATGATATTTTTTCCCATATTCTCTTTCCTTTCTTCTTTTAACACTAAAACACAATAAAATCACTCCAAAGTCCTGTCTTATTTGACTCCCTCTGTGACTCCTGATGACACTAAGACCTGAAGAGACTATTGTATTATCCCCTCCTTATTAGATGTAAATAGTTCATAACTGCTCACTTGTATTTACCTTATGCTTCAAATCTTGATTTTCTATTTAATTATTATTTATTATTATTACATATTAATTATTTCTATTTCATTTAAATTCCCATTCTAATTTTCTATTCATCTCTGGTCCTTTGATCAGGAATGCTTAGATGTTTCATTTCCTTAAAAGTACCTTGGATTGCTCTATAAGATTATACTCAGTTTTGTTAGTTAAGGTATTCTTAATGGAAGGTCTTTATTGTAATATTAACTTCCATGCTCTCTGCTCCACAAAAGTGGTATTTGGTAAATCCTATGTGATCCTGACTGAGATTTTTCAGTACTCTAATTCTTTCTGACTGTTCACATTATTTTTTTCCTTTGACCTAGAAATTCTGGATTTTGGTTACAATGTTCCATTCATTTTGGGGCTTCATTACTTAAGAAGGTGACTAATGGATTCTATTTTCACTGTCTTCTTGTTCTGCTGTGTCTGAGCAGTTTTTTCATGGTATCCTGAAATACTATATCCTTTTTGTGGCTCTTTTTTAAGTGATGACTTTTAGATAGTCAAATGATTCTTAAATTATCTCTCCTTGATTTATTTTCCAGGTCAGTGGTTTTATTTTCTGTTACTTTTTCAATCTTTCTATTCTGAATATTTTTCATGAAGTCATTATTTTTGTTGGTCCATTCAGATTCTCAGGGTGTCTTGTTATGTGGGTAAGCTTTTGAACCTCTTGGGCTAAGCAGTCAGTTATCTTTCCAAGTCTTTCCTCCGTTGTTTTCCATTTTTTTTCCTGGCCTTCTCATTTCAATGCCATTATTTTTTAAAATTTAAAACAAAACTTGCTTCATTTCTTCTAGGAATTGTCATTATCCCTATGGGCAAGATGTGTTTTTAAGATTTTGCTTATAGGTGTTTTGGAATTATTCTCCTCTGTGGGGTTTGTGTTTTGGGCTTCTATGGAGTCATAATCTCTTTTATCTTTTTTTATTTCTTTGTTTACTCATTCTTGGGGAGTGAAGTAATTACAATGAGTCCTCACTTCTCATCATGGTGATCTAACCTGAGATCACCCCTCTTCTCCTGAGGTCACTCTCATTTCTCTGTAGAATCTGACCACTTAGAGATCCTTTTCTAAAGTTGGCCCTTGGGGGCCTGAGTCCAACATCTGACCCTCCTTCAGGGATATGGAAAGGATCAACAGAGCTGCAGAGACTGAGTTATAAGGTGCCTGGGGCTCTCATGTAGTGGTCATGGAAGCTGAGCTGTACAGCCTTCTTCTGTTTTGTTATCCTGGCTGGTCTCCATCTATTTCCACCATATCTTAATCCAATTCTCAACAAGAAGCCTAACAGTGAAAATAGTAAAGTGGCATATATGCCATTCATAAAGGATTCTGAAGAATTCAGGACATTTCTCAATTACGATGCAATATAGCTGTTTCGACTAATAACTTACTCATCCACTAGGTAATATGATTCAAGCAATCTTCAAAAACAAAATATTTTAAAATATTTTCCCTTATAAACAGGTATGAATTTGGTAATCCATTTAGGTTTAACAGTACCTTAAGTGATTGTGAAACTTAAAATGCTATTATGTAAATATGTTATTAGCATAAATAAAACATAGCATACTTCACTTTTACTTAAATTGTACATAAACATATGCTGGGCAAAAATTAATGCTTCTACCTCTTCACTTCAGAGAATTAAACTGCTTGTAAAAATTGAAACCATGAAAGTTAAATCCTAAAGTAAAAAATATTATGAGAATAATCTTAAAACTTAAAAACAAACTCCAAGTCCCAATAGGTTTTAGTTGGGGGTATACTTGAACCAACATTACAAAATATTATGCTAATATAATATTCAGAATTAGGTGCAATGAAATTTTGCCAATATCCTGAAAAATCAACTCTTTGGTTACCAATTCTTAAATCTGACAATTGCACAGCTAATAATTTGCAGATTGCTGAAACTAAAGTTAGGTCCTAGTCATCAAGTTTATTGTCATCTAGCTTTAGAAATGGTATTTTTTTTTTCTGGCAGTTCTAAATGCTATGGTTTTATGGAAATCTTCACAACATGAGAAGCTGTGGTTTATGAGTATATGCAGCGGTTATCCTGCATTTCTAAGGATGTTAACACAGATGAATGCTGTTTGTTAAGTGAATAGTAAAGTAGGATGATGGTTTACTTTAAAACTCAAAAAATAATGGAAATTTGAGATTGAATATGATCTTAAGAGATCCTCCACTAACTATTCACTTTACAAATATGGGAAAAAAGTACATATCAGTGAAGTGACTTCTTCAAGGTCACACAGCAGAGCTGGAATGAGGACTCAGGTCTCCATAATTCCAATTAAGTGCTCTTCTCAAAATCTACTAGGCATAGCTTACTTCTTCCTCTTCTGCTTCTTTAACAGTTTTACTTATAAATTTAAGTATTTGAAAAAAGTTTTGTTTTTTCTTCTCATGTAACATTCTAGGTCCCTAAAAATGCTGGTCTCTTGAAAACAATTCCTAATGTTGGTTTTCTGTAGAGTATCATTACATCAAGAAAGAACAGTGCATTATCAATTCTCCTATATAACTGATGATACTAATTAGTATTTCACTAAATCATGAAAATGTTTTACTATACTATATACCATGCTATAATACTATATTTTTTCCCTGTTCCAAATCTAAAAAAAAAAATCAATACAAAGTGAAATAAAAACTTAAAAAAAAGAAATGCAGTATTATTGGTAATATATGCAATTTGCTGAAAGGATGTGAAAAAGAGAAAACTCAAGAAAAATATAGTAAATATCTAGAGCCTCTGAAACAGTTGATTACAATTCTTTGGGTTATTGTGGCACTAGTCTCTTCTGGCTTTCCTCCTACCTGATTGACCACGTTCACTCTTCTTTGTTGGATTTTCATCAACTTCATACTCACTAACTATGGATTTTCGCAAAGATCTTAACACAGGCCCCCTTCTCTTCTTCCTCTATAATATCTCACTAAGTGATCTCAGCAGATCCAATGAACTGAATTTTCACCTCTATGCAGAACATTCCTAGATCTGTATATCAAGTCCTAAATCTTTCCTCCTTAGCTGCAGTCATCACTAATCGATCTTTGGTCTCTTAGACCATCTCAAACTCGACATAACAAAAAAATAATTATCTTTTGTCTCAAAGTCCTCTCTCTCAACTTTTCTACTACTGTCAGAGATATCACCATCCTCTCATTCACACAATCTCAAGATCCTCACTCTCACTCACTCCTCCATATCTGATATCTACTGCCACAATATCTCTTACATATGTTCCTTTTCATTCACTCACACAAATACCACTCTGAAGCAGTCTCACCACCTCACCCTAGACTACTGCAATTGTTTTCTGGTTGGTCTCCTACTTCAACTTCCTCCCACTCCAATCCATCTTCCACTTACCTACCAAGTTGATTTTTCTAATGCCTATACACCACTTCTACCCCAGCCCTTCACTTAATGAAACCCAATGGCTCCCTATTACGTCTAGTAGCAAAGATAAAATTTTCTGTTTGCTCCTTTGCTACCTAGTCTCCAGCTGTCTTGTCACACTTTAATCCCCTCCATTTACGCTATAATCCAACTATGTTGTCTTGCTATCCACTATCCCTCCCATGACACTCCATCTCCTTACTCCACATGTCTTTTTACTGACTGTGCTCTATAGCTGGAATGTTATTCCTCCTCAGACCTCCTCTTGGCACCCTACTAAACTCAGCTTGAATCTCACTTAAAGAACTTTCTCAGTTTTAGCTGCTTTCCCTCTAAGAATGTCTTCTGCTTACACTATATATCTTCTACATACATTGTTATTTGCATGTTATCTTTCCCCATTAAAAGGTAAAATCCTTGAGGGAAAAGATCATGTTTTTGTCTTTCTTTATATCCCCAGCACTTAGCACAGTGCTTGACTGATTAATAACTAATTATAGAAGATCTGAAGGCACAGAGAGGTTGCTATCTATACTAGTAGATTTATTCACATCAAACATAACAGTAAATAAATAGTAAAAAGAACACTGTATCAGGAATCAGAGGATTAGGGTTATTTAAAAGCTCAGTTTTACTACATCTGTGACCTTGGGCAAATTATTTAATCTCCCTGGATCTAAGTTCCTTATCTAACAAAATGATCCAATCCTATGATAACCCATATCTAATACAGAAATGTAAATAATACAAATAGGGTGTTTCATTATACTTTTAATATCAGGATTATATTCAGAAGTAAAGGTTCTCAAAACAATGAGGAAACTCCAATAAAACAAAAGTCTTACTGCAAGATCCTATAATTTTTTCATTATGGATACTTCCTCCCTTCCCCATTGATGTGGCTCACAACCTTGTTGGAGTTTACGGGATATAAATTGCTATTACTAAAATAACTTATTACTCTACAGCAAGCAAGGTAATAAGCCTCTCCAAACTTGGCTGGGCTGGTCCTGGCCTTTTACAAGATGATGTCTATCATCTGGCCCATTAAAAAAAAAACAAAACCCATCTTTCTAGTTTGGTAAATCCTTCCAAAGTTTCTGCTTCCTATTATAGCCTATGACAACTGAAAGTCACCTTCAAATAACAATAAAGACATTACAGAAATACTTTAGGGGAGACAAAACCTGAAACAAAGAATATCACAGACGGAAGCAATATCCTTTCTCAAGATACTCTAAACAATTCTGAAGGTCAGAAAAAAAATAAAACTGGTTCAAATGTGAACCTATTCAGAATATGATGCATTCTTTTTCCTGCTTACCTGAGCTACTTATCGTTGACTCTGAAATACTACCAGAGGCAGAAATTTCTGATGATTTCACAACAGGCACACTAAATGTAAATCCAATCTGTAAAGAAATATTATATCCAATTTAACAACATATGAGACCTAGAATAATACATTCTAGGTGGAACGCTCTAAAAAATATCTATGATTACATATGTACCCCTTTGAATTTCTCTGACTGACCACACAAAAATCAATGCTACTTACAGATGTAGGAGGTAGTATGTCTGCCTCAGTAGATTTTACAATTGGAGATGAAAATCTGAACACAGGACTGCCAGCATTATTTGGAGAGGCTATTTGTACCTAGTTTTCCAAAGTATAAAAATTTTACAAAAAATACACACACAGAATATAACTACACAATTGCAAACAATTAAAGAGAATTTGCAAAGTTCATCACATCACAGTTCCTTTAAGTGTAAAAATAAACTCTAAGCTATTAAAAAACATGCTACTGTGATCCTAAATGTGAAACGATCATTGATATAAAATCCTACAATAGTGAATATTTCCCCATGGAAGCAGAGCATTCATTTATTGAAAGAAAATGACATCTTTGCAAGAAACAAAATACTCTGCCAAGAGCACTCAGCAATCTAAATCCATTAAGCAAGCTCTTTACATTCAAGCTGATTTTATTTCACTTTAATGTTATGCTTTTTTCCTTACTTTTATTAGAACCATGCATAAAATACAATAAAATTTTGTTTTAATCCTCCTCACTATAAATTAAGAGTGAAATACAATAGTGCAACATTTTCAGAGTTCCCAATCATATTACTTTATCTTGCCAATATAATCATTTAGTAGGAATACTTCTAATAAAATAGTTCACAGCTATTAATATGGATGAAAATCCTAACACCTTGAAGCTAAATCTGGTGATGAAATGGATTCTTTGAATTTGGAACCTCAAATGAGATGCATGGCCATCCCCATTCTCTTTGCAGAAATTCTTAGTATGCACACTGTTTGTTTAGCCTTGAAGAATTTAGGGTCACCCTCCACATGGCTTAAACCTCAAGAATTTTTTTTTAAATGATGTTTCCAGTTCCTAACCGCTCTACACACCTTTTAATAGCCTCAAAATGAAAATCAGATTGCATTTATCCAACAGCAAAGAATTATGAAATATATTCTTTTAACTTACCTTATTTGACAGTGGCTGTGTAGCACTGATGGGTGATAGACAAGAAGAGGTACTCAAAGAAGAGCAAAAACTGAAGACAGGCAATGAAGTAGTTGTAATTGGCAGGGATATTTTTGGTAGTATTGGTGCCTCTACTTCCTAAAATGATACATAATTCAATTATGTTTTATAAGAAGATTACCCTTTTATTTATATTAAATCTTAAATAGTGTTTGAATATATGTAAAAGCTCCTAAAATGAAATTCAGGAGAATATTATAATTAAAGTAATTCATATTTGGATAGTATTTTACAAAACAATAAGACAGATTTTTGAATTTAATCTTTATTACCACCTTATGGGAAAAGCTGAGCAAATATACTCAAACTTTATAGATGAGGGAACAAGTCGAAAAGGTTATCCACTTTATTCAAGGGAACACAGCTATTAAGTGGGTGAATCAAGACTAAAAGTGACTATCAAGTGTTAGAAGGAATGAGAGGAACCTCAATAGGAAAATATCACTCCATCTTAGCCTGTGACAAAGATATAAACATATAAGGCAGAGTCTTCTATTCAGATTAGAACTTAGAAAATTTGATTTGTTCATTAAAAAAGACTAGCAGTCTCACATGGCCTCAATTTTTAAAGGAAAATCCTCTCAGAAGAGGTAAGATGCTCAAAAACAAATTTCTGATGACAAATTCCAAAATGAGGAATAACAACTGGCATTTATACAGCTCTTTAAAGTTCTCAAAGGGCCTTAAATGCATTATTTCATTTAAACCTCATGACAAGTACATGAGGTGGGTACAATAAGTATTATTCCCATTTTACAAATAGATACTGAGGCTTAGATAGAGACTTGTTTGGACTCACACACTAGCAATTATTAGAGGTAGAATTCGAATCCAGTTATCATTGACTCCAAAATCAGTCCTCTATTTTCTACATCACACTGGAAAATCAGCAGAAATTATTTTAAGAGTCTAAAACATCTATACTGGCAACTTATCAACTAACTCACATTTTAAAAAGGTATATATAGAAGATGAAAGTAAGGTAAAGCAATTGATGATGCTAAAAAGTAACTTGGTCTTATAGAATGTAAAAGTTCAGAACCAAAATTAACCAAGGCTTGTGATGAATGATAATGACCACCAAAAGAGATTTTTGCTGCATGAAAGAGGAATACAGAAGGCTTGCTGTTTAGCCTGGAAGAGTAGATGATAAAGGATTACATAGAAGAGACAGTACTACCAATGCAAAGTACACTATCTAAGATACCTGGATTCTAATATGCCTACTAATATGATGAGATCACTACTAAGTGAGATATTACGCAGAAAGAAGAGAAGGGAGCCTATGTCAGAAACTTCGTTAAATCAGGTTACTTATTGCAGATAACAAGTCATCTGACCTCTTTCAGTACCAGTTTCTTCAACTGTAAAATGAGAGTGGGACTAGATGCATCTTTTCAATTCTAATATTCTTAAATCATAAATTTTTCTTCATTCTAGTTAGCAATTACATAATACCTTAATGCTTACAAAGCAATTGATAGTACATCATTTTATCTTCACAAAAATTCACAGAGGTAGATGCTATTAATATCCCCATTTAATTGAGGAGGAAACTAAGACAGAAAAGGTGATTTGTTCAGGGTCACAAACAGATAGTAGTAAACACCTGAAGCCCAAACTTGTTTTAACTTTACAGTAATATTAATGTTATCCTTATGTTTCCAGTCTGGGATCATTCACCTTCTAGAAAGACCGTGCATAGAAGTTTTGCTGATTTTGTCTTTGTAAAGAAAAATCCTCCTCTGATTAAAGGTCTTATAGAACTTTTTCTTCAGACATATAATTCTAATTAAATCTCTACTCTTTTTCAGAGCCCCAAAGGGTATCATAATAAACACTGTTTTTATTCTACTTCTCATTGTCCTACTGCTCACTTCTTAGCTTGCTCAGCTTTCAACTTAGCTAACCATTCCTCATTTCTAAAATGTTACTTAATCTTTCTTTGTCTATTTCATGTTCTTTCTTGCCTTTACAGATGGGAGAGAATGAGCTAATTCCTTAAGATCTGTCTCTCCCTAGAATTTCCCTGAGTTTTTCCACCTTGCTCAGAAATTTCTTTCTTATCGAGGCCTGCTTTAGCCATGACTATCTTTGGCAGGTAACGGATTAGTGTGTCTACTTTTCACTGATTCCTTGTCTCATTCCCTACTTATATCTTTTAAATTTCTCATCTCATATCTTCTTTCTTTCCAACTCATTTGTTCCCTTCTTTTCTATTTAGATAAAAAAATCAACTACGAATACAGGATGAATGAGGCACAGTTAGATAACAGTTTGTGTAAAAGTAAGATTAGGAGTTTCAGCATACTAAAAGTTCAAGGATCAATAGCAATGGGTAGCTGTTCAAAAAGCTGGTGAGATGTTTTTGTCTTTTTTTCCCTTTTTATGTAACTTTTGGTTGTATCAGTACAGGGAACTCAAAATGAGTTTGAGTAACATTTTCTAACAGATGCAGATCTGCATTTTCTGGAGGAACCTATGGACCCCCACCTGAAGGAAATTTTAGCTTATCTACCTGAACAGGATCAAAGTGAAACAGATAGATCGATGCTAAGTTTGCCATGATCTTGCCCCTTTCTCCATACATTTTTATTAATGATTTGAATAAAAAAAAAAAAAAAAGATGAGACAAGTGTATCAAGCTTAAACGTAACATGAACACTAAGAAAACTAATGTAGTAAATAAAAGCAGCAGCACTCACATAAAAACCTTAAAATCACAACAGTAGAAAGTCAAAATCTTGGAGTCAGGAAATACTGCATCTAGTTATCTGTTACTAACTCATTATGTGCTCTTTGTAAGATCTTTCCTCATTCTGGGCATTTGGATCAGCTCCCTCATCTATAAAATAAAGGGTTCTGCACCTCTAAGATACCCAGTAGCTGAAAATTTCTTTTTTTTAAAAAATTAATTTATTTTGTTTTCAGTGTTGTACAATCACTTCCATACATCTTAGATTATTTTCCTCCCTCCCCTTCCTTCCCCCCTGTCTCTGAGACACCATACAATTTTATGTAAGTTCTACATATATACTTATACATTTTCATCTTAGTCACGTAGCACAGAACAATTAAAATGAACAGGAGAAATCATAAAACAAAATGTAATACAAAAGAAAATGGTCTGTTTCATTCTGTGATCAAATTCCATGGTTCTTTCTCTGGATGTGGAAGCCATTTTGCCTCAAGAGTCCACTGGGAATTTTTCTAAGTCCTTGCATTGCAACAAAGTACTAAGTTTACCAGAAAAATTCCTCACACACTGTAGTTGTTGCTGTGTACAGAGTTCTCCTGGTTCTGCTCCTTTCACTCTGCATCAGTTCATATAAGTTTTTCCAGGCCTCTCTGAAGTCTTCCTGTTCATCATTTCTTATAGCACAATAGTATTCCATTACATTCATATACCATAATTTATTAAGCCATTCCCCAATTGATTTGCATCCCCTTGACTTCCATGTTTTGGTCACCACAAATAGAGATGCTATAAATACTTTTGTACATGTGGGACCCTTTCCCATTTTTATGATCTCTTGGGGATACAGTCCTAGAAGTGGTACTGCTGGGTCAAAGGGTATGCACATTTTTGTAGTCCTTTGGGCATGGTTCTAAATTGCTCTCCAGAATGGGTGGATCAGCTCACAGCTCCTCCTACAATGAATTAGTGTTCCAACTCTCCCACATCTTCTCCAACATTTATCATCTTCCTGTTTTGTCATGTTAGCCAATCTGATAGGTGTGATGTGATACCTATGAGCTGTTTTGATTTGCATCTCTCTAATCAACACTGATTTAGAGCATTTTTTTTCCTCACAAGGCTATAGATAGGCTTTAATTTCTTCCTCTGAAGACTGCCTGTTCATACTCTTTGACCATTTATCAACTGGGGAATGACATGTATTCCTGTACATTAGACTCAGTTCTCTATGTATTTCAGAAATGAGGCCTTTATCACAGACACTAGTCGTAAAAATTCTTTCCCACTTTTCCGTTTGCCTAATTTTGGTTGCATTGGGTTTGTTTGTGCAAAAACTTTTCAATTTAATATAATCAAAATTATCCATTTTGCACTTCATAATGTTTTCTATCTCTTGTTTAGTCAAAAATTTCTTCATTCTCCATAAATCTGATAAATACACTATTCCTTGCTCTTCTAATTTGTTTATCGTATCAGTCTTTATACCTACATGTTACCCATTTGGACTTTATTCTCGTGTATGGTTTCAGGCATTGGTCTACAACCAGTTTCTACCACACCGTTACCTAGTTTTCCCAGCAATTTTTGTCGAACAATGAATTCTTATCCCAGAAGCTGGGGTCCTTAGGTTCATCAAATAGTAGATTGCTATATTTATTGACTCCTGTGGCTTGAGTACCTAAACTAATCCACTGGTCTACTCCTCTGTTCCTTAGCCAGTACCAAGTGGCTTTGATAATTGCTGCTTTATAATACAATTTGAGATCACCTTCCCTAGCATTTCTTTCCATTAGTTCCCTTGATATTCTGGACGTTTTGCTCTTGCAGATGAATTTTGATATTATTTTTTCTAGCTCTAGAAAATAATTATCTGATAGTTTGATTGATATGGCACTGAATAAGTAAATTAATTTAGGTGGAATTGTCATTTTTATTTATACTGGTTCAGCCTACCCACAAGCAGCTGATGTTTTTCTACTTACTTAGATCTGACTCTTCTGTGAAAAGTGTTTTGTAATTGTATTCATATAGCCTCTGGGTTTGTTTTGGCAGGTAGACTCCCAAATATTTTATAGTATCTACCTTAGCTTTAAATGGGATTTCTCTTTCTATCTCTTGTTGTTGGGTTAGCTGAAAATTTCTAAGAAAGTTTAACAATGAACTGAACTCGACAAATGTCAAGTATACTATTATACTTAGCAAACACAACAAAATCCATCTCATGTGGAAGTTGCTTAAAAGTTGGTCTGACAGTAGTATCAGGAGGAGAGGGGAAGGGTTGATGGGGAGATGGCTTCAATTAATCAAAAGATCACTTAGTACACAATGTGACTTAAAAAAAATTAATAAAAGTATGGGGTTAAGTATAAAACATGCAATATTCTGACTACTTTGCCACAGTCAGAGTAATCCATATTTTTAGAGGAAGAATACAGATAAGCACACCCACAGATAATGATGACCAGAACAGTGAAGGTACCTGAAACCACGTTGTATGAAGATTCTTTGAACAAAGCAAAAAGCAACTGTAGGTATCATGGTATAGTTTAAAAAAAAAAAAAGGCACTGGACTTGTAGTTCTTAGACATGTTAGGTCCTGGGCTTTGTATTTATTAGTCATACAAATCCTTAAGCTAGAAGGTTAATACTAGTTCTGATGTTCTGTGGCTGGAGAAAGACACTATAGCTGTCTTCAAATATCTGAAGGGTTGTCATGTCAGTAAGTCGACAAACAGTTATCAGGTGCCTGAGTGCTGGGGATAGAAAAAGAGTTAAAGGACAGTCCCTGCCTTCGTGGAGCTTGCAGTCTAACAGGAAAGACAACATGCAAACATACATGTACAAAGTAAGCAAGGTGCAAGAAACAGTCACTAGAAGGAAGGTACTAACTAAGAGGGGTTAGAAAAGGCTTCGTGTAGAAGGTGGGATGCTAGCTGGGGCTTGAAGGAAGCCAGGGAAGTCAGGAGGTGGAGAAGAGGAGAAAGTTCCAAGCACAAGGGACAGTGAAAATGCAGGCTTGGGAGATGGAGTGTCTTGTTAATGAAACAGGAAAGAGGCTAGTGTCACTGGATTAAGCAGTATGTACAAGGGAGAAAGATTTAAGACAACTAAAAAAGTAGGATGTGACTAAGCTATGAAGGGTTTTTATAAAACTAAACAGGATTCAATATTTGATACTGGAGGTGACAGGGAGGCAATGAAATTTACTGAGTGGCAGGGCAATGTTGGTGAACCAGCGTTTTAAGAAAATCACTTTAGTGACTGAATGAAGAAGGGACTGAAGTTTGAAGACACTTGAGGCAGAAAGACCCACCAGTGGGGTATTAGAATAATTCATGCATGACTTGCGAAGGGATTGCACCAGAGTGGTGGCAGAATCAGAGCAAAGAAGGGGGCACATTCAAGAGATGTTGCAAAGGTGAAATCGACAGGCCTTGGCAACAGACTGGAATGAAAGATAGTGAGGAGTACAGTACTAGGAGGATGATATTGACCTCTGCAATCAGGAAAGATAGGAGGGGGTAAGTTTTAGGGCAAAAGATAATGAGCTTAGTTTTAGACATGTTGATTTTAAGATGCCTACTGGACATCAAATTTGAGATTTCTGAAAGGCCGTTGGGAGATACAAAACTGAGTGATCAACAACAGTGTTAAAGGCTACAGAGAATGACCAAACAAAAGATAAAGATGATTGGAAATAGAATGGATAATTTTGATTATATAAAATTTGAAAAGTTTTGCACAAACAAAACCAATGCAGTCAAAATTAGAATACAAGCAATAGACTGGGGTGGGTGTTACAGCAAGTTTCTCTGAAAAAAGTCATTTCTCAAACATCTTCTAAAAAATATAGGGAATTGAGCCACATTTATAACAAAGAGCAATTACCCAACTGATAAATAAAAGGATATGAACAACAGTTTTGGAAGAAACAAACCAAAGATATTCCCCAATTGATAAACGGTCAAGGGATATAAACAGGCAGTTTTCAGAGGATGAAATTAAAGATATCTATAATCATATGAAAAAATGCTCTAAATCATTACTGATTAGAGAGATGCAAATCAAAACAACTGAGGTACCACATCACACCTATCAGAATGGCTAACATGATAAAACAGAAAGATGATAAATGTTGGGAAGGATGTGGGAGAGCTGGAACACTAATTCATTGTTGGTGGAACTATGAGATGATCCACCCATTCTGGAGAGCAATTTGGAACCATGCCCAAAGGGCTACAAAAATGCACATACCCTTTGACCCAGCAGTACCACTTCTAGGACTGTATTCCCAAGAGATCATAAAAATGGGAAAAGGTCCTACATGTACAAAAATATTTATAGCAGCAATCTTTGTGGTGGCCAAAAACTGGAAATCAAGGGGATGTCCATCCACTGGGGAATGGCTGAATAAATTATGGTATATGAATGTAATGGAATACTATTGTGCTATAAGAAATGATGAACAGGAAGACTTCAGAGAGGCCTGGAAAGACTTACATGATCTGATGCTGAGTGAAAGAAACAGAACTCTGTACACAGCAACGACCACAGCATGTGATAGTTTTTTCTGGTAGACTTGCAACTTCACTGCACTCCAAGGACTTAAATAATTCCCAATGGTCTCTGAGGGCAAAATGCCTCCTACATCCAGAGAAAGAACTATGGAATTCAATCGTAGAATGTAGCAGATCATTTTTTTTTTGTATTACATTTTGGTTTGTCAGATTTCTCCCATTCATTTTAATTCTTCTACGCAGCATGACTATAGTGAAAATGTATTTAATGGGAATGCATGTGTAGAACCTATATATAAAATTGTATGCTGTCTCGGGGAAGGAGGGGGGAGAAAAAAAAATCTAAGGTATATGGTAGTGCTTGTAGAACACTGAAAATAAATAAAATTAATAAAAAAAAATAAAAATAAAAAAAGGAAAAAACCCAAAGCTATCATAGTTACATGAAAAAATGTTCTAAATCATCATTGATTAGAGAAATGAAAATTAAAACAACTTTGAGGTACTACCACATACACATCAGATTTGTTTACATGATAGAAAAAGAAAATGAGAAAGGCTGGGAGGGGATATGAAAAAATAGGCACACTAATGCACTGCTGGCAGAGTTATGAGCTAATCCAATCATACTAGAGAATAATTTGGCACTATAAGGGCTACAAAACTCTGCATACCCTTTGACCCAGTAATACCACCACTAGGTCTGTACATTGAAGAGATAAAAGAAAGGGGAAAAAGACTTATGTTACAAAAATATTTATATCAGCTTTTTTTGGGAGATGAACAAGATGTGGTATATAGTTGTGATAGATATACTTGATATAGTTGATATAAAATACTAAAAGAAAGGATGAACAGGATGGTTTCAGAAAAACCTTTGAAGATATATAAAGTAAGCAGAACCAAGAGAACACTGTACACTGTAAGAGCAATACTTTAATGATCCATTGGGAAAGACTCAGCGACTCTGACCAAAACAATAATCCAAGAGAATTCTAAAGGACCCATGTTGAAAAATGCTATCCATCTCCAGACAAAGACTGATGAAGTAAGTGCAGGCTGAAGCATACTTTTTTTACTTTCTTTATGTTTCTGACATGGCTAAAATGGAAGTGTGTTTTGCATGATTTCACATGTAGAATGGGTATCATACTGCCTGCCTTCTCAATGGGTGGAGAGAGGTGAGGAGGTAAAAATTTTGGAACAAAATTAATGTTAAAGGTCTGCAGCTGTTGAAATGAATGAGGACTAAGAAAAGGCCACTGGAGTTGGCAATTAAGAGATCACTGGTAACTCTGGAGAGAGTAATTTCACTGGAATGATGAGATCAAAAGCTGGATAGTAAGGGGTGGCCCTAGCAGTTCTACCACAGTTAACAGCAAGTTACACAAAAACATCTTGTACCTGTCAAAAACCATTTTCTATGCCAAGATAATTAAAAAATCAAATTCTCAAGAAAAACTTTTAGCTAGAAATAACTTAAATTTAGATTTACATAGGTCACAAGTACTTCCCAAAGGTACAAAAACAAATATATTTTAATAGTATAACATCAGCAAGTGTTTCACTTTCCCCTCATTTTTTTGAGGGAATGGAGGAGGGAGAGGGAAAGAAGGGAAAAAAGAGAGGAGGGACAGAGAGACAGAGAGAGATAAAGAGAGAGATTGATCCTACCTCTTCCTCATCAGGAAGTTTAGACACAAAGCGTGCTCTTTCTCGTCGCATCTTGCCACCACCACCTACTCCGGAAGAGAGCCCATTGGTGGCAGGTGTACTGAAGTTTGGGTATGAAAAATCACTAGCAGAAGAAGAAGAAAAACATTTAAGAAACTAAGTCATAACTTATTTGTTTATAAATTTTATATCATGTTAAGTCATCAGTACTAAAGAGTAGTAATAAGAAAGCAAGTAACCCATTTTTGAACTATATTGGTTAAAAAAATACATCTCATGGCACTAACTGCTTATTCGCTAAAGAAGCTGAATTTTCATTAGTCTAACAAAGAATTACTTTCTTCAGTGTGTGGCAGATAGTATCTTACTTGTATCTTTTATTAAAGGAGAGATTTTTTAAAAAAATCTATAAAAGGTTATCTGGAGCTGTACTGTGATTTGGGACATGTAAAACAAAGACAAACTATTACTGAAAATAAGTTAGAAAAATGTTCAAATAGTACCTTTGTGTGGAAAAGATTTTTTAATTCTTTTCAAAGGCCAAAACTGTACATAAATTAGGCAAAAGATCTGATAAATAACACAGATATATTTCATGAAATTTGGGGTGATTTTACCTCTCATGCTGCTCTACTTTTTGCCCCGGAGACAGATTTTTCTCGTGCCCAATCTGTAAGAAAATATACTTAAGTTATGAACTAATTTATGTTTCACTTTCATTTAGAAAGCTACTCTTTACTTCTGTAACTTATTTTAATAGGTAATTACGTTTAATAGTTATGACAATATTCTTCTTAGCAACTGCTAAGAACTAAGGATAGATGAGAAGATGTACAGAAACAGCATTTAAATTTATTTTTATGTCATGATTTGGAAAGTAAGAAATTACTTAGTACATTCTACATTCTGTTACTAGTTAACAGAAGACTGAAAACTAAATTTTCTAATTATTTCCTTGCTAACTAAATATGAAAGTATTGCAGGAGAAGTTTAGGGAGAGAGCTACCATGTAAAAGGCTGGTGTTTTGTAAAAATAAAAAAGCCTATCTTCTAGCTCCTCTTTATGGTAAGAAAGCAATATTTTCTACATTTTTAGTATACTGAATAACTCAATGTGTTTACTGTTATTTCAAGTATTACATAGCTTCTAAGATAATGTAACACACCTCTTTTTTCAGAGAGCATTAATAATTCTTTTAATTAAAAAGTTTTATGATCATTGTTTCTCCTCTTTTGTCATGTAACCTGCATAATCTACATGGACATATAAGTAAACGTTCAAAACTATTTATATTAAGTAGGAAGCAAGTACATTTGTAAGGATGGCCCAACATGAAGATACTCTACAATGACAAACTGTAGTTTAAAAAAAGTCAGTTATTTAGTTCTTTGTCTACAGGACAAATAAGTGTAAAATAGTGTAAAGAGCACTGCATTTGAAGTCTGCAGATCTGGGGTGAGAATGAAGTTCTGCTACTTATCTGTTAATCTTGAGTAAGTCACTTCACTTCTCAGTTTTCTTATGTATATAATGAGGGGAATAGGTTAGATGAACTTTGATTATTTATCTATTATCCTATGATTCCATATAAACTGTATGAACTTAAGATGACTCTAATTGGAATAAAATAGGTAATGCTAAACCTTTGTAGAAACCAAGTTTTAATACTATTTGTTATGTAGTATTAACCACTAACTGTTGATATACTGTTTTAACTAAATTCTGCATGAAAGCTTTATTTCAATTAAACAATTATTTAAGAATACCAGCATACACACAAAAATAAGAATTGTATACAAAGGTGGTCATACAGCTATCTGTTAAATTTTCTATGAATCCACTACTAAAGATTTTTCATCAGTACAGTAACAGGTATTCAAGAAGCCAATTGTGATATTTAAGGCCAAACAAAAAACAGAGATGGAATTGAGAATTTTATTTTCCTTAATTTGCCCAAATATCTGCTTTCTTTTTTATTAGGGACAAATATTTCAAAAGTGAATACAATCCTGTTAGAAACTTTTAGAGGTGCCAATGTATATGTCCTTGACAGTTGTTTAAAGATAACCTTGAGGGGGCAGAGCCAAGATGGCAGAGTAGAAAGACACACATACACTAGCTCTTCCCCCACAGCCCATAAAGTACCTATGAAGAAAGATTCTCAACAAATTCTAGAGCAACGGAGGCCAGAGAACAACAGAGTGGAGATTTCCAGCCCAGGGTGACCTGAAAGGCTGATGGGAAAGGTCTGTCTCACCAGATGTGGAGCGGAGCCTAGGCAGCCTTGGCCTGCATGGCACAGCTCCTGGGAGGAGGAACCGAGAGAATCCCCAGCAGCAGTAGCAGCAGTGGGCAGATCCCTCAACCCACAGGTGCCAAAGATCAACTAGAGGGTTTTTTCAGCTGGCCAAGAAGAGGGCAGCTCCCACAGCAGCCCACATCCATTGTAGCATCGTAAAACCTCTGGGGGCACTGAGCATCTGATCAGTACCTTAGCCCTATGTGGTAGCCCTGCTCTCGCCTAAAGCCCCTGGGGCAATTGAGCGGCTTATCTAAATCTCAGCCCCCAGGGCTGGCTTGGTGGAACTAGAGGACAGGTGGTTGTGGAGAGGAAACTAATACAGATTCTGGGCACAAAAGTTTCTGGTTGCTCCTAGACCAGTGTACATGCTTGACTGTGACACCTTGAAGGAACTAAGATCTTACAGATCCCCAGAGTATACCCTACTCTTGACAAAGGACCCAAAAGTCAAGTAATTGGTTGGGAAAATGTCCAAAAAAAGGGAAAAAAAAATAAGACTAGGTTACTTGCTTGGTGAACAGATATCTTCTATCCTTTCTAATGAGGAAGAACAATGCTTACTATCAGGGAAAGACATAAAAGTCAAGGCTTCAGGAAAGAGAAATCATAAGGGACTTACTAAAGTTGAACTGTTTACATTACTACAAGGAAAGCCAATATTTGTAACTCTTGAAACTCTTTTCAGTATTTGGGCAGTTGGTGGGATTATACACACACACAGTGACAGCACAGGGCAAGCTGAATAGGAAGAGATCCTATCTAAAAAAATAAAATTAAGAGGTGAGAGAGGAATATATTGGGAGGAGAAAGGGAGAAATGGAATGGGGCAAATTATCTCTCATAAAAGAGGCAAGAAAAAGACTTTTCAATGGAGGGGAAAAGGGGGGAGGTGAGAGGGAAAATGTGAAGTTTACTCTCATCACATTTGACTCAAGGAAGGAATAACATGCACACTCATTTTGGTATGAAAACCTATTTTACAATACAGGCAAGTAGAGGAGAAGGGGATAAACAGGGTGGGGGTGATGATGGAAGGGAGGGCAATGAGAGGATGGAGCAACTGGGGAGGGACAAGGTCAAAAGAGGGAACAGAAGAAATGGGAGGCAGGATAGGATGGAGGGAAATATAGTTAGTCTTACACAACATGACTATTATGGAAGTCATTTGCAAAACTATACATATATAGCCAATATTGAATTGCTTGCCTTCCCAATGGGGATGGGTGGAGGGAAGGAAGGAAGAGGAGTTGGAGCTCAAAGTTTTAGGAACAACTGTTGAGTACTGATTGTTCTTGCACACAACAGGGAAATAAGAAATACAGGTAATGGGGTATAGAAATTTATCTTGCCCTACAGGACGAAAGAGAAGATGCAGATAAGGGAAGGGAGAGATGTTAGAAAGGAGGGCAGACTGGTGGTAGGGGTAATTAGAATGCTAGGCATTTTGGAGTGGGGGGAAGGGAGAGATGGGGAGAAAATGTGGAACTCAAAATTTTGTGGAAATGAATGTTGAACTTAAAATAAATAAATAAATTTAATAAAAAAAAAAAAAAAAAAGACACCTTGAACTAGAGGTAGGCATGGCAGCTAGGTGGTGCAATGGATAGAGTGCTAGCCCTAGAGTCAGGAAGACCTGAGTTCAAATTGGGCCTCAGATATGTACTGGCTATGTGATCCTGGGCAAGTTCATTTAACCCCATCTGCTTCAGTTTCCTCACCTGTAAAATGAGCTAAAAAAGGAAATGGCAAAACTCTGTTTGCCAAGAAAAACCCAAATGAGATCCCAAAGAGTCTAACATGACTGAAATAACTCAAGAACAACAGGGCTAGAGCTGTGATTTCATTGGTATAGGGAACATGTGGGTGAGGAACTCCGTCTACCAATGGAGATCAGCATGTACTAGTCTTAAGAGTTGTCTACAACAGAGGGCCTATCCAGATTAAAACGTAACTGGGAAATAGCTAACAAAGTAAGAGAAAAATACAATAGAACATAAATAATTTTAACATTTCTAAGTCAATATGCAACCCCAGGATCCTTATATAAGATTTAGTGGCCCCATTTCTATTTGAGCTTCACACCACTGGCCTAAAACCCTAAGACTTTAAATGACTGGCAGGGGTCATTTAGCCATTATGGGTCATACATGTGACTTGAACCCAGATCTTCCTGGTAGCTTGAAATTATTAAAATAAAATTTTCGTGTAATCAACAATTTCTGACTTGTACTTAAAATAAGAATGAAAGTTAAGGAAAGATGGCAGTATCCGAACAAAAACAATACAAAACTATGCATAATTTCAGTTAAACTAGTATTAGGAGCATAAAATTATAGATATACAATTGAAAGGGACCTTAAAAATCCTCTAAACTAACCCCTAATTTTTTACAGAAGAGAAAATTGAACTTTATAAAGGTTAATCAATCTGTTTAAGATAATGAAAATATTAAATGGCAGAGCCAAGATTCAAAGCCCAGTCCTCACTCTTGAAATCCAGTGTTCTTTCTATGGCACCATACCACTAACACTCTTATTCAATAAGTCCATAAGAAACTGATTCCAAGAAGAAAGTCTTCCTAATGTGAAAATGTGTTTAATAAGAATGTATGTGCAGAACCCACATAAGACTGCATGACATCTCAGGGAGGAAAGGGCAAGAGAAGGGGAGAAAATTTAAAACCTACGGAAGTGATTGTTGAAAACTAAAAACAAATAAATAAATAAAGGATAATACTTGTGCTACAGCACGCCCACACACACGTCTTCTTATAAAGTGCTTAAACACCTTATTAATTCAACTAGAAGTATAATATATATTGATATGCATTTGAATAAAAAGGGAGTAAACTAAACAGTAAATAGGTTGAATGATGAAAAAGTCTTAACATGCTTCTGCTTATTTCACAGCATAACACTTCATTAATACAGTATTTACACTTATAACCTTTACAATAATTAAACACTCAAACTGTCCATAAGGACAAAAAAACAACTAGAGACAAGTAAAAACACAGAGCATGCTTACATTGTGCTTTTTATCTATTCTCTGATTAGTTGTTCTTGCTTCAGCAGACGGAGTTAAAGAGGGTTTGAAATACACTGATCGATTGGTTGCTATAGAAATTGGCTTTGGGGTCATGAGTCTTTGAACAGGAGGATAGTGGGGTTCCACCTTAAAAGGAAGCAGAAATCACAAGTATGACACTTATTTTGGATCAACTTTTTTCAGGTTATCAGCTTAGTATGATCTCTAAATAGTATATCATAGATACAAATCAACAGTAAAGAACGTTGAAAAAGAAGACTGATAATAATAGTGAAAGTGGGTTCTAATTCATAATCTGAAATTTAAAGATTCTAATTGTGGGGCAACTGATACTTTTAAGTTTAATGACACATTTTTTACATACCCCAAACAGATGGAATTATAGAATTATAGCCAGGCTATAAAAATCATTATTTTTAGTCTATTAAAGAATGTTCCAAATTCTCACAACTGGGTTTTAGTTCTCATATGTTACACATGTCCAACTGACTTCTACTTCATCTATGCCCAGATTAATGTATATTTATTCTCCCTAAAACTTCAAAGGAGTACTAAGTAAGACCCCAATGTAAACTGGATAGTGAAAATAAACTTGCAGCAATCAACTTCTCTAATTAAAAGAATTTCTCACTAGTAAATTCAAACCATAATATGACAATATAAAAGGTACAGATATGATAATTATTTTAGCATACAGAATAAGAAAACTACTGTCAGTACTGTGAATGAGCTTTATCTAAAGTACACAAGTGTGCTGTCAACACTCCACTTCCAATATTGAAGGACAGAAAAAACACTGTGTTGATTTAAGATTACCACAGCCAAGAACTTCCCTTGCTGTCCACAGACTGAAATACTATGAATAGACTTCTTTCACTCAACAACAGCTGTAAGCAGCACTAGTTTTCAGGGTAACATCTTGGCAAAGTTCTCATCACAAGTGTGACTAACTCAGTGAGGTCCTCTATACCAGAAGTATCAAACCCACTGCCTATCGAACTCTGGAAAGCAGCCAAACCCCAAACCAGAGTAAACTGTTATTGGGAAATATTTGACAAAATAAATAAAAATATAAAGGACATAATGTTAATGTGTGGTTTTCTAAGTTACTATCCAGCCCACAGGAACTGTTTAGTGGACCCATTTCTATTCAAATTTGACACCACTGCTCTACATTATAGTTTACTCTTGAAATACTGAACTACAAGAATGTATTGGGACTCATTTTTTGCCAGCCAATACTGTACCCACATTAAAATTTTATTAAGGGTAGGTTTCAGATCTTGGTAATATTTCATTGGGTATTTCACTATACTAATTATTTCCCTATTTGTTCAATGAAGCAAGGGTGTCTTACTCTTGAGTAAGAATAATCTTGAAGCAAGTTCTAGATAGTTGCTAAAAACTTTTGAGGACTAACTTTCACAATAAAATCTAAATTTTATTCCAGATGAGAAGTTTTCATAAAGATCATTTGGCATAACCTTCTCATTTGAAAAAAAAAAGAGATGAGAGAGAGAAAAGTTACCTGTTAATGGAAAAAATATAATTTTTTAAAATGAAAAACTTGAGATTAATTTTCAGAGAGGTAGTATTTAAACCTAGGTCTTCTAACTCCAAATTCAATGTTCTTTTCATTGTGTCTCTACATAAGCAGTCAGTTAGTGAATAAACATCAAGTAAGTTCCTGTGTGTCAAGCACTATACTAAGTGCTAGAAATAAGCTATTAATAAGCATGCAGTTTGTATCCACAAATTTAAATTACATAAATAGTAGTAGCATGGGGAAAAGAGAATACATAATGTTGGCTTGTTCTCAAAATAATAATAATAATAATAATAATACACTAGCATCATAATGGCATTATTCAATTATTTTCGGTATCATTTCCAGTTATTTTGAAGGACCTTGGAAGGTGGTGGTCATTGACCTTACCAATTACTTCCTCCTAACTTATATAGGGCTTCTAACAGAGGGAATTGTTGTTGTTTTCGAAGAAGACCATGACATCAGAGAAATGATAAGGGTTTGTTGTTTTGCTTTGACTGCCTAGCTTTCTAAGATTTGCCTGGTTCATGATGTTGTTCTACATAATTAATACAATTTGACCCAATTTGTTATAGTGAACAATGTCAAGGTATACCTAATGTTCAATTTGTAGTTAAATCAGCTTTACAAAAACAAATATGGCAAATAAGTTTTCAAAGGGGTGTATAAAGTAATTTTAACAGATTTCAAAGAAACTTATTACATGGCTAGAGTTCACAGGAATAGTTCTTACGCTGACTGAGGTCTAAAGTTCACTAGACCTAATTACTGAAGTTTATTACCAAATTCTGCTTGCTCCAATTTTTTTTTCAAAAGAAAATAAAGTCATCCCCCCTTCATACTTTCCAAACAAGTGCCAAAAGTATTTATTGAGAACTTTCTCTGAACAAACCATGCACCAAAGTCTATACATTTAAAAACTTTAAACATGAAGTACGTATGAAGCATACATGAAGTATGCCTTTTGAAAAGTACTCTAGAGTTGCAATTCAATACAGGAGGATAATTAAAATTTCTTCTTAGTATTACAAGTAATAATGTATCAACTTCTTAAAATGTAGTTATGCACAGCTATCACTTGCCACTGCTAAAAAAAGTCTTACCTTTTTCCTTTTAGCCTGAATATCTGTGATGTCTAACCCACTCCTATCCAGGGGCTGAAAAATAAGAAACTATTAAATACAGGAAAATTCTCTGAAATGTTTTTTGCTTGCTAATAAAAAACAATAATTTAGGGCCAACTCAACTTACAGAAGATAACGGGGAAGAAACAGCAGATGGGATCCGTTTTGCATCCTGTTAAACAAAGTTGAAGACAGACATGTCAGGTCTCCCCCAAAAGTTCAGATATTTCTTAAAAAATATGTATTCTTGTATTTGAATAAAAGAGAAACTATTTACTGCTAAAGGGCTTGACATCTTCTCCAAAGACTGTAATATTCGTCGGGCTGTTGAACTAGTTACTCCATAGGATTGTGAATTAACTTGCTTGGCTTTCATCTGTCTTCTGACTGGTGCCTGTAAAGAAAATACTGTTTCACTTGGTGGAATGCAAAATTCAGAATACTTATTTTATGAAAAGTAGATGGTTAAAACTACTCACAGAGTTGAAATGTACCAAAAGGAAAATAAGGACTTAAAAAGAGATGGTATATGCCCTCTCACACATGCACAACAATGACAAACATTAAGCTCTTACTAAGCGCCAGGTACTATGATAGGCACAGGGTGTACAAAAAAAAAAAGCAAAAAAAATCTTGGTCCTCATCCTCAAGAAGTATTCACATTTAAATGGGGAAGACAATATACCAATGTATGTGTGCATGTCTACACATACCTATTTATGTGTACTTATGTGAGTACAAGATACACAGAATATATGGAAGATAATCTCATAGGAAATGCACCAGCAAGTGCGATGAGAGAGGAAAAAATCTCCTGTAGAAAGTGGATTTGAGCTGAGTCTTGAAGGAATCTAGAAGAAGGTAAGGAGGGAGAGCACACCAGGTATAAAGGACTGCCAGAGAGCAAGGAAGTAAGAGATGGAGGATCATGTATAAGGACAGGTAAGAAGGCCAATATGACTGGATTATAATGTAAAGAAATAAAGTATAAGACAAGGAAGAGGGGAAAGGGCCAGATTGTGAAGAGTTTCAAATGCTGAACAAATTATTCTACATTTCGTCCTGGAGATAATAAGGAATCACTGAAATCTGCTGAATTAGAAAAGTAATGTGATCACTATGATTTAGAAAAAAAACTACTTTGACAAATGAGTGGTAGATAGATAAGAGTGAGAAGAGTTTAAAGAGAAACCAACCAAAAAGAGGATTGCAATTGACAGGCATCCAAGTTGATGAAAGCCTGCACCAGGATGCACATAGGAAAGATGCTGAAGAAACAAGAAGACTTGGTAACACACAGAGTATCACAGCATAGAATAATATATTAGTATAGTACACTGCAAATCTAGGTTACTAAGCATTGTGCACTAATCAGAATATCCTGGGTCTTAATATTTTCTGACATTCCATGTAATTAGTGATCTTTTGTGTGTGTGCATACGTGCATTTATTTATTTGTGTGTGTATATATGCAAAATCTTTTGCTATTAAAGAAAACTGCACCAAATATGAAGCTCTGGGCAAGGTGTATTACATAATTTTCTAGTTACAATGAAATTCCAATATAGACAAATTAGGAAATCTTAAGACCTAATAGAACCTGACTGATAAGGCTTTCAAAATTGCCAACATGTGAAATATTCTGTTGGCACCATAAGTTTTAGCACATCAAATGTCTTCCTACAATTACAGTAACAAAAAATAAGGTCAATAAAGATATTTAAATATCATAGCATGGAAGTGATGGTAGGTTCGCAAAAGGTTTGCAAAGCAGAAGCTCCACAAAGTTCTATCAAGCTGGAAAAGCTTCACAAATGGCCTAGTAATGGGCTGGGCAAGGACTTAATTAACTTTAGAGAAGTTCCTCACTAATGGATCACTTTGAGAAACTCTCAAAGAACTATGTAGTTAAGATATAGAGAAGTTGCAATCTGTGTTACTGTAAGAAGTGCACATGCACACAATGATATCCAAGACCTTTGGAATACTGAGGTTATGTTTTTATGTATATTTCTTTATATAAAGGCTTCTTGCATTACAGCTTAGAAAATAAACATTAAAAAAACTGAAATTAAAAAAATAAAAATTGGAACATCTGGCCCACAACAGACCACAAGAAATCCTGCTGGGTTTATAAACTCTAATGATAACTTCCATACAAGGGTGGATTACAACATTCCAATAGTCATGTCACCACCATAAAAACAACACAGCTTAGCTGATCCTGTTCTCTATTCAGTAACAAGTAACATAAAGCAGGTGTGCTGTCAAGATACAATCTAAATACAGCCCATTCTCAAATAATTTACAAACTCACAAGAAAATTTTTAAAAAGTTGTAATTACTTTTAAAAAGAATTATTTTTCTAACTTCAATCATCATGTCATATTCATTATCTTATTTGTGGGTATTGCTGTTTTGCCATATCTACAATCTCAAAAGTAGTTTCTTCAGTTATTATTATGAATTTATTTTGATTCTATAATCATCAATAGATGGTTGGGGATAACAAGTTTAACACAAAAATAAAAGACAACATTTGTCCTCACTATACTGTTCACTAAAGCAACAAGATTAACTTGTAATATTCATGGTCCCAAACATTTATGTATTTCATGAATACATGTTGACTTCTTAAAATGCAAAGGTATACAAAAGTAAAATTTGCTACAAGTGTATAAGCTTTGTAAAAATTCAGTAGACAACTACAGAATTTATAGGCTTCATGAGCTACGTGACATTCAAAAAAATGGATCCAGAAGTAAAGTACTAGGGTTCAAATACTTGTTTTCCCACTTACAAATTATATAAGTTTGCATTTAACATTTCTGGGCCGGTTTCCCACTCTGTAAAATAAGGAAGCAGGGCCTGGTGATTGCTGAAGACCTAATCAGAGCAGTAGTAACTAATTCTATTAAAAAAAAAAAAACTAAAGAGAAAATTAGCAAATATTCTTTTTGCAGCAATTGTGAAATCTTCCCATCACTATAAAATATTCTTATTTTTTAAAAATAGTAAATCTGTACAATGAAAATAAATTTCTAATTCAAAAATTCAAAGAAATGTGAAAAGGTAAAATCAAAATAATGATGTATGTAGTTTATTTTGATCAAACTATTTCAAAAATAATAATAGAGGAAGGAAGTAGTTCAAATACAAGCAATGAAAAACCACAAAAAGGTCATGTAAAATCTGTTACCTTTCACAATATAGGTCTTTCCTGAATTGCAAATGAAGCATTCAAGAAAAAGTCACTTCTGATTTATTCTTTAAGATCTTTTTAAAACAAATTAGCACAGAGCCTTTTCCCAGATCACGTCATTCTTTTTTTTTTTACCTGATAAGGTGTACTTCGTATTTTAGACTGTCTAGCAGCTGCTGCTGCACCACCATAAGTTGTTTTACCAGGGTAAAAAGGAGAATCCCCAAGCTGGCTTGTTTTAAGGATTGAAGAATTCCCAAGTGACTGCAATGAAAAATAATGACAGATCATAAGCAAGAGCCACAAAACTAATGTCATTAAATGCATATTATTTGGGACTCACAGGGGAAAGTGTTCCAAAGGCAGACAAGTTGAATGCTGGTTTCTTTGAGCTGGTGGCAGTATGCTGTGAGAGTGAATGAGGACGTTCAGCTTCGGGAGACCATAGAGGTGGCCCTGAAGTGTTCTTTGAAACAGCTATATCTGAAAAGTGAAAAAATATACTTAAAAATATATGCTTATTTCTTCCCTGGCTACACTACTTTGAGACGTTTTCCACCATGGCCTAAGAAGTTCATTACTGGGATGATTCCATTATCCTCCAAGATCTCACCAGTCGTGATTCACCATCTTGTCTATCTTTCTCTGACTGGAGGGTGGGGTCATGAACTCCAAACTCCCACTTAAGGAGAAAGTTCAGTTCAGATGGTTACTAGACTATGCCATTTAAATGGGAAGCAACATGGTAAAACAGAAAAAACAATGACTCTAGAGTCAAGAGAAGCTTGATGGTGAATTTGGTCAAAATTGCCAACATGTGAAATATTCTGTTGGCACCATAAGTTTTAGCACATCAAATGTCTTCCTACAATTACAGTAACAAAAAATAAGGTCAATAAAGATATTTAAATATCATAGCATGGAAGTGATGGTAGGTTCGCAAAAGGTTTGCAAAGCAGAAGCTCCACAAAGTTCTATCAAGCTGGAAAAGCTTCACAAATGGCCTAGTAATGGTGAAATTCTATCTTTGATACTTCTTGTATGGCCTTGAGCGTGTTACCTAACCTCTCGGGGACTCAGTTTCCTCATCTATAAAATAAGGTTAGACTAGATGGCCTCTAAGATCCTTCCAGATCTAAATCTTTGATTCCTATGAAATACAACTAAAGATTACCTTTATCAGAAGCTCTTGAAGAAAAGCCACTGGTAGTTGAGATGTTATCATCATCATGCTGAGAGGTAGAATCTTTGATTTCTTTTACAAATGAAAACCCAGAACTGCCAATTGGGAATGCTGAGGATGTAGATGGCTGACAATGTAATGTTGGGGATTCCAACATGGAGAAATTCAAGTGGCTCCGATGAAGAGAAGGCCTTGTTAAAACATCCGGATAATTTAAAGCAGATCTACTTGTTGAAGGTTCTTAAAGGGAAACCATCAATATAATGAATATGCAATATGACAAAAACATTATCACATCAAAATACTACTTATCAGACATACCTGCCGGACTAATTTATGGACACTTAAAGTAAGTCAAATTTCATCTCTGCCTTTATAGGTTTGAGGTTCCAGTCAACAATGAATGAGATGAGGCAAAAAGCCTTCCACACTCAGAGAGAGAAATATGGAAGTCACTCACATAATGTAGCAGATCATGTTTGTGTATGTGTATCTGTTTGTGTATCATGTTCTGATTTGTTATACGGATTCTTTCATTTATCTTAGTCTGACTACACAGCATGACGATAGTGAAAATATACTCAATAGGAAAGTTTATATAGAATCTATACAGAATTGTATGCAGTCGTGGGGAGGGAGGGAGGTAGTGGGGGGTGGGTGGGGAGGGATAAAATCGCAATTGTATGGCAGTGATTGTTAAACATTAAAAAAAATAAAAAAATTAATAGAAAAAAAAAAAAAACAATGAATGAGATGTCTTTTTCTACATTCATTCAACCAATATTAGATATTTATGATATATAATCCAGTTCAACATATATCTGTTTAGTGGCTATTAAGCGTCAAGCATTGTGCTGTGCTAAGCTTTAGACAAAAATGAAATGGAACCAGCCTTCAAGAAAATTACATTTTACTGGATGGAGGTGAAGGGGCAGGACATGGAAAACAATGACCCAACAGTACACAGATAACAATGCAAACTGTATATACAGTAACAGTGGACACTAATGACTACTGAAGGTTAGGAAGGAATCAATAAAAACAGATCCTTCAATACAGATAGGAACAACAAGAGGCCTCAAGGTAAAAAAAAAGTATCCCTTGCAAAGGCACAAGGGAGGGAAATAACAGTACATAGGTTATCTGATCAATATGAAGAATGCATAAAAATCCTACCAAAAATATATCTGAAGAGATGGACTGGAGTCAGACTGTAAAGGGATTTAAATACTACAGAGATAGGTCTGTATTTGATCTTAAAAGAAATAGAAAGCTATCAAAGCTTTATGAACAAAGAGAAACGATCAGACTTGTATATTAGAAATATCACTGACAAATGCGTGGAAGATGAAGAGTAGAGAGACTTGAGACTACTATGGTAGTCTAGGTAAGAGACTAGGTATAAAAGACTATACCAGAGTGGTGGCCATATGAGCAGACAGAAAACTTCCACAAGCAATGCTGTAGAAGAGGTAACAATACGTGACAACTGACTAGATATGGATAAGGAAAGAGTTGAAGATGATTCTACAATTATACACTTGAATGACTGAAGGATGGTAAGTGCTTCAATAGAAATAGATAATTAGGGACAAGGGTAAGCTTCAGGGAGAATATTAACTTGGTTTTAGTTGGGCATATTGAGCTTGAGACATTTATACGATAATCACCATATGCTTGCATGTATATGTGTGTGTGTGTGTTTTGTTTTTTGTTAGGGGACTGAAAGTGGCCTAAGAGGCCATCTAGTCTAACCCTCACATTTTGCATATAGTGTCATGAATGGTTGATGAGATTAAATGACTTGCCTGTATTCCTACAGCTACTAGGAGTCAAAGCCAGAACTTGAATTCAGGTCTTCAAAGCTCCAAGTTCAATTTACATTCCCTATAAAAAAATGCCTTTCTGAGTCACACTACCTGTTACTTTTTAACTAATTTCTTTTATCCCTGAGTGTTTATCAGCAATCCTAAAGTCAGCAAGAAACAAATTGGTAGTAGTATAAACTGAAGGAAAGATTTTGAGCCTCTATCTATGTATGTCTCTACCTATTCTCTCTCAAGCTCCAGGTTCTGTGAGTAAGCACACGTATCTCTGAGAAACACCCACTTACAAATAACTGAACCCACGGGAACTAAGAAGACCACTGAGAAAGAGTACAAAGAAAACAGTGCCTGGGGCAATATCCAACTCAACTCATAAATGATGTTTCAATAAAGCAGACTGGGAAAGAAGTCAAACAAGGTAGGATAAGAACTAGAAAATAGCACTGTCACAGAAAATCAGAGATAACAACATCTAGGAAGAAAGGGTGATCAACAATGTAAGATGTTAGGAATAAAATGCTAGAAAAGGTAAAGAAAGATGAGGCCTAGAACTGATTAAGAGACTGTCCAATCAAGGATGCCAGATTACAAAGTGGTAAGAACTGAAGTTGAGAAACTGGATGCAACAAGTTTAAAGGACATTTTCTAGGTGTTTGGCTGTGAAGGGGAGGAGATACACACAACAATAACTTAAAAGAAGGCGGCTTAGCATGAGTGATTTGAGAGAAGAGAACAAGACACAAAGGCCTGTGCTTGGTGGTGAAGGAGATACAAAAATCGGCAAAGTCCCTGGCTCATAAGCAATTTATAATCATAGGGGAGACATGACATACTTAAGTACCTATAATATAAAAACAGACAAAGTAGATGTATAGGAGGGATTAAAGCAAAAATATATGAAGTGATAAAGAGAAATTACTTCTGGTTATCAGAGGGAAGGAAATCAGGGATGGCTTGATGAAGTGATATTACAGATGTATATAACAATGAAAGCAAAGGCATAGAAACAAAGTATGGCTTATATCTGAGAGTAAGCAATAGCTTATTTGACTGGTGCATAGAGTATAGCATATAAGGAAAAGTGACATGAAATAAGATTGGAAAAATAGGCAGGTGTCAGATTGAATGAAAATTTAGTAAGCTTTTTTCCCTTTGGTATTGGGGAGCTAATAAAGTTTGGAGTCAATGAAATGAGACTACCAGAGCTGTATTATGACAATGATTCACAGATTTCAGGGCAAGAAGGGATCTTAAGAGATCATCTAGTCAAGGGTTTTCCGATTCAAAATGTATTAAATAATGATAAAATGCTTATATTTGCTTCAACAAGCAACTTAACTTTCTGCCACTATGGGAAAGACACATAATCTTTGTGGAAGAATTCATAATGTAAGAGAGGGAATACAACATAAGTCACATTCACATAACACTTTACAGTTTGAAAAATACATTCTTTATAATCCTATGAAAAGTATTGAGGCTTTAAAGGATTAAATTACTTGACCACAATCAGAGAAATTATTAAATGTCAGGAGTAGGATTTAAATCCAAGGTCCCGGCTTCAAGTCCAGCATTTTAGCCACTATCCCTTCAACAACACAAGGTACACAAGGAAGTAAAATACAAGGAAAAATGAGTAAGACCAAAGGAGGAATCCAGGCAACATGCTATAGGAAATGTTCAGAAGGAAGAGCTCACTTTCTGAGAGCTCACAACTGAGAAGACAAATCAGGGACAGCTACACTGGAGATAAGGTACCTGAGCTGGAACCTGAAAAATGTTAAGAGATAGAGAACATATTACAAGCATGGGACCTCTAACAAATGCACAGAGTTAGAAAAGAACAAATGAGAAGAAATAGCATTAGCTTGGTTAGACTACAAATGCTTAAAACTTCATCTCAAAACTTTCATCCTGTATTTCCAACTGATATCTCCTCCTATACATCCCCCGTTCATATCACCGGATGTTCAACACATAAAAAACTGACTTGTAAAGCCTTATCCCTATGTCTTTATTTTTATTGACAGCACATTCATTCTCAGTAACCTGAGTCATCTTTGACTCTTCTTTCTTTCTTATCCCAAATGCTAAAGACACTACCTCTACAACAATCCTCAATCTGATCATTCCTATTTTTTGACTAAAATGCACTGGATATGGATTTTGAAAGTGAAGAGGAAATCAATGGAGTTAGGTAAGCCAGGAAGTAATTTTAGAAAATTTAGACTCATGATTTAGAAATAATCACTTTTAACAGATGTGTGGAGATTAGGTTGGAAAAGAAGAGAGACTGGAGGCAGGGGCACCAATTAAGAGACTATCACAAAAGCATAGGAGAGATAGTGAAGCCTAAACTAGGATGGTGGCAGTGAGTTAAAAGGCAGCATATGTGAGAGATATTGTGAAACTAGAAGTGACTTGGCAACTGCCTTTCAAAGGAGGGTGAAAGAGTGAGAAGTCAAGGATGATTCTAAGGTTTCAAACTGAGGTCACTAGAAAGCTGGTGATCTCCTCAATAGAAATAAGAGAAGTTTAAGAAGAATGGTGAATTTGAAGAAGATAAAAAGCTCTGTTTTAAGACATGGTAAGTTTGGAATGTCAACGGACATCCAAGAAGGAGATATCCAAAAAAGCAGTTCATGATGTAGGACTGGAACCTGCAAAGATACTGTGATGGGATATGTAGGTTTAGGATTTATCTGAGTAGAGATAATAAATAAACCTATGGGAGCTTTTGTTTTTATGGTATGTATTCTCCTTGATTATCATAGTTGTTTTTTAGTTAAGCTCAGGTAAAGTTAGATTGCAAACTTTTACGGTAAACTGTTCTATTCTAGCAGGTTCTATTCATGTTCTATTCATGGCATGAAAGCATCTTTCAACAAATATAGTACATAAAATTTATTCTGCTACTTCCAGTAAGGATAAATAAAAGCATATTCAAAAAAATGTGAAGCGAATTAATGTTACTTATGAAAAAGTTAGATTTAACATTTCTTCTTTTACAAGAAAATTAGTTCTATTCACTCTAGCCTTTTTCAAACTTCTAGAGGAATTCACACCACTAACACCCAAAACAAAGAAATAATAATGCTAATTATTATAGCCAGTTGACTACATTTATATAGCTTTCAAGCCAGGATTCCAAAAACACGTATTTCATTAGTCCTCTAATTGTGACCATAAAAATCAAGAGAAAAAAATTAAAAAATGATTTAAAAAAAAGTAAATACCATTTCACCAAGGAAGAAATATGACATTTTCCATGAAACAATTCAATCATTTAATAATTACTTAGTTAGATGTTAACAATAATTAGGTTAAATAAAGAATTTTAAAATAAAAACAAGTAGAATTATAGCACTAATTAATAATTCATGCTTCCACTTACCCTCTGCATTACTGACTGTTTGGTCAGGAGTGATCCTCCCATCATTAATAATTGGGTTTTCCTCATCTGTATATAAAAGATGATCATTTTGTGTATTCTCTTGCCAATGTCTTGATTCCCTGTTGTCATCTGAATGTACATAAGCAGTTTCATTCTTGATGAAATACTTCTGTAACCATGCTGGGACGATGTTCTTAACAGATTCTGTAACTCTACTAAGGATCCCCTGTTGGAGGTAAAAACAAAAAGACAAACAGAAAAACTGCTGTTTACCAAAGTCAAAAGCTATTAAAGATATGTTTCAACTTAATTTTTTAATAAATGGCAACACCAAATAGATCTTAAATACAGATATACAACAAGAAGCTACTGAGGAATAATTAGATTCCTTAATATGGTCACTACTGCGTACTTTGTTACTCCTATGTAATTTTTAAAAACTCAGCATTTAAAAGTACTTTTAAAATCAACTCATACTGTCATATAAAATCAATAATTTTGGGGTCTTGGCTATCTGTATATGTTAGCTATATATAGTAGCCATCAGTAAAAATGTACTAGTTCCTACCATATACCAAGGACCATTCTAGGCATTAAACAAAGTTCAGATTCTCAAAACAATAGTATGAAATAGGATACAGCATATTATTCCCAGTTTAAAGATTTAATTCCACAAACATTTATTAAGCAGCTATTATGAGCAAAGTGCAAGGCTAGATATTGGGGATACAAAGAAAAAAAATCAAAGCATCTTTGACCCCAAGGAGCTCACATTCTACCAGGAACATCCTATACATGCATAAGTAAATACAAGGGCTCAGAAAGGGCTTCATGGAACAACCTGAGCTCTGCTTTGAAGAAAGCCTAGGGATTCAAAAAGTAGGTGAGCAAACAGTGTATCACAGACACGAAATCAATAGTAAGAAGACATGGAGATCAGAGGAAGAATATCAGTCATGAATTAGGGGCAGCTAACAGGCCAATTTAAATAGAACAGAGCAAAGGAAAGATCTTTAAAACTAAAGTGACTAGAAATGTACAGAGGAACTAGACTGTAGTTGCTGCCTAGTTATTTCAGTCATGTCTGAGTCTTCATGACCCTAACTGGGGTTTTCTTGGCAAAGAGTGGTTCGCCATCTCCTTTTCCAGTTCATTTTACAGATGAGGGAACTGAAGCAAACAGAGTTAAAAGATTTGCCAGGATCACAGAGCCCTGTAAATGCCTGAGGCCAGATCTGAACTCAGGAAGATAAGTATTCCTAACTCCAGACCAGACACTCTGTCCACTGTGCCACCTAGCTAGCTGCCCCTAGACTGCAGGGAGGCTTCAAAAGCCAGGCTAAGCAGTTTGTATTTATCCTAGAAGTAAAGGAGGCCAATGAAGATGTTTGAGATTGTGTATTCATGCAAGTAGAGTAGATAAAGGGAGAAGAGAGAGACAAAGTTGGATTAGTGCTTTAGGAATATTAATTTGGCAATTATATGGAGAATGAATTGGAAAGCATTGAAGAGATGAGGATGCCTAAAGCAGGCAGGGTAGATATTACATGAGTAAAGGAAAAGGGACAGATGCAAAAGAAATTGAGATGCGCTGAGAAGACAAACCAACTAATTAAATCTAAAAGTGGAGAAGGTGAGACAATAAATAACAAGTCAAAGTTGAAAGCACAACTGGAAGAATGGTGGTGCTTTCAAGAAAACAGGGGATGTTTGAAGGCAGGATGAGTTCAAAAGAAAACATAATTAAGTTCCATTCTGAACATGCTGAAATATAAGAACATAATTCAGCAGAGAGAACTTGGCTAGATATTTTATTTAGGAACTGTCTATATGCTGGGTCTTAAAGAGCCCAAATCACATAGCTAGTAAATGGCAGAGCAAGGATTCAAGTCTTCTGACTCCAAATTTGGTGTTCATTCCAATGCATTATAGTTATTTTTAAGAAAACCACAATAAAGATAAAATGTTATATTACAGAGTCATACTCCTTCCCTCACATATAGTATACATACAGGAAAACCAATAATACTTTTTCTACTATCCATAAGAGCTTCTAATTAAAATAGACTACAAAAAAAATCAAATTTAGGAAAATATCTGTCATAGTATGTTAGTACATACATAATCATACTACATTACTTTTAAAAGATGATTAATTCTGAAGAAATAAGCACACCTCTATCTCACAATTCACATGGTAAAAAAAGGGCCAGCAAATTAAAGAGGGGGTAAAAATGGTATAAAAATGAATTATAGTATACTAGATGGAGAGTTATAGTTTTATAAACATTTTTGGTATGTTGCATATATGGAAAAGCTCTTTTGAGGAGTGGCATTTAAGTTCAGAATTTTTTTAAAAATTAATTTTAAAGAAGAACTAGAAGTTAAATATTGAGTATAGAGAAAAATAATAAAAATGCTGTGGAAAAGGTAAGACTTAAAAAATTAGTGGTCAAGTATATGAAATTCCATAAATTCTTTTCTGATGGTAAGAATTTTTGTTAGAACAAGTGCTACTTAGAAAAAGTAGGCCATAATAAGAATTAGGAAATAATTTTGTTAAAATAGTATATTTACCTGCAAGGAAAAAGAAAGAAAAGTAGAAAAGAGCTGAATATAACTAATAATAAATTCCCAAAGGGAAAAAAAGGAGATGCTGATGCCTTCCTTTATTACAGAAGAAAATTACAGGAAGTTAAATGTTGGGAAAGGGCAGGTACCTGCAATTTTAAGTAGAAATTTCTGAGACAAAGTGATTTCAGGATTATGCACAGATTAACAGAACAAGAAATAAGAGTACTTAAATAACACTTATCTTAGAAAAAGAAACTGAAGCCATATACCAACTCCCAAAGAAAAATAAACCCAGGACTATATACATTTTTGAGTGAATCCTACAAACCCAGGACTATATACATTTTTAAGTGAATCCTACCAAACATTTAAAGAACTAATTCCAATACTACATAAGCAGTTTGAAAAAATAGGAAATATATAATGCTGCAAAATACATTTAACTGTATCTTGATAAATGGTAAAAAAAAATTTTCCCCAAACCTCTCCTATGGTAGTGAAAATTAACCTTATTTTGCAACCAAATCATACAAAGCCTTAAATCTTTACCAAATACAAAAATAAAAATAGTTTATTCCCCAAAGGCCTTATGACACTTTTGAGTACAGTGATAATGCATTACAGCATGATCTTCAATACAATTTGAGCTTATTTTATCCTTATGCTAAGAATTTTGGTACTACCAAGTACCTGTACAAGAAAACATGTGGGGCAGCTAGGTGGCACAGTGGATAGCATACAGGGCCTGGGGTCAGGAAAACTCATCCTCCTGAGTTCAAATCTGACCCCAGACACTGATAGCTGTGTGACCATGGGCAAGTCACTTAACCTTGTCTGCCTCAGTTTTTTCATCTGTAAAATGATCTGGAGAAGGAAATGGCAAACCACTCCAGTAGCTTTGCCAAGAAAACCCCAAATGGAGTCACAAAGAGTTGGACACAACTGAAATAACTGAACAATCAGAAAGCATTCCCTTATCACTTTTATCAAGGAAACCATTAAAATGTCATCTTCCCACAAATTCTGAGAAAGTTGGCCCAAATCAATAGTTAGTATTGACCTCTAAATCTTTTTAGTTAGTAATATTGCTATTTTTTCCTATTTCTATTTTTCCTTCCCCATGAGAAATTATGTAAAGCTATCCTATGTTTTTAAGAGATTACAACACTTTAGAACATACTTTGTCTAATCTAGACACTTTTTCTGAGAATCACCTTATTTCCCAGGCTTATAATGAGATAAAATAAGACAACATATGTAAAACAATTTCCAAATCTTAAAGCAATGTTATTTTTATTATCTTTTTCCAAAGCGCCATTTCTATCTTTTTTTGTATATGTGTGTGTGTATATATATATATGTGTGTGTGTGTGACTGAAATAAAGGGCACTAAGATGCTACAGCATAAATGTTCCTCTGGAGCTTATAAAAAATAAGTAATTTACAATACAAGGATCCAAGACAATTTCAAAGACCCCATGATGAAAATTGCTACCTACCTCCAGAAAGAGAACTTACAAACTCTGAGTACAGATTGAAATATACTTTTCTTCATTTCCTTTATTTGTTGCCTCCTCCTTTTTGCAACATAGCTAATATGGAAATGTACTTTGCCTGCCTTGACATGTATAATTGATAATGCTGCTTGCCTTCTTAATGGGTGGGGAAGGGGCTGGAAAGGAGAGCACTTGAAACTCAAATTTTTTTAAAATGAACATAAAAAAATAAAGTTTTTTAAAGGATTCTAGAAACAATTATAAATACATTCATATTATCTCTATACATCTGTAATCAATTTTGATAAGTTTCATTCATAAATGTTGTGTTAATTTTACTTATTTGGACTATGGCAAATTTGCAAATTTTCTTCCACTGTTTCCATTGTTTCATTAGGCACTACTGTTTATAAACTTCCCTTCTGGTATTTAACACATGAATTTGTATCCCAAACTAGTGTGACCCTGTGCTACTGACTTCCTCTGTCTGGTAAGGACTTTTAAGCACATGTTAAGCTAGGATGGCTTCTGAACTGCTTTGTTCTCTCAATTGTGGCAATTTTAAATTACTTCAATTCTCACAGAAGACAATAATCAAGGCATCTTTGCCTCCTCTCCACCCCCCCCCCCCCCATTTTCTAGTATCTATTCCTTTGTATAGCTCAGGATGAGACTACTATACTGTTCAGTTCCTCACTTTACTCATATCTTCTAATTTAATAACAAGAAAAGGTTTGGCATAGCCAAGACAGATTAAGGGATGGATTCTCTTATGGAAGAAAAGGGGTACTATCCCCATTTTCCTGGGAGAGGAAAGAGGCAGAAATTAAACTGGGACAGAAAAATGCACTGAGGTCAGATTAGCAAGTTAAAGAGTATCCTCTGTCCAAAATCAAAGAGATGGAGGCTGCTAGGCCCCATTTGTAACTCAGAATGTACTTATGTAAGAAAAATCAGAGAACCACATCATATAATCACAGGATTATCCTTTCTACAATATATACTGGTGATCCAGCCTTTGCTTGGAGACCTCCAACGAAGAACCAATTACTTACAGTTACTTCTCAAGACAGCAAGTTTTTTGGACAGCTCTAATTCTACGTAAGTTTTTCCTTACTCCAGGCCTAAATCCAACCCTTTGCAAACTTCCACTGACTGCTAGTTCTGCCTTCTCAGATCAAATAGAGCCAACTCTAATCCTTCCTCCGCATGATAACCATTCAAGGACTGACAGCTAGAATGTTCTTCCCTTAGTTCCTCTTCTTGAAGCTAAGCAACAGCAACTCCTTCAACCAATTTTCATATGCCGTAAATTTAGTCATTCACCACCCCTGAATGACCCTCCATTTTAGATTCTTCCTTATAAAATATAGCACACAGGAGAGGATTCTGAGAAGATGGGCAGAGTAGGTTAGAAAATTTCAAGTTCACAAGATTTTCCTCCACAAAAGAGATGTAATAGTGCCTTAGGGCAAATATAAAGTGCTAAAGTAGGGATAGAGCAGGGATCTTACTGGGACAACCAGAGAAGATCTTAAGAAAAAACCCAGGATGAGGTTTGATCTCTGTGTAGAGTAAACACCTCCAAGCTAGATACCTTTAAACAACAAGTGAAAAACCCTGGAGTTAGTTAAATTGGGAGGGTGCCTCAGTCCCAGCAACTTTTACCACTACCACCACCCTCCCCATAATGTTGGAGATAGAGGGAACCTCTGTTGACAAAGAATACCAGACACAGCTGTGCCTGGGGGAGGAGAGAAGAACCAGTCCATGCTGGGGTGAATGCAGAAGCAATGGGGGCACAGATGCCACGGGCTGTAGGTAATCACAAGAGGCTGGAGGTTTCAGTTTAGGTTCCAGGCCATAGGGAAGAACTGAAGGAGGATCTGAGGCCAGAGGCACCACCCCTCTACGCCAGGACTAGAGGTGATCACAAAAACTAAGCCATTAGAAAAAAATTTTTTTTAAAATGCAAAGGCAAAGGAGAAAGAATCCAACCACAAAGAGTTACTATGGGAATAGAGAAGACTGGGGTTTGTCGTTACTGAGGGAAAGAATTCCTCTTCTTCCCCAAAGGGTAATGTCAAATGGTCACCTGCCCAGAAAGAATTCAAAGAACTTTAAAAAGACTTTAAAAATCAAATGAGAGAGGCTGAGGAAGAAAACTTAAAAAAAAAAAAATCCAGGAAAAATAATATTATGGAAAGAAAGTCAACCAATTAGAAAAGGATGATCCAGAATTTTAAGGAAGAAAATGACTCCTTGAAAATCAGAATTGGGCAAAGGAAAGCCAGTAGAAATAATAAAACAAAATATGAAGAATGAAAAAAATAGAACAAAATGTGAAACATTTCATAAGAAAAACTAATCTGAAGAACAGATCAAGAAGAGAAAACATAAGAATAATCAGACTACCCAAAAGGTGTGATAAAAAATAAAAAGAATCTTCATTCAATAATATAAGAAATAATTAAAGAAAACTGTCCTGAAGCATTAGACCAAGAGGGGAAACTAGAAAGAGGAAAAAAAATCCACCAATCACCACCTGAAAGAGATCCTATGAGGAAAACCCACAGGAATATTATACTTAAATTCTTAACCCAGCTCAAGAATAAATTATGAGCAACAAGAAAAAAACAAATCAAATACAGTGGTGCCACAATTAGAATCACATAAGACTTAGCAGCAGCGACCCTAAAAGATGACAGGTCTTGGAACACTACCTATTGAAGAGCAAAAGAAGTGGGGTTGTAGCTGAAGATACATGTCCAGTCTAAGCATAATCCTGAATTTAAAAAAAAAAAAAGACAGACTTTCAGGACTTTGTTTAAAACAAAACAAAACCTAAATATAACAGAAGATTTGACATACAAGAGCCAAGAGAAGTATATGGTACATACCAAAGACTAATTTACAAGGGACTCAATAAGGACAGACTATTTACCTTTTATGTATGTAAAATATACATCTAAGATTGTTATTAGTCATTGGATAGTCTGAAAGAAAGACTGGAGTAAAGCTGAATATGATATGACTTTAGAAAGTAAAGCAGTCAAACAGTCAAAAAGAGTAATTATCTTATACACGTAAGATATGAGAGGAAGAACTGACACAGAGGAACTAGATGGGGGAGGAGTGCTGTTAGTTCTGGAAATCTGCTTTTATCAGAAATGGGTTCAAGAGGGAATAATACATATATGTCTAGAAAAGCATAAAAGTCTTCTAAATTCAGAAAGAAATATAATGCCAAGGTGATAGGGAGGGGGGAGGGAATAGGTCAAAGGGAGATATAGAAGGTGTTCAGATTTAAGAGAATGGGAAGATAAGGAAGGGATCCATGGTGGGGGAGGGTAATAGGAGGACAAGGTAGAGGTTGGAAGTAAGAAAGTTAGGAGGGATAGGAAATAAGGCATACGCACAAATATAAAAACAAAGATCCGAAGCAGAATTTGTTAGGAGAGTATGTGTGTGTTATGTATGTATGTATGTATGTGTATATGTATACGTGTGTGTGTGTATACACACATATCTGTGCTTAATTGTAGTCTTTGGAGAAAAAACAGTAAAAGTGTACAGCAGAGAACAAAAGAAAACTTACAAGGAAACAAAGAAAAGATGGACAGCTCTCAACACAATGTGTAGTATTTATGACACAGGCTTTTTTGAAATGGAAATTTATGGCTATGTATTTTGAATCTTCTCATGCTCTGCTGTGCACAACATGCTTTTTTCTTTTCTTATTTTTTACTTAAGTTTCAATATTTAAGTTTATACTACGTTCCTTTTTTTCTTATATATTTAAATTTTAGTAATTTAAAAAAGAAATTAAAAAAATAGACTGAAAATAAAACAAAATAAAGCATCCAGGATTCAACAAAATTTTCCAGATTTAGTGTGATCAGAACAGAATACAGCAAGACTACTGCCTTATTTTTGGAATCTAACTCTCTTAATGTAACACAAGAATACACTAGTTTTTGGCTGTCTTAATAACTAGCATTTACATAGCTGGCTTCTTTCTTTCTTAGATGTTTTTCTGTTAACTCCTGAATGTGTCAAATGCTACTCTTCTTTCTACATTGCAGCTACTTTTTTATATAGTTTGGTAGATAAACATAAGACAGCTTTCTTCTTCCTTTTTCAGTTTAAATGCTATCTGATTTGATTTGCAAGACCCATTTTGAAATGAGTGGAGATGACAGAAGTAAAAACAAAACAATAACATTAAAAAACCTTTTTTAAGTGGTTTGAAAGATATCATTCAAGTACATATTTACCAGTCCTTGTTAGGTGCACTCCACCCTTGCGTTAGGAAACCTGCCATTTATATGGCTTAAAATAACGATTATCCAGAAATTCAATTTCTATTCTCAAACATCTTCTAAACAAATTGGCTGTTCATTTTCTAAATATGCTTTTTATTTCCAAATCCATCACCTTCAATTAACAGCTCTGAAGAAAACACTAGCCACTCCTCTAGGGCCTTCAAGTGTTTTTGTTCAAAACTTCAGGATCTTTAACAAGGCTTCCTAATGTTCATTCTGGCCAAAGTATATGTGCCTACCGTCTTCCTAACCTCCCTCCCACCCCAACCCTGATCTCCCCACTCTGTGATCCACTGACACTTCAACAAGATCACACTCCATCTACCAAGCCCAGGTTGTACTGGATGTCCTATTTACCTGGAATACTCTTCCCCCTCCTCTTCACTACCAGCTTCAAGTCCTACCTAAAATCTTAACACCTTCAGTAAGTCTTAAGTGGTGTCCTTCATTAGACTCTGAGTCCCTTGAGAGCAAGTTACTGTGTGTAGCCTTTCTTTGTACTGGCAGTGAAATGTTCACTAACTGATGTCTTAAAGAGGAATACTTACTTCTCCCATTGTTAACATATATCTACACCAGTATCTTTCATCAGGTAGTCAGAGATGTCCATAAACTTTTTATTCTTTGATCTTTACTGGATGATCTATCATTTAATAGCACTCTTGAATTTACTTTGTCCTTAGATGACAAACAGATGTTCCCTACTCAAAGTATCTGATTCACTCGCCTCAAATTAGTTGTTTTTTTTTAAGCACCTAGCACCCAAGTGTTCAATGGTTAGTCTTTCTTTCTGCATGACATTCTTCCACCCTCCAACCTCATAACACAGACAGACATACAGACAGAGAGACACACACACACACACACACACACACACACACACACACACACACACACACACACACACACACACACCTTGGGTCCTAAGGATCTTTTTTTCCCTAGGTTTTCACATCCTTAAGTTTATTTTAAATAGAACATTTCATTGTTTCTGGTAACAAACAACATGTGTGGAAATGTGTATCCTGATCCCCTTCACTTTTTCTTATAGGAAGGAAATCTGTCCATGCTGAGCATAAAAAGCAGTCTTGTGAATCTAAATATAAATACTGCAAGCTTAATGCAAGTCACTGCAAACTCTGATATCCATACTTAATTGGGGATAATCCTCAGTCTTCATATTTCCTTCTATTAGCACTGCCACCCAGAACTGCTAGCAAAACACTTTTGGGTAATTACGACTCCTGAGTTGTTACTCTCCTCACATTAGCACCCCACCAACACTTAGACTACACCTCTATCACTACTTAGCACATTGACGACCACACCCCCCCCCAAATTCCCTCTTCTCTCATAAAGCTCTTCCTACTTCTTTGGATTAAGTCACAAAATCATAGAATTTGAGAGTTGGAAGGGACTTCAAACCTCTAGTCCAAGACAAATATGAAACAAATTCCCATTAAAACATACCGAACAAGTGATCATCTTACCTTGGGTTGAAGACCTTCAAAGAGGAAGAACCCACTATCACTTCTCAAGGCAACTCATTCCACAGAAAGGTCTAATTATTAGGAAGGGGGTTTTTTATGTTTGTTTGTATGTTATTACTGCCATCAAGTCTAAGTTTGCCTCTTTGCAACTTCTATTCATTGCTTCTGGTTCTGTCCTTAGAGCCAAAACAAAGAAGCCTGATCCCTACTCCACATGACAACCCTTCAAATACTTGAACAAAGGTATTATGTTACCCCAGAGTTCTTTCTTTTCCAGGTTATACACAACCAGTTCCTCTCCAGTTTATCAAAACCTTTCTTAAACTGTGGTGTCCCAAACTCAACATAATTCTCCACTGGTGGCCTGACAGAGGCAGAAGAGACACCTTTCTTAATAAGGCCCAGTATAGTATTAGCTTTTTTTGGCTTCCATATCATGCTTGCAATTCCCAGTAAATACTCCAGATCTTTCAGAACTGCTATCTAGCCTAATACTTGTGAAATTTATTTTTGGTAACTATGTACAAAAAAATACCATCATTTCTACTATATTTCATTTTATTATGTGAAGTGCAATGCTCTCGCCCAGAGATTCTTAATCTTTTTCATGTCATGGATACCTCTGGCAGCCTCTTGGAACCTATGGACTCCTCAAAATGTTTTCAAGTACATAAAATGCAGAGGATTATAAAGAAAAGCAATTATATTGAAATATAGTTATGAAAATATATTAAAAAGTTCACAGATCCAAGTTAAGAACCCCTAATCTAGTCTGTATTTTAGGGGGGATGTTAACAGTATATAAGTTATCTCTTGAAGTTTTGTTATCTGTAAATGTGATCACATCTATGCTTTTATCCAAAGTCACTGACAAAAATGTTGAACAGTACAGGAACAGGCAAATTCATGGGCTACTACTATACTGGCAAACCTTCTACCAGACTGACAATGAACATATAACAAATCTGCTTTTGAGCCTGGCCATTCAACCAGTTCTTGTACTTGTGAAGCTGAATCTTCCACCCAATCCTCTTTCAGACTCAGTCCTTTCTTCTACTCAATTGTTTTAGCTTCAAATCTTCCCCAATTTCTTATTCACAAATTCAATCTCTGGTGTTCTTCACTATTCCAAAGCTCTCCAAATCAGCTAATTAATTCTCTTTCTAACTGAGATCATCTTTCTCCTACCCTTTCTTCCACACAACTTTCTTCTGAAGTCAGGCACAGAGTTGGCACCTGAAGTCAAAGTAAAAGGAGGAAAGAAGAAAATAAAGCGTAGGCATTCTGTGAGAATTATTTAACACTTCACCCCACCCCCACCACCTGTCAGAGGACAAATTTTTCAACTCCTTTCCCTTCTGAGGAAATAAACAGTCTCTGAAAAATAAGAGAAAGAAGTCCTGCCCTGGGTGGCTACTTAGGACAGGAAAGTGGGGAAAGGTGAAAATAAAAGGTTTAAGGTTCCACATCTCTCTTTATTACCAGAAAGTAATGAAGCAAAAGCCGAAAGTGAGAAGATCATTTTGGAATTCAAATACTCTTGGGGAATGTTGGGAGAGGCCAAGAATACATCAGAATGTAGAAGACTCAAGTCTTCTCTGTTAGATCAATCACCTGTCATCTTGACAATGTACTTTTATTATATTTATCTATAACTGCCTTCAACTCACATTGTATTCCCTTAGATAAACATTTTATAACATATTTCTAAGGAAAGTAATAATTATAGATTTCTGAAATAAGCATTTAGGAATATAGGAAGTAAAGTGCCTGACTAAATTAGTGTTACTTCACCTTGGCACTGCTTGATTTTCTGTTGTTCATTTAGTAGTCATAGCACTGCCTCCAATTCACCTTTGCTCCCTCAAAAAACCAGAACCCCATAAAGGCAAAGCTGTTCAATACAAATAAGATCATCTTAAGCAATTTTTGTCAGAAAATTATTTAACTCTAAAAAGAGAGCAGGAAGAGAGAGCTAAAGAAGTAACTCAAGAAAAAGAGAAATGCACCAAAGAAAATAAAAATAAAAGAAAGAACCTTTGCTATCTTCAATAAGTTTCACCACAGAGGTAATGATATTTGCCATACAGTGAATACTGTGGCCCAATAACGGAGTATTAGGGATGAAGCTGCAAAATGAGACTCCCAAACTTTCAACAGATGTGTAAAATTTCACACCTTCTAAGCAATCAAAATCAGAGGACCATGAAATGTAATGAAAAGCTTGTCATGGCCATTAGCCTTAAAAAAAAAAAAAAAGTAATTCTGGGAATAAGCTGGAAGCTTTCCCAATAAGATCAGGGATAAAACAAGGATGCCTATGATCCCCACTATAATTCAATATTAAACTAGAAATGTTAGACATAGCAATAAGAGGAAAAAAAGAAATGGAGAGAATTAGAATAGGTAATGAGGAAACAAAACTATCACTCTTTGCAAATGACATGATGGTATACTTAGAGAATCCTAGACAATCAACTAAAAAACTAGGTGAAATAATTAACAATTTTAGCCAACTTGCAGAATATAAAATAAACCCACATAAATCACCATCATCTCTCTCGATTACCAACAAACTCCAGGACCAATTCCATTTAAAATAACTGGACAATATAAAATACTTGTGAGTCTACCTGCCAAGACAAACCCAGGAACTATATAAACACAATTACAAAACACTATTCACATAAATGAAGTCAGATCTAAACAAGTGGAAAAATATCACTTGCTCATGGGTAGGCCTAAATAATATAATGAAGAAGACAATTCTACCTAAATTAATTTACTTTTTCAGTGCCATCCCATCAAACTATCCAAAAATTATTTTTATAAAGCTAGATAAAAAAATAACAAAATTTATCTGGAAGAACGAAAGTTTCAAGAATATCAAGGGAATTCAAGAGAAAAAAAAAGGAAGATGGCCTAGCCATCTGATCTCAAACTGTATTTGTATTAGAAAGTAGTAATCATCAAAACAATCTGGTACTGTCTAAGAAATAGAGTGATAGATCAGTGGGATAGATTAGGTACACAATACACAAAAGTAAATGACTGTAGTAGTCTACTGTTTGATAATTCCAAAGACCTAAGGGGACAAAAATTCACTATCTGACAAAAACTGCTGAGAAAACTGAAAAACAGTATGGCAAAAACTAGTTATAGACCAACATCTTACACTGTATACCAAGATAAAGTCAAAACAGGTGCATGAATCAGACATAAAGGGTGATACTACAAACAAACTAGGAGAGCAAGGAATAGTTTACATATCTATGGAGAATGGAAGAATTTATGAGCAAATGAGAGAGAGGGAGCATTACAAAATGCAAAATGTATAATTTTGAATATATTAAATTAAAATGGTTTTGTATAAACAAAACCAATGAAACTAAAATTAGAAGAAAAGCAGAAAGCCAAGGAGCAATTTTTATAGGAAGTGTCTCTGATAAAGGCCTCACTTTTCAAATGTATAGAAAATTGACTCAAATTTATAAGAATACAAGGTCATTCCCCAACTGATAAATGATCAAATGATATGAACAGTTTTCAGATGAAGAAATCTAAGCTATCTATAGTCATATGAAAAAAATGCTCTAAATAATTACTGATTAGAGAACTGCAAATTAAAACAACTCAGAGGTACCACATCACACCCATCAGATTGGCTAACATGACAACAAAGGAAAATGATAAATGTTGGAGAGGATGTGGGAAAACTGGGACACTAATGCACTGCTGGTGGAACTGTGAACTGATCCAGCCACCCTGGAGAGCAATTTGGAACTACACTCAAAAGGCTACAAAAACCTGTGTAAACCCTTTGATCTATCAATACCACTACTAAGTATCCCAAAGAGATGAAAGAGAGACGGACCTATTTGTACAAAAATATTTATAACAGGTCTTTTTGTGGTTGCAAAGAATTAGGAATTGAAAAGTTACCCATCAGTTGGGAAATGGCTGTACAAGTTGTGGTATATGATTGTAATGGAATACTATTGTGCTATAAGAAATGATGAGGAGATTGATTTAAAAAAAAAAACAACAACCTGGAAAGACTTAGACAAACTGGCAGCAAAGTGAGGTGAACAGAACCAGGAGAACGTTACACATAGTGACAGTGATACTGTACAATGATCAGCAAGTGAACGACTGAGTTATTCTCAACAATACGACAATTCCAAAGGACTCATGATGAAAAATGCTATCCACATCCAGAGAAAGAAACTGATGGGAGTCTGAATGCAGACTGAAGAATACTATTTTTAAATTTATTTTTATCATATTTGGGGGGGGGGGGTAGGTTTTGGTTTTTTGGTTTGTTTTTCCTTTCAGAACATGACTATATGGAAATAGTTTTGCATGACTGCACATAATATACACATATATATCTCTTGTTGTTTCAGGGAGGGAGGAATAAGGGAAAGAATTTGAAACTTGAAATTTTTTAAATGAATATAAAAAATTATTTTTATATGTAATTGGGAAAAAAGTTAAATATTATCTAAAATGTGTAATACAGTTATTAAAGCAAAGACCACATTATGTAATGATATTACGATTCTAATTAGGAATTAAGATTTTTAAAAGTTCAAAAATTCATTTGGTTTAAATGATAATCTGTTTTCCTTCAAAAGGTTAACAGAATCATTAGTTGGAAATATATACCAACAAATATTTATTTATTACTGAATACTCAATAGCTTTATTCTATAGGGGGATTCAAGTAAGTGGGTTGGGAACCACAAGTGCACTATTAGCTTCATAAAACTCTGCCTAAGTGATCTAAAAGTTCAAGACTTTAAGTCCAGATTTATCAATAATATATAGTAGAGTGGCTACAGTGCTGAATCTGGAATCAGGAAGACCTCAGTTCAAATCTGGCTCCTGAAAATTTTCAACCATATGGCTATATTCAAGTCTCTTCAGATGAGTCTCAATTTCCTCATTTATAAAATGAGAATATTATCATTCACTGAACCTGCCTCACAAGATTTTTGTTCAAAGGAGATTGTATATAAAGACCTTTACAAACTTTAGTGCCAATAATTATTAGTGTTAAAAATTAAATAGACCCCCAATCCATAATCTAAATTAAAATAACATATTAGCATCGTTGTATCCCCTGATAGCAAAATGCCTGATATGAGTGCCTATATGAAGAGAGAAAAATTGATTAACAAATGCTTATGGATTGACTGTTGATCAACATATGGTTCACATTTATATAGTGCTTATAGATTTACGAAAGCTTTCCTTATTTATTTTTATTTTCAGTGTTCTACAATCACTACCATATAACTTAAAAGATTTTTTTCCCTCTCTTTCCCCCCTCCCTCCCCGAAACAGCATACAATTTTATATAGGTTCTACACATACATTCCTATTACATACATTTTCACCATAGTCATGCTGCATAGAAGAATTAAAATGAATGGGAAAAATCAACAAACCAAAACGTAATACAAAAGAAAATGTTCTGCTACATTCTGTGAATGAATTCCACAGTTCTTTCTCTGAATGTGGAAAGCATTTTGCCTTAAAAGACCATTGGGAATTTTTTAAGTTCTTGCATTGTAATGAAGTTCTAAGTCTACCAAAAAACTTTCCTTATAAAAACTCAGTGATATATTAATATACATGCAAGGCATTATGTCCACTGTCATACAAGTAGGAAATGTCTAAACTTGAAACTCAAGCTCAGATATTCTCATTCCAAATTCAGTATTTCTTGCTCCATACCAGTCTGAAACAGTTTCCTTCAACAAATTTAAGTTTTAAGTACCTCCTAAAGTCAAGACACAGAGTTTGGTGCCAGGGATACACATATGAACAAGACAAAAATGGTATCCTCAGGGAGTGTAAAATGTAGTAAGGGAGATAAGCTAGAGATAAAAATAACATTATAAATAATAAAATCAAAACAATTGCACAATACAATGACAAAGTACTTAGAGTATCAAGAAAATAAGACACGCTGAGGAATTCGAAATGATGATCATCAATGGACAAATCTCTTAATTAATTTACATTTTTAAAATAAGATTTAGTAGGTGACTCAAACATGAAGCACAATAGCACTGAAATTTTTTCATTTCTTAAATTATCTTTGTTGCTTTACTATATAAAACATTTTAACAACTATATTTAAAATTTAGTGATTTACAAAGCACACTGAAGTTGTCAGAAGATCTTTTAAGAACTTTTTGGAGAATCTTGATGAAAACTACATTTTTGGTAAAATTTGAATAATATCTTAAAATATTCACCAGCTTATATTCTAGAAATGGAGTAATCTTTCCACTATAATGTCATTATTTAGCTCCTCTTCTTGCTGCTATTTAATGAAAATTAACTGGTAACTACTCCAAAACTGTCATTTCCATTTAAATGAACTAAGGTGATAGATTTTAAATGTAGAAAGACATTTTCAGATGGCTAATATGGGAACATTTTGCTAGACTATTTAGATATGTATTAAGGAAATCGATTTGTTTGGGATATTTTTTGTTTTAAACTGCTTGATGGGAGAGGGTAGTAGGGAAGCAGTAGAAGGGATAAATTAAAGAAAAAAATACCTATTACCTGAAAACTAAAAATACAATCTTTAAAAAAGGAATTAAAAAATTAACTAAGGGAAATTTAAAATGTGTGAAACAGAAACTCCCTCATCTAATATGTTCTACTTTTATTCCTACTTTCCTTTATACATCCAAGACTAACAAGATCAACTTTAAAGGTAGTAAGAAATGAGAAATAACAGTTTCCTCTGAATTGTTTCCCAATTTACAACCTTGGTGTAATTGATACTATTTCTCAGTTTCTCCAATATTTAAATACAAAGGTTACTGCATCCATCATCAGTTCTCCCATGTTCTTTTTCTTTGATTTAATCTATACTAAATGGTATCATTGCTTTTCTTTGATTTAGTCTACACTAAATGGTACCATTTTTTTTTTTTTTGGCATACACAATTTCTTTTTTTCAAATAATTTCACTTATTCAGCCAATCTGTCATATCAAATACTAGCTTCATCTTACGGTTCTAGGGCAGTATACCCTGGACTTCAATGCTGCTATTATTTCTTTCTACTCCCTTACTGCCTTTGTTCTCCAGGCCTGTAGACTCTACCTGCTCTCTTTGTTTCCTCTCAATCCTTTCTAAGCCTTCTTTTCTCACTACCTTCTAAACTTCAAATAAATCTCTCCTACTCTTTACCCAGGTTACCTTTTTGAAGGTCTCCTTATGACAAGAATTTTTAATCACATCCTTTTCTTCTCCTACAGCCTGTCTTCCCTCACATCTACTGCAAAGACGTACACTTATAAAACAGAAACGCTAAGAAAACAGAATTTGAGCATTTTCTCAACATCCACATTTATATAATAACCTAATTTAACCCTTAATGTATCTAAGACTTTAAAAATAAGCTCAAAAAATAATCACAATTCTCCACATCACTCTAACCAGTGAAGCATTTCCAATTTTTAAGCATATATATTCAAAATAGCCATGTTCATCTTTGGAATGCTACCTGTATTATTATTTTTATGTTTAAAATTAACCACACAGTGTGCGAGAGTTTTTTCTGGTAGACTTGGAATTTTGTAATAACGCAAGAACTTCTTAAAAAAAAATAATAAAATCCCAATGGTGGTTCTCTAAGGCAAAATGCCTTCCACACTCAGAGAAAGAAATATGGAAGTCATTCGCAGAATGTAGCAGATCATATTTGTGTATGTGTATGTTTTTGTGTATCATGTTTTGATTTGTTAAATGATTTCTTCCATTTATTTTAGTCCGACTACATAGCATGACTATAGTGAAAATGTACTCAATAGGAAAGTATATGTAGAACCTATACAGAACTGTATGCAGTCGTGGGGAGGGAGGGGGGTAGTGGGGGGTAGGTGTGGGGGGGATAAAATATCAATTGTATGGCAGTGATTGTTAAACATTAAAAAAATAACTTAAAAAAAATCAAAAAAAAATTAACCACTAATACTTAAGTGTTTTAGAATTTCACCCAGATGTTGCATGTATACATAATATATACTTGAAGGATCTATAATTTCATCAGTGTGAGCCCTTCACAGCAACCCCCATAAGGAGATAACCTTCAAGAGTTGCTGTAATCACCCTGCAAAAAAATCAATAATCTTCTCTCCCAAAATCAGCTAGGTTAGTATTCTGACAACAGACGCTCCCAAATAGAACCTGGTCTTTCTAGCTTGGATAAGGGGGCAGAATAGGTTAATGAAAGATGTATAACATTTATAAACTCCAAACCTAGAATAGTGTTTGCCAAATGGGAGAGTTGCTCTGGAATCTCCACTTTAAAATTCTAACACAACCACTCCTTTAAGAGAAACAAAATGAGAACACACAACTAGCTTGAAGAAATATTTAGAAAATAACCAAAAAATATCATCTTCCAGTTTAGCATCTTTTTTTTTTTTTAAGGAAGACAAATTTGGCCAGAAAGCTTAAACGCTAAGAGATACTTCAATTTCATGTCAACCTCTTCTAATTTATTCCTCAGTAACCACAGACACCAAATTCAACAATTAGTTATCGGATACCTATTCATAAGGTATGGTGCTAGGTGCAGGAAAAACAGACAAACCAAGTCCTGCCTAAGGCACCATTAGAATCCAAGAAAAAGAAAATCAGAAAGACAATTTGAAGATATTATTTCATTGAGAAACATGTTGAGTTGTCTGTATTGATTACAAGAACTGGAAAGTTTTGGTTTTCCCAAGCCTCACACATTGCCTTCATAAAACAACTTAACTTTTCACTTTGGAGATTAAATATTTACCTACTAGGAATATTATTTATAGAGGATATACCAATTTTTGATATACATTATAAGAATAATAGCAATCCGTCCACTCACCCTTGGAAACTCTGCCACCTTAACTGCTTGGCTTTTTTAGTGAGATGTGAAATCCTAGAATCACAAATTACAAGGAAAAGCCTTCCAGAACAAGATGTCCCCATAGCAGTAGTATGAGACCTTTGAAACACACCATAGGAAGGGCAACAACTCAAATTTCATCCTTCTGCCATCATGTAATAGGGTCTTAGGGCCTCTAATTTTGCTATACTATAATCTCACATTTACATTGGTAGCAATAGATTAAGAGACAGCTTTTTGAAAATCCATGAATAGTTTTTACCAACAGCAGGAATGTTCCAAGGGCATCCAAGTAATGTCAAAAGAACTCAAAGAAGATATCCTTCCCCACCCTAAAAGGAATTTATGGGATGATTTATTCAAGAATGATACAGAATGAGCAGGTATGACTGGGCTGCGATCTTCATCATGGAGCAACAATATCAACCAGGTAACAGATGTACTGGAGCTATCATTAAATAGTTTGGTATGGTGGCATCCAGAGAACTCTTCTGAGTTCTGACCCTTTGGGGCCTGGTACTTTACACCAAAAGGACCTTGGGAAAAAAAATGGAAAAGTATCACACAAATCACAAAAATTTTGGAGATAAACACCACCATCTTTAAGTGGAAGTGGCCAAAGCTACAAATGGACAAAGTGTCCAGCAACTTGTACCCAAGCCACTGTTTCTAAACTCTGCTTCTAAAATGTGATTTACTCTGTCTAACGAATGGATCAAATAGTCCATGGGAATTTCAATCTAATCAAAGATAGAATAATATATAAATGCAGTAGAGAAAATACCAAACTGAAAAAGGTCTATATGTAGGGCTAGGCAACAAGTTGGAGTTCCCACCTGGTTTAAAGCAGAAAATTACAATAAACGCATTAAAAATGCTCAACATTCTGTACAGTAGTTAGGCTGTGTCTAATGAACATAAAAATGAAATTCATTAGGTTAAGCTAATAGATCAATTGAAAACAAGTAACTCAACCTTTCTTTGGACATTCCATCACTGCAACCCCTCAACACACTTACTAAACTTCCCACATGTGCCCAGAAACCCCAAAACTCCTAACTGGATTTCATCACTGAGTAAAAAATTCCACAAATCATGCCATGTCATGAAGCATCTTGGTATTCATGATGACTCAGCCACAGCTGCCACACATTCACAGTTGCCAGCCCTAAAAGGACTGTGCAGGTAGTTCACACATCTGAAAACCCCCAACAAGAAGCAAAGAAAGAAGCTACAGAATATCTGCAGGTGTACTAAATTTAAGATAAAACTGACATTTTAAAGTTGAAATGCTCATTCAACACTCCCATGACCTTTCTTCAATCACTATTCAGATCTAATTGAAGTAATACCTACCACTTAGTACCAAATAATCTAAAAGAGGAAGGGAGACTTTATTAACCTCTTCATTGTTCATTTTCTGCACTCCATGAATATTAAGTCGAGGATTTCCAAATTTTAATACTAAGCCACTACATTTTTTACACTGTCTCAAGCAACTTTTAAAAGGCAGGCAGGCAAATTAACATCTTACAAATGAGAACATAAGAAAGAAATCACTCAATTAAGTAACTTGGGTCACTATCACAGGGATATTAAGTGACTTCTGTAGGATGTGAACCTAGGTCTTAATTCCAACCCCAGGTCTCTTTCCATATACTCAGATTACTTCTATCAATATTCAAAAAAAGGAGGAGGTGAAGAAGGAAGAGGGGACATGGATTATTTTCTCTAGCAACTCATTTAAGTAAATATGTATATATACACACATATAATTAGTAATTGCTTACATGCCTTTCCTTTGGACAAAACTAATTTTTCAGTCAAAATTAATTTCAAGATTAAGTCTGGTACAGTACAAAGAGTATTGCATCTGGTTTCAAAGAACCTGAGCTGAAATCCTGGTCTGCCACTATATGCCTATACACTGACAATGTGACCTTTAGCAAGTCACTAAACTGCTCTAGACCTGTTTCCTCCTGCATAAAATGACTAGATGGCCTCTAATTGTCCCTTTCAGCTCTAAACCTATAATATATAATTCTTCCAAAAGACTATATACTTTTCTAAATTGATCTGTCCTAAGGCAGTTTGGTACATGCATAATCTGTGATAGTGCTGAAATTCCATGAATTATGATTTTCATTGAAATGTCCTTAAATTAAGGTTTTGACTCATCAATCCCATTAGTAAGCATTATCTTAAGGTTAGGTTAATGAAAGAAAGAAAAGATGTTTAGCAGCACTATTTACAACAAAAGTTAAAAACCTGCTCAACAGCTAGGGACTGGCCAAATAAACTGCGGTATATGGATATATTTATTAGAATGTCACCATAACATTCACAAATTCAAAGACATTTGAATCGATACAAAACAAAACAGAACCAAAAGAATCAATATACTCGGTGACTACAACCACTAAAGAGCAACAAAATTCAGGTTTAGTACAATGTATGTAGACTGGTACTACCTTGTAGGAATATAACAACACACAGCCTTCTTCTCTTCTAACAAATGGTAAATAACAAAAGTGAACAATGACATTATAAAATCACATCTTTGTACTGTTTTACTTAACTATTCTGAGATATCATAAATGTGTTTAGCTTTGGTGATTTTAAGACAAAATTTGCCAAGAAAAAATCTGCCTTTGGTGTTGTACAGCAGATATGTCAAACCCAAGGCCCACAATACTCAAATTAAAATTTAATTCCTATTTGATTTTGTTATGTTGATGTTTTAATTGAAAAAAAAAAAAACCAACCCCTATAAACACATTTGGTTTTCTAAGTGAGGATGTGACCCTCAGGGTTCCTTATGAACAGATTAATGGTCTCTGTTTCTGTTTAAGATTGACAGCACAGTAGTGTCATTACTTCCCTAAAATAGTCTGATCAATACTAACACAGATTAATGAATAATTATTTTGTTCACCTATGTAACATCTTTCTCAGTACCACAGTTTTATTTTATCCACACAAGTCCTTCTTCTGATCAAAACACAATCTAAGTATTCCTCTCCCTAGTATATAGAACAGGAGGCTAAGGCTCAATTTCAGAGATTTATCTATGCTCAAACTGTGAGTTAGAGGCCTCTGAGTGGGGATTAAAATTCAGACTCCCTGACAAAGCACACTGGTCTTCCAAGATATTTGGCAATCAGGCATTTTCTGCAAATGCCTAAGGGGAAAAAACTAGAGGTAAGAGGAATTCCATAGACCTGTGAATCTTTAATTAGAAAGAAGCAATAATAATTAGAAATAAACTTTCTAATTGGTAATATCCCCAAATTCCTGGTTTCTATAAACCTGTGTTTAGGAAAATAATCTGTAGGTTTTTCAATCATAAGAAATGTTATAAAACATAAGCTTAGCATTCCAAATCATTTGAGACGTAGGATAGTATATAGATAGTACAGGACTTAGAGTTCAGCAAGTCACAACCTCTGAATTTGTTTCCTCCTCTGTAAAATGGGTAAAATCTATTCCACCACCTTCTAGTACTATCCCGTCAGAGCTGTCATGAAGAAACTAAAGTAAATAACATCACATACATTTGTGTGAATGTGTGAAATGTGTATTTCTTTGAAAATGTTAAAGCAATATATAAATACCAATTATTTTTATTATCTGGAATAATAATCTGATTATTACTCTGATCACTTCAACAGTAGGTACTGATACCATGAGTCATTTAAAATTTCATGTAATCAACTCACTAGTATATTAAATAGCAAATTACTTACTAAACCAACTTAATTAACTTCCTTTCAAGCAAAAAAAAAAAGAATTTATCTTGGTAACTTTTTATGGATCAACTAGCTGTGATTTCTAAGATAGCTTAGTTACCCTATTATTTTCTTTTACAAAGGTTGTCCAATAACTGCCAACTATATATATATATGTACATGTGTGTATATATATATATATATATATGTATATATATATATATATATATATATATATATATATAAAATGGCTATATTATTTGTCACTCTCCCCCACAAATGGCAAAGAACCCAAGCTTTTAAATATCCTCATCAAAATGAAAATCTGTATACCAGAAATCAAAACCACATGTCTTGATCACCTCTGGATAACTACCAATTCCAAACTCCAAAACAAGTAAAGGCAGAGGAAAGGCCAACCCATATAGGACACATATAAAAAGAGGGATTTTCAAAATGCACCCACTGCCAGTGTCACTATAACTCTTTCCCCAGAAGGTGATCCACGTGGACCTGGGTTCTTATGAGATCTAAATTAGACTTTTAAAAGAATGGGGACTGAAGTACAAATAAAACAAATACATGAAACAAAATCATCACTCCCAAGAGATGTGGGGGTAGAAAGTGAGCCATTGCACCAAATTTATTCAGTCTTTTCCTCTACTTCCCTTTCTATTCTAGGAGTCTTGACAAGACATAATGAACCCGAGATAATTTCCGATTTTACCCTAATATCCAACCCCTCCCATACACCCCTCTTCCCTCTACCCCAAAAAAAGGAAGCAAGGTCTGGAAATACAAACAACCTTTAACTAATTCACTCAGAATACCCCAAACCAAGATACATATCAGGAGATGGAGTGGCTGGCAGTAGCCCTACCACATATACATTTATTTCAACACTAGCCTGCTGAATTCACCCCATCTCTGGTTCCAGAGGTCCCCACCCCACACATGCCCCAGTTATATGGGGATGTGTGTGCACGAGTGCACATGTGAGGGAAGATATGCATTTTGTGTAGAAGTAGATGTAGGTGGGTGTGTAAGGGAAGAGGCATGTATGAAGTGGAAGATGTGGGTGTGCATGTGTAAAGGAAGAAAGGTGTGTATGAGGGAATGAGTGTGTGGTAGAGATGTAATGTGTAGGGAGTCAGTTAAGTACCCTGTATAATGGAAGATGAGACTGAGTGTGGGTGTATGTGTTTGTGTATAAGGGGGAGGTAAGTGTGTTTTAAGGGAAGATGGATGTGTAAGGGAAGATAGATAGGTTTTGGTTGGGGGTATGCTGAGTGAAGTCAAGGTATGGGGGCATGTATCTTGGGAAAGACAGATGTGTGTTGGGTAAGTTGAGGGACACAGTTGGGGGACAGTGTGTGATGGGGGTGTTGTGGAAGATAAGGGCACAGATGTGGTGTGTGTTGGGGAAGACAGACGTGTATTGGGGAAGAGGGGCGCACAGCGGGAGGGAGGAGTTGGGGGACCTCTGGTGCGCGAAGCCAGATGTGTGTCATGGAAGAAGCCACAAGTACCCTGAAGAAGAAGAGGGCACAGTAGGGGGTGTATTGTGTGGTGGGGGGGTGTATCGGAGGAAGACAGAACTGTACTGGGGAACGGGGGCATGGTGAGACTGTGTGTTGGACAAGACAGAAATGTCCTGGAGAAAAGGGGGAATTGGGGGGACAGTATTGGGTAAGAGCAGAGTACAGTGGGAGCGCCGGGAAGCGGGGCGCACGGAGGTGGGGGGGGGCACAATGGGCTGTGCGTTGGGCAGCGTGGATGCTACGGTAGCAATGGCACGTGTAGACGTGTGTGAGAGGAGGCGGACACTGCGCGCCCAGGGGGAGCGGGGGAGGAATGTTGCGGGGATGGCGTTGGTGGGGGCAGTGCGGGGGTCCCGGGTGAGGGGGGCCCCGGCGGTTTGGGTGGTGGCTGGGAAGGGCTGGGGGCGCCCAACGTGGGGGTCGGGTCTGAGCCCCGGGCTCAGCTAGGCCGCGGCCGCCCGGCAGCCAGGCCGGGCCCGCCCCGAAGCCCGTCCTTACCTGCTGTTGCTGCTGCTGCCGTCCCCGCGGGTAGGGCTTGGTCGGGCCCTGGTGGCAGCGCCGCGTCCGGATCTTGCCGCCGCCGCCCCCTCCTCCTGCTCCCGAGGCCATGGCGGAGTCTCGGCCTCTTCCCGCTCCGGGGCGGGGAAGGGAGGGAGGGAGGGCGGGGAGGGGCGGGAGAGGCGGCGGCGGCGGCGGCGGCCTCAGCGGCCCCCCCACCCCCCGGCCCCGGCCCAAGAGCCCGCCCGGCCCGCTCGCCGGGGCACGGGCACCAGAGGGAGCGCGAGGCCCGGCCGGCGACGGGGGAGAGAGAGAGAGGGCGCGCGCGGGAGGAGGAGGGAGGAAGAGAAGGGAGGGGGGAGGGAAGAGGAAGAGGAGAAAGAGAAGGGGAGGAGGAGGTGGAGAAGGGGCGGCGGCGCCTGCTCCGGGCCCCGCAGCCCGCCCGCCTGCCCGCCCGCCCGCCTGCGGGCACCCGCCTCTGTGCGTGTCACGGTCTCTATGGAGATCTCCGGGGGGAAGCCGGCGCGCGCGCGGGCTCTCGACTCTCGCGCAGCTCCCGGCGCCGCTAGGGCCTAACGCGACCGCCGGGCGGTGATCCTTTCGCTGTTTCCGCCGCCTCAGCCGCTGCTGCCTGTGCCTCCCGCCCACCCCTCCCCCCCGCGCCTGGCGCCCGCCCCGCCGCCGCCGTCGCCGTCGTCGTAGTCTTCTCAGCCGCCGCCGTCGCTACCGTCGCTGCCGCTTTTGCTCCTATTGCTGCTGCAGCGACCGCCGCCGTCGCGAGCCAAAGTGGCGTCACTCTCTCGCGCCGGGTGCGGCGCGTCATCGATCCGCGCCCGAACCCGAGGGGCGGGGTGAGCGAGAGGAGAAGGGAAAGAAGGTTGAACCGGCCCGCGCCGCGCGTAGGGCTGACGGGAAATAGAGTCCGGCCGAGGAACGCCGAGTTTGGAGGTGGGGGAGGGAAGGAGGCCGGGTTTGTTGGGACAAAATGAGGCGCCAGCTTCTTGCGTGTTCTCCATGGGGCTCGGATTCAGCAGAAGCGCGCACGTGCTTTTTACTGGGAGCGGGGTCCTCCCCCCCTCCCAGACTCTCCCTTTTACTCTCCTTGCCCCCGGGGGACTTTCCCGACACGTTACCGCCGGGGGCCTCCCCACTTCTGAGCGTGGGCCTAAAGGGCGCTGGAAGGAAGCAGCCCCCGCGTCCGTCATCCCCTGCCGGCCTCTGACGTACCTCCGTCTGGTAACCTCCCCTCCTTTGGCCTGGTTCATGAAGTGCAGGGGATGGATGAGATCCGAGTTGGGGGGGCGGGGTTCAGAGTTGTTCGGGACTATTTGGCACTCTAGAGATCCTTCTTCGGAACAGTGTTTTTAAACGCGTAAAATAAGAAGCGTAGGACTGGGAAGGACCAGAAAGTTAAAATAGGTACAAAATGTGTGTTTAAGATTTCGACCCCGGCCTCTTCCAGCTGTGATCACTTTCACCGTCTCCTAAAAGTGGACAGCTTATTTACGGCCCTCCGGGTCGGCGGCCGGAGCGATCCTTACGGGGCTTTAGCTTAAGTCTTAAAGCGTAACCAACGTTGACATTGACAGGCTTCCGGGCTCACCGTTCGTCTGCAGGACCAGGCCAGCCCTAGCAGGATCTGCGTCCCTACCATCAGAGAAACTGATGTTCGCTGTCACGCGTGGAACCGCCCCTCCAAGGCCAGACAGAACTGAAAAGCGAAGAGCTTGTCCTCAGTGCTCTCCCACGCCTTTATCTTCACCTTTCTCGCTGATGTCAGGAGAAATCCAATTTTTGAAGGAGCAAAATTTTTTCTCATTTTTCCGGAAGGCAAAGTAACTTAACTGAGGTTGTACAAAGATTATTTTGTAAGTAGAGCGATGAAGAAATTTTTAAGGAAGGAAGAAACGTTGTGATTTGAAAATCACAGAAGTTGCCTCCTGAACCATTGAATTTCCTTCATTAAAAACATTTCTTAAAGTTATGCAACAAAAAGAAATACCTGGGAGAGGTAATATCTTCAAGCCCTTGCTTTTTCTTTGTCAGTATTAGTGAAGACAAAGGCAAAGAAAGGTAAAATCTGTGGGACAGAGGAGGAAAACAACTTATTGTTTTGAAAACACTTTTCTGTGAAATAGTACCTGCAACATTATGATTCAGATAGGTTTTTGTGAGCTAATCTGGTACTAAATTCTTAGCACCAAACGGCTGATTTACAAAATTTTGGAACACCATTTGTTTGCAAGTTGGGGACTCCCAGCAGTGAGAATTTGTGTTATGAAAAATTATCCTTGATGATAAATACTGTCTTCTAGCTTTCTGTGGAAAATTATCTTCATTTTGGAGATGAAATCCATTTAACTTATAACTAAAGTGAAATCCATTTATTTAACTTTGAGTGTAATGCGGCATAATTAATGATTTGCAGGCAGATGTTCTGTTTCTATTTAGTATCAAAATCACATGACAGTGGAAGGAAATGGAATTGTAAGTGTGTTACTTAAATAGTATCCAGTCAGCTAAATGGCCTTTTGTGGACTGGTCTGGGAATCTGACCATATGACCATTTATGAGAAAATGTTAGAAGTTCCAACTCAGAACTTCAGGCCTTGAGAAACTACCCCCATCTCCTAGTGAGAAGATATAAGTATTTAGATATTGGGAAGATTCAGCCCCAAAATATCTTCCATAGGCTTCCTTAGTATAGTGCAAGCTAAGATGGGGAATGAGCTACTCATGTGGTAGCAGAAAGGCATCCTCCAAAGAGGCTACCATGTATAAGGGATATGATATTATCAGGTTTTTCTTATCTTTTTTTTTTTTTTAATGTCAGGGACTGTCTCTAACCTGTTATAGGAGTCAGAAAATTTTGTCCTATAAAAGGCTAGGTAGTAAATATTTTGGGCTTTGTGGGCTAGTAGGTAAAATTGAGGATATTATGTAGGTACTTGTATAACAAGAGAGAAAACTAATTTCCACAGATTCTTTTGATGAAATTCAAAATGTAATAGTCAGTAAACACTTATTTAAGTTCCTACTGTGTGCAAGGCACAGTGCTAAACCCTAGGGATAAGAGGCAAAAGAGTCCCTACCCTCAGGGTACTCACCCTCTAATGGGGACTATAACAAATTCAAGCAAACTATATATTGGATGATCCCCAGAGGGAAGGCCCAAGAATTAAGAGGATTTGAGAGAAGCTTTATGAAGAAGATGGGATTTTAGATGGGGATTAAAGAAAGTCAGGGAAATCAGGAGGTAGAAATGAGAGGGGAGAGCATTCCAGGCATGGAGGAGAGGGAGAATGCCCAGAACCAAGAGATGATGTGTTCTTTTTTGTGGAACAGCAAGGAGACCAGTGTCACTGGATGGAAGGGTACATATAGGGGAATAAGGTATAAGAAGACTGGAAAGGTAGGAGGGGACTAGGTTATGAAGAGCTTTGAATGCCAAACAAAGCATTTTGTATTTGATCCTGGAAGTAATAGGGAACTATTGAAGATTATTGCTGGAGGGGAGAGGGGGTGGGGGCAGGGGGAAGAGGGGCAGTGATGTGGATGGACCTGTGTTTTAGGAAAATCACTTTGGTGGTTAAAAAATGGATTGCAGTGGGGAAAGACTTGAGGCAAGCAGACCCACCAATAGCCTATTACAAGAGTCCAGGCACAAGGTGATGAGGACCTTTACTAGAATGGTGATGGTGTCAGAGGAGAGAAGGGAGCTCATTAGAGACATGTTCAAAGGTGAAATTGACAGGCCTTGGCAAAGGACTGGATATGGAGGTAGGGAGTGGGGCAAGGATGTTGAGGATGGCATCTAAGTTGGGAGTCTGAAGGCCTGGGAGGATGATTTTGCCCTCTTCATTAATAGGGAAGGTTAGAGGGAGGAGGTTTTAGGGAAAAAAATAAGTTCTGTTTTGGACATGTATAATATAACTTTTTTTTTTGGTAATATGGTTCTACTAATGAGAAGAACGGAATTCCTTTTTTGGGGGGTGAGGGGGATAACATTTAGTTTAATTTGAGTTCATAGTATTCCCTATCATCAGAATTGCTTGCAAATGCTGATTCATAATCAGATTTTATTTATTTCATCTTGAAAATGTCTTTCTACCCTAAATACTGATATTAATCCACAAACATATGATTTTGATGGAGTATATTCATCAGTTGAAAGGCATTTATAGAATTTCACTAGATTCTTCGTTAGATAAAGAACCTTATTATGTCATTACATTACAGAGTACTCACTTCAGTTGAAGGTTAGGTGGAAGCTCCTCAGTTACTCAGTTAAATGGATGTTAAAATATGGAAATTTCTTTCACAATTGCATTGAAGTCTGAAAAGCACTGCTGGAACTGTAGTCTGAGGCAAGGAAAATATAACTGCTACAAACTTGTGTGAGAATAGAGATCTCACTTCTTGTTTTTACTTTTGACAGCACAGGAAATATTTTTAAAAGTTGACATTACTTGTGATTCAAACAATAATAACTGTCATTAAATTGACCTTACAACAATATAAGTTTCACCTGATAGGCTCTATTTGCCTTGTAATTATTCATTAATAAGCTTTATGAAGTCTGCAGCAAAAGCTAATTTCCAAAGTCATTCAGTGTTCAATAATAGTTGTTGAGGGCAGTTCTCTTTAAGAAATATTTCAATCTCAGCCTGAGGTCCAAAAAAAGTCATCATATGATGATATGCATGGTACTCGAAACACTATTGAATAGTAATTGTCACTGCAATTGGTAGTATGCTGAGCAATGTAAATCGATGAGAGCACAATCATCCCTTTTCTCACTGCTCACTTCTGCAATTGTAGCACAAAAGCAGCCATAGACAATTGTCAACAAGTAGGCATGGCTGCGTTCCACTACATCTTAATTTTAAGATGTAAAAACTATTCTTAACTCACAAGCTGACCAGAAATAGACAGTAAGCTAGGTTTGGCTTGTGGCCATAGTTTGCTGATTCCTAACTTATAGCCAATGAAAATGGAATACAGAAACTAATTGCAGATTATTACCAGTTATATGAAAAAATGCTCCAAATCACTGATAAGAGAAACAACCCTGCAAATTGGCAAAGATGCCAAAAGATGTCAATAGTTGATACAGGAGAGATTATGGGAAGATAGGCACACTTGTGTATTTTTGGTGGTATTTTTATGAATTGGTAAGACCATTTTGGAAAGCAGTTTGGAATTATATAAATAAAGTGACCAAAATGTCCATATCTTTTGAGCCAGAGAGTATTTTACTAGGCTTATAGCCCCAATATGGCTACTGATGAGAAGAAAGCCCCTATATACACCAAAATATTTATGGGAACACTTTTTATGATAAAAAAAGGATTAGAAACAAAGTAAATGCACATTGATCAGGGAATGGCTATACAAACTGTGGGACCTGAATGGAATGGAATAGCACAATGCTTTCAGAAAGGATGAACATGATCAATACAGAGAAGCAGAGCTATCTGAGGTGTTGAAGAGTTAAGGTAAGCAGAACCGAGAAAACAACATTCACAATTCTACACAATGTAAGAAGAAAGAACCACCACCAAAAAAAATCAAAAGTGAATGTTGAAAAGTTATAAAGGATAAACATGGCACAAAAGAAATGATAGAAGAAGGTACTTGTACTCCTTTGCAGGGGTAGGATATTCACAAGTGTTGTATACTGTACATATTTTCAGACTTTTTTGATGTATTGATCAATCATGCTGACTTTTGCTATTTTCCTTATTGTCTTTAAAAATACTGCTTGTTATATGGGATGACTCTCTGAGAGGAGAAGGAGAAGAGACACTGGGGGAAATTATGATGTAGAACACATGAATAAAAAGTTGTTTTTAAAAAGAACTGGCATAAAGCATGCAAATGAAAAATGTAACATAATATTTTAAGTAAGGAAAGAAAGGTAAGCGTAGTGAGAAAGACTGCTAGACCTTGAATCAAGAAGACCTGTGTTCATATCCTGCCTCTGATACCTAATAATTGTATGACCTTGGGCAAATCATTTAACTTCTCTAAACTGTCAATTTTTATCTGGTAAAATGTGGATTGTAATACCTATTTAACATAGTTTGTTGTGAAGCTAAAATGAGTTAACAGATAGCATAGAATGGGAGTTGATTGAAGCCAAATCAATTTCCTCAGCCAACTCCATGGCAGGAGAGATGCCCCTGATACCTTTATCAAAAATACCTCTCCTAAATCAAAAAATCAAAGGCATGGACGAGGTATGGAAAAGTCCTTAATTAATTTGGAATTGATGAAAGCCATTGGATTAAATGAAATGTTGCTACACAGAGAGTGTGTTTGAATTAGTTGAAGAGACTCGAGCATGCCCTGTGGAGACTGGATAAAATACCAAGCCAGTTTGAACCTAGAATTCCAATATACCCTACCTTTCACAATTGGTCACAGGATGACATAGCAAACTTTGAAAAGTGGGAATATTTCTGATGGATGTCCTAGCAGTGTCACCAGATTCTTCTGTGTTGGGAGTCGAGGACAAACTAGAAAACCTGAGGAAATGCAGCTTGGTTTCTCTATAAGGAGCCCAACAAATAAGTACACAGTGCCTAAAGAGAACTTCACAAGATCTCCACAATGGGAGAAAAAGACTTCTAACAACCAAGAGTTCCTCTATAATGCCCCAGCTCCTCATCTTGAAACCTCACTCCAGCTCCAGAGTTCATGAATTGGGAATACCCATTGCTTTTGTGGCCCCACCCTTTTATTGGATGGCTACTTCTAGAACCTCCACATAAGGAGGGCCTCTGAGCGGCCATGTCTCATTCCTCTCCAGGCTACACTTCGGACTCACTGGCATGGCCCTAGCCCCTAGCCCCTAGCCCCTAGCCCCTGGCCCCTGGTACTTTTGCTGCCCTCCTCCTTTTCAGTTTCCTTTATGTTTTGTCTTCTCTCATTAGAATGTAAGCTCAAGGTCATATACTGTATTTCTATTTGTATTCCCAGCGTAGCCACAGTATATGACACATAAGAACTTAATTAATGTTTGTTACCTTGCTAGAGAACATATGCTCTCTAAGCTTGAGCCCACTTTTCCCTGGACACTGTGTACTTGTGGGAGAGTGTACCCTTGGTTTGGGGAGACAGTTATACCAACTATTCTTGCCAAGTCACTTTAGTAAATGCTAACTTTAGTAAAAGCTAAAGAAAATATGACTAGCTAATTGATAAAAATTGTTAATGGGGGAGCATGCTAGTTGACCTTCATAAGTTGCAGTATAAAAGAAACCATCTTAAATTCCTTGGTTACCCCTACACCCCCCTGAAAGAAGAAGCAACCAGTCACCTTCTGAGAACTTAACCTTCTGCTGTTAGTGGAAGAGTGATCCCAGAGACTTTTATATTTATAAATAGCTTTTAAAATCTTATTGTGCTCAGTGATCTGAGACAGCTCTGAAGGACTTAAGATAAATGCTATCCATCTCCAGAGAAAGAACTGATAGTGTGTGAATACGGATTGAAACATACTTCTTTTTTACTTCATTTTTCTTGAGATTTTTTTGTCTTGTTTTCTTTCACAACATGACTGTTATGAATATGTTTTGAATGACTGCACATATATAACCTATATTGAACTGCTTGCCTTCTTAATGGTGTGGGATGCAGTGGGGAGAGAGAGCAAGGGAGAGAATTCAGAACTCTTTAAGTTTTATAAAATGTTAAAAATTGTTTCTCCATGTAATTGGCAGAAAATAAATTTAAAAAATAAAATTTCATGCTTTAGAAATGTCAACTACTATTATTTTGTGAAACATGATTTTTAAAATTTTTTTGACATCTTTTGTTTTTGTTACTCTCATTTACAGATATTTGTCAACCTCTTGTTTAACAGTATAATAGAATTTTAAAGACTAAGAACGAAAAGAAATAGTTCAACAAAACTAATCAACATATCAACTTAGTGTGAGAAGATATGTTACTCACAATCTATCACCTCTGAAAAGGTGGTGCATTTTTTCATGTCTTTCCTGGGTACAAGCTTTGTCATTATAATCACATAGTTTGGTTTCAAGTTTTCATTCTATTTAAATTGTTATAGTAATTATGAATCTCATCTTACTGACTGATTTCTTTCTTCTACATCAGTTCTGATAAATCTTCCCATGCTTCTCTGATTTCTTCAGTCATTGTTTCTTATGGTTCAATAAATATTCTATTTTATTCACATACTCCAGTTCCTTTAGCAGTTCCTCAATTGTTGGGCATCTAGGGGGTGCAGCCAAGATGGTGGAGTAGAAGCAGAGACCTGCTAGAGTTCTCCCTGCAAGCCCCTCAAAAAACCTGTAAAAAAATTACTCTAAACAAAAAGCAGCAGAAGCCACAAAATTACAGACTGAAGCAAATTTCCAGCCCAAGGCAGTCTGGAAGGTTAAATAGGAAGGGTCTATCACACCAGGCAGGGAGTGGAGCAGAGTGCAGTTCAGCATGGACTGTGCCACCACAGACATAGCTGGAGCAGGCCTTAGGGGACTGAATTGCTGATGGCTGCTTTGGATTTCAGACTTCTCAACCCAAAAATGTCAAAGACAGCTTCGAAAGTCAGTGGGAAGTGTCTCTCACCTGACCGAAGGAGAGCATGGTCCAGGCCCCTGACCCAGCCCAGACCCTGGCCCCAGCCCCAGGGCGATGGCAGCTACTGCTGAAGTGGAGGCTGCTTCTGGAACCCTCCACTTTACAAAGTCAAGGAACTGGCTAGGAAAATGAGCAAATGGGGAAAAAGAAACAGACAGATTCTTAATTTCTCAGTGAAGAGGTATTTTCTTATGTCATTGATGACAAGAAAGATCAAAACACACAACCAGCAGAAGACAACAAGGCCAAAGCTCCTGTATTCAAAGCCTCCAAGAAATATGAATTGGTCTCAGGCCATGGAAGAGCTCAAAAAGGATTTTGAAAATCGAGTAAGAGAAGTAGAGGAAAAATTGGGAAGAGAAATGAGTGATGCAAGAAAATCATGGAAAATGAGTCAACAGCTTACTAAAGGAAACCCCCCAAAATGCTGAAGAAAATAACACTTTTAAAATTAGACTAACCCAAATGGCAAAAGAGGTCCAAAAAGCCAATGAGGAGAAGAATGCCTTGAAAAGCAGAATGGGCCAAATGGAAAGAGGTCCAAAAGCTCACAGAAGAAAATAATTCCATAAAAATTAGAATGGAGCACATGGAAGCTAATGATTTTATGAGAAATCAAGAAATAATAAAACAAAGCCACAAGAATGAAAAAGTAGAATGCTATGAAGTATCTCATTGGAAAAACAACTGACTTGGAAATGAATTCAGGAGAGGTAATTTAAAAATTATTGGACTGCCTGAAAGCCATGATCAAAAAAAGAGCCTCAACATCATCTTCTAAGAAATTATCTAGGAAAACTGCCTTGATATTCTAGAATCAGAGGATAAAGTAGAAACGGAAAGAATACACCTGAATCCACCTCCTGAAAGAGATTCCAAAAGGAGAACTCCTAGGAATATTGTAGCCAAATTCCAGAGTTCCCAGGTCAAGAAGAAAATATTACAACCAGCCAGAAAGAAACAATTCAAGTATTATGGAAATATAATCAGGATAACACAGGATTTAGCAGTTTCTATACTAAGGGATTTAAAGGGCTTGGAATATGATATTCCAGAGGTCAAAGGAGCTAGGATTAAAACCAAGAATCACCTACCCAGCAAAACTGAGTATAATACTTCAGGGGGAAAATGGAACTTCAATGAAATAGAGGACTTCCAAGCATTCTTGTTGAAAAGACCAGAGCTGAACAGAAAATTTGACTTTCAAATACAAGAATCAAGAGAAGCATGAAAAGGTAAATGGAGAAACCATAAGAGACTTATTAATGTTGAACTGTTTACATTCCTACATGGAAATATTATATTTGTAACTTATGAGACCTTTCTTGTGTGTGTGTGTGTAAACATACATACATACGTATATGCATATATATGTATGTGTGTGGTACAGAGAGAGAGCACATGGTGAGTTGAATATGAAGGAATGATATTTAAGTGTTGAGAGGAGTGTATTAGAAGAAAGAGAAAGTGAGAGGTATAATGTAGTTAATTATCTTGTAAAAGAGGCAAGAAGCTTTAACAATGGAAGGGAGGAAGGGGAACATGAGAGGGAATAAGTGATCCTTATTTTCATTGGATTGGGCTTTAGGAGGGAGTAACATAAACACTCACTTGAATATGGAAATTTGTCTTACCATACAGGAAAGCAGGGGAGAACAGGATAAAAGAAGGGGATGATAGAAGGGATGGCAGATTGGGGGAAGGGGTAATCAGAAGCAAACACTTTGGTCAAAGGAAAGAATAGAATAAATGCAGGATGGGACAGGATAGAGGGAAATATAGTTAGTCTTTTACAACATGAGTGTTACTGGAAGTGTTTTGCATGACTACACATATATAACCTATATCGAATTACTTGCCTTCCCTATGAAGGTGGATGGGGAGAGGGGAAGGGAGAGAATGTGGAACTCAAGGCTTTAAAAATAAATGTTAAAAAATTGTTTTTACATTTAACTAAGAAATAAGATATATAGGCAATAGGGTATAGAAATCTATCTTACCCTACAGAAAAATAGGAAGGGGATGGGGGTGGTGATAAAAGGAAGGGAAGATTGGAGGAAAGGGTAATCAGAATACATACTTTCCTGAGGTGGGGGGAGGGGAAGATGGGGAGAAAATTTGAAACTCAAAATTTTGTGGAAGTGAAGGTTGAAAACTAAAAAATTTTTTTAAGAACGGGCAACTATTTTGGGCATCTAGTTGATTTCTAGTTCTTTTCTATAAAAAAAAAAGTGATGCTATAAATATTTTGGTATATACAAGATCTCCCTCCACCCAAAAAAACTTTGATCTTCTGGATGTTTACATTTAGACACTTTTAAACAGAATTCCAAATTTCTTGATGGATGGATTAGCACAATTGTCCTAGAATACATTTAAAGAATGTTGCAATATTACTTTGAAACATATGTTCAAAGATTTATAAGTAGAAGGAGCCACAGAAGCCATAGATTCTTCCCCTTTCATTTTACAAATGGAGAAACTGATAGAGGTTAAGTGACTTACTCAGGATCATACAGTTAGTAAATATCTGACGTGGAATTATAACTCACATTTTTCTAATTCAAAGTCCAGTGGCAACAATTCTCAAAGTGTAGTCCATTGATCCCTGGGGGTCCTCAAACCTCTTTTAGGAGATCTATGTGGTCAAAAGTATTTTCATAATTTTAATAATAAGTTTTAACTTAATACAGAAAATATTAATTTTTTTAATTTATAAATTAAATTTACCCACATAAACAAAAGCTCTTTGGGAAGTTCTCAAAAATTTTTAAGAGTGTGAAGAAGTCCTGAGACCAGAACGTTTGGGAACCACTGCTTTATGCAACATATTGCCTCACAAATCAAGTAGGCAAATGAAATAGAAATCATATTGATCCAACTTAAGGTTAATGCATATTTAACATTTAGTATTTAAATAGACATTTGTAAATTGTTTTAGGGTTTTTTTATTTTTCATTTTTAACACAGTTCATATCACATAAAACAATTCCAACTTTTGGTCGGGTGATACTTCTTTTTGAAGCATTTACAATATAGACCACAAAAGAATTTTTTTTTAAAACATTAACCAACTGAGATACAAATAATATTTATGTATGCTAACTTCACAAGCCCTTGACCTAATTGTCTCCACAGTATTACTAAGAATTAAAGGACCCTAACTTATTGTTGTTGGTCTAAAGTCCGAAGCCTAATAGCTTAATTTTAGACTTAACCTCAGATGTTCCCCTACCAACAATCTATAATTTAATAGATCTGGTATTAAGCTTACAAACCTTTTGACTATAGGAAATTGCCACTAAGAGTAGGGACATTGCAGGGAACCAATATCTCCCCAACTTCATGTCAATTCTAGGTAGGAGTAGATTGTCAACTTGCATTCATTCAGGCTTAAAGTCTGCCAGGTGTCAGTGGGGAAATTGCATCAGGAGAATCTTGCCTCAGCCCAGGCTGAAGAGCCACTCTCCCACGCTTCCCATGAGATCTCCTTTTTCAGTTCATACCAGCATTTCACAGGCTTACTGGCATCGTGGATTGGAAGCTCAGGCAGCCTTTCTTGCTATCCATACCTGGAGTTAGACTCAGAAAAACAGTCACTTAATAGTACCATGGCATCTTAAAATAGCAAGTTCCAATAACCAGGTTTCAAATATGACTATATTTCACTTTGGCTAAGGAACATCTCTTGAGGCAAGTCTTAAGTGGCTTAGACACCTTTCTGTACGTGTTCTAGTTCCTGATTAAATAGCAATCATAAAATCAAATTTACCATTTAAACCTTAACTTTTCCATCAATGCCAAATTTTACCGAAAGTACCTGCCTGTCAGAAATTTAGACCAATATTCTTTTCCCCAAACTGAAGATGTCTTTGATTTATTCTCAGTAATTAATTCAGTCAATTGTTTTAATACTAATTGCTTTTACATCACTTTGTAACACGTCCAATTTTTCTCCCCATCACTCCCCTCCCCCCACTTCCTAATACTTTGTATTCTAATTACTGCTTCCCTCGATGTACCCTCCCTTCTATCACACCCCACCCTTCCCTTATCCCCATCTTCTCTCTTTTCTTGTAGGGCAAAATGAATTCCTATACCCCATTCCCTGTATTTCTTATTTCCCAATTATACGCAATAAAAATTCTCAACATTTGTTACTAATACTTTGAATTCCAACTTCTCTACCTCCCTCCCTCCCTACTCATTCCCATTGAGAAGGCAAGCAATTCAATACAGACTAAATATGTGTTGTTTTGCAAAAGACTTCCATAATAATCATGTTGTGTAATACTAACTATATTGCCCTCTATCCAACTCTATCCCCCCTTATTTTTTTATTCCCTCATTTGACCTTGTCCCTTCCCAAAAGTGTTTATTTCTAGTTACTCCCTTCTCCCATTTGCCCTCCCTTCTATCATTCCCCTCACCCCACTTGTTGCCTCCTCCCCTACTTTCCTGTAGTGTAAGATAAATTTTCATATCAAATTTAGTGAGCATGTTATTACCTCCTTAAGCCATATGTGGACAGAGTAGCTTCATTTTTCCTCTCTCCCCTTCTCCCTTTTCTCCTCCATTGAACAAAATTTTTCTTATCTCTTTTATGAGTTATAGCCTGCTCCATTCCATTTCTCCCTTTTTCCTTCCAGTATTTTCCTCCCTCACCCCTTAATTTTTATTTTATCTTATTTTTTTGTGTGGATATCATCTCTTCTGAGTCCACACAACCTGTACTCTCTGTCTATATATGTATATGTGTGTGTGTGTGTATGTACAATCTCTCCATCTACCCAAATACTGAGAAAAGATTCAAGAGTTATATCTATTTTCTTTCCATGTAGGAATGTAAACACTTCAGCTTTAGAAAATCTTTTATGATTTACCTTTTCATGCTTCTCTTGATTCTTGTGTTGGAAAGTCAAATTTTCTATACAGTTCTGGTCTTTTCCTCAATATGAATGCTTCAAAGTCCTCTATATCATTGAATGACCATTTATTCCCTTGAAGTATTATACTCAGTTTTACTGGGTAGGTGATTCTTGGTTTTAATCCCAGTTCTTTTGATTTCTGGAATTATCCTATTTCAAGCCCTTTGATCCCTTAATGTTGAAGCTGCCAGATCCTGTGTTATCCTGATTGTATTTCTACAATATTCAAATTGTTTCTTTCTAGCTACTTGTAGTATTTTCTTCTTGATCTGGGAACTCTGAAATTTGACCACAATATTCCTAGGAGTTTCTCTCTTCAGGTCTCTTTCATGAAGTGATTGGTGGATTCTTTCAATATTTATTTTGCCCTCTGGTTCTAGAACATCAGGGCAGTTTTCCTTGATAATTTCATGGAAGATAATGTCTAGGCTCTTTTTTTGATCATGGCTTCACGTAGTCCCATAATTTTTAAATTGTTTCTCCTGGATTTGTTTTCCAGGTCAGTTGTTTTTCCAGTGAGATGTTTCACATTATCTTCTCTTTTTTGAAACTTTTGATTTTGTTTTTTAACTGCTTGGTTTATCTCATAGCCATTCATTTCCCTGAACTCAATTCTCTCTTTCAATGAACTGTTTTTGTTCAGTGAGCTTTTGAACCTTCTCCTCCATTTGGCTAATTCTGCTTTTTAAAGCCTCCTTCTCCTCGTTGGCTTTTTGGACCTCTTTTTCCAATTGAGTTAGCCTCTTTTTAAAGGTGTTATTTTCCTCAGCATTTTTTTGGGTCTCCTTTAGTAAGCTGCTAACTCATTTTTCAAGCTCTTCTATTACTTGAGCCCAGTTTAAGTTCCCTTTGGAGGCCCTGGAGGCAGGGGCCTTGACTTCCTCTGACAGTATGCCTTGTTCTTCCTCATCTGGAAGGATGGGAGGAGACACCTGTTCACCAAGAAAGTAGCCTTCTATGGTCTTACTTTTTTCCCCCTTTTTTGGGCATTTTCTCAGCCAGTTCCTTCTGAGCTTTTTCTCCACAACCACCTCACCTGGGCCAAGCCAGCACTGGGGGCTGAGATTCAGGTGAGCTGCTCCAATCCCTCAGGGGCTTTAGGCATGGGTAGGGCTGCTATTCAGTGTGAGATTAAGATCAGCGGCTCAGGTTGGGGCAGGGCTGCCACACAAGGCTCAGTTCCCTCAGGGGCTTTACAATGAGGCCTTCAACAATGGATGCGGGCTGCTGCCTGCCTTTGGAGCCCCTGTCTGCTGCTGCCTCTGCTGTTGCCACCTGAGGAGGCCTGATTTATGGGGATACTCTGCTCCCTTCTCAGCCTGCTGAAAAAACCCTCTCACCGACCTTTAGTGCCTGTGGTTTGAGGGATCTGTGCTGCTGCTGGAGATTCTGTCCCTGAAGCCTGCTCAGTCCTGCTTCTCCTGGTGCCATGGAGCCAAGGCTGGGCTAGGCTCTGCTCTGCATCTGGTGCAGCAGACCTTTCCCGTTGGTCTTTCAGGTCACTCTGGGCTAGAAATCTCCTCCACTCCATTTGTCTGTGGCTTCTGCTGCTCTAGAATTTGTTGAGAGTCCTTCTTTACAGGTATTTTATGGACTGTGAGGGAAGAGCTAGTGTATGTGTGTCTTTCTACTCCACTTATCTTGGCTCTGCCCCTCCTCTAAATTGTTTTAAAGTTTATCTGAAGATGTTTCTAAAAAAAATCTTCTGAAGTTTGTTAAATTTTCTCCATGAAATCTTTCTTACCCTATTAAATATCCTAGCAAGCTCTAATTAAAAGACTACTAAGGTGAATTTAGGCCAACTCAGATGGAATGGTCATCAGTTTTTATCCCATATTACATTTTCAAAATGCAAGACAAAATTTAGACTGAAACAAATAGAAGTCAGACAATTTTTTTTAACTGCATTTTTCATAACATTTCAAAGCTGATTTGATCTCACTCCAAATACTGAAATTCTGTTCTGGTATACAGATGACAAAGTATCATAAGATCTTAAGTGAATACTGAAAGAACTAGGATAATCAATGTGCTTCCTACTATGTGATGCATAGCACTGAACCCAGTGTAGTCTGATGAGGGTAGATTGTAGAAGTTGTACTCTGCCCCAGTCAGACTATGTCTAGAGCATTGCATTCAGTTCTGGGTACTGCATCTTTGGAGCAACACTAATAAACTGGAGAATATCCAGAAGACAACAGCAAGAATGGTACAATCTCATGTTTATGTCATATGAGGATAGATTAGAGGAATTTTATATATATATCCTTGAGAAGGGAAAATGGGAAGACTTGATAGCTGTCTTGAAGTACCCAAAATACAGTAGAAGAAGAACTAGATTTCCGTTATTTGACCCATATCACCAGGACTAGGCAAAACGGTAGACCTTGCAAAGAAAGGAATATAGATTTGATGTCAGGAAAAACTTCCTAATAATTAGAACCGTCTCAAATTGGAATGAGCTGTCTCAGGAGATAGTAGGTTCCCCTTCATTCAAAGACTTCACATACATTTTTTGTATATGTTATGTTGGGGATTCATTTTCAGATATGAGATGGATTAAATAGCTGATAAGATCCTTTCCAAGTGTGAAATTCTGTGATTCTGCTACAGTGTCCCCTACCCCATTAAAACCAGTGAAAATTCTTAGAAGAAACTTTAGAGAAATGTATACAAATTATGGCTACAGATGTGTTTTAACACACATGTGTATGTGTATTTTCCAGCATTTAACCTGCCCCAAAGCTCTATAAATAATTCAACTAGATTCTCAGTAAAAATCTTCATTGTACAACTTCTTCATTGGAGCATTGATACCTTCCTGTTGTTATTCAGTCATTCAGTCATGTTCAACTCTTTGTGAACCAAGGCCCTTCTATCCTTCACTGTCTCTCTTAGTCTGTTCATGGTGATGTCATTTTGATTCTCTTCAAGAACGAAGGACAACCACCAACCAACAAACCAACTAGTCCATCCAAGTTCATGTTCATTGTTTCTATGATACTATCTGTCTATCTCATTCTCTGCTGTCCCCTTTTCCTTTTGCTTTCAGTCTTTCCCAACATCAGGGTCTTTTCCAATGAGTTCCATCTTCTTACTATGCAGCTAAAGTATTTAAGCTTCACTGTCAGTATTTGACCTTTCAGGCAAGGGCCTGAATTAATTTCTTTAAGCATTGACTGAAATGACCTTCTTACTGTCATCTTCATTCTAATAATTGGAGGAAGGAGATAAACATTCTAGAAATGGTTCAGGTTATCCATTTCCACTGGTTTTGTTGGGGGGTTTTTTGGGGGGTGGAAATCTGTATTCAGGAGGATTTCACAGTGGTGTTTTGCAAGCATAAGTCATTGCTGCTTTATTATAGTGTTTCTGGAGGGACAAAAATGAGAAGAGGGGGACTACTTGAGGCAATATTAAAAAATTCTTAGCTAATGAAGGAGTTCTGATCCTCTACTCAAGTGACTGCGATAGTAACCAGATGCCTTTTGAAAGTTCTATTAAAAACCACTTTGTTCAATTTTTACTATAGTTGAAAGAGAATTCTTAGCAGAGAGAAGTTAAAGACGTAATGTCCATTTGTTAACCAAAGGAAGAACCCCTTCTTTGAATATGCAGTTTTATTATGGTAAATGTTCTTTATATCCTGGACCAGACCTTGGTTTTCCATGTAGACATCATCTCTAAGGGTGCATCTCCAGTCCTTAAGATTTTTGTAGTCCAGGCTTGACTCATTCTCCATATTTTTTCACTCATTAGTCAACTTCCCTAAGCTGACTGCACCCTAAGACCCTGCTCTCCTAATTGGTGGCTCCCTCATCTATACTGCCTTAGGAAAAGCCCCAGCAATCCTTATCATACTTCTTGCTTGACTCTAGACCCTAGAATCTTACCGCTAAGGTTATCTTCCATCTACTCTGTATGTAACTTTTATGTACTACTTATTTACATGTAGAGTCCTCCATTAGAATGTAAACTTCTGGAAGGGAGGGGCACTTTTTGCATGTGCTTAAAATAACTAAGCATCTTAACAAATTAGCCATTATTGTAATTACTAATGAAGTGGGCTTAGGGCACATATCACACTCCCCAAAAGTTAGGAAATGACACTTTATTTTTTATAAACGTCTTTGACAAGTCATTCATGGAATGAGAACTATTTTTAAAACACAACTAAATAATTAAGAATAATTGCTTTAAAGAAATATTGGTTTATTTTGTAACTAAGTTATAATATGCCATCTGTCTTATAACAAGCCATCTTTTGAGATGATAGAAAAAGGTAAGCATGCATCAGGTAGCATATTCCATAATCCAGTGAATCTGTGCATAAAGAAGTTTTGCAATATTGGAACCAACATAATTTATCTACTGGATGTACTCAGACAAAAACTTTGGCAAAGACAGGGAACTGTCTTCCTCATAGGAAACGTAGGAAGGAACGATATTGTCAAGTACATGACATTTATCAAGGAGTCAAGAGATCTGGGATTTCTGCTTTACACAAAGCCTGAAGTTTTTTTCGTCTATAAAATGAATATAATAGCACTAACTAGTTTTGTAAGCTATAGCAAAAGTTAAACAAATTAGTCATATGAAACAACCAGAACTTTGAGAAAGGTTTGTTGCAGAAGACATTTTCTCTGAGAAGTACTTTGAAAAGAATGCATTTGACCAGTGAGTTAGAGATTTGTTTAAAGCAAGTTAGAGTTACCAAAAGCTCTTTTATCAGCATAGCTTAAGCTCTTTATTGAACCCTGTAGCTGGGATGCCGGAAAGTTGAGTCATAATTATGCAGCTCTCCAATAAAGAAGACTCACTTCCATATCTCCTCCCCCCAAGCCAAACAATCATGTTTACTCATGTAAACTCTTGTGTCAAGATGAGGCAATAAATTCTAAGCCAGGGCAGCCTTGAGATCTTTACTAGATATTCATTCCATGATCACTAGTCAGTTGCCTAAGAGCTGAATAAAAAATTAAGGATCCTGACTTGTGTTCTTCTTGATTCTAGGGCCATTTAAAAATCTCCAAAAAAGTAAGCAGGGGAGAGAAGATGAAACGAATTTCATTTTCTTTTGTTGGTAGTTCTGTTCAAAGATTTGATATCAATTCTGAATGCTGAAAGACTTTAAATATATAGTCTGGAATGAGACTTCAGATGTAGTTCATCCATTTAAAATTGACTGAACAAAAACTACTAGCATTACAATGTAATTGGCTAACATCTATCACTTTTAGCCAAAAATCTTGGACTTTAATTCAGTCTAATAGTTTTGAGCCTTACTTTTTGTTATTTCATCAAAAGAAATGTCTGTCAGAGGTCATAGATGTGAAAGAAAGAAATGTTCTTGTCATCTATAGAGATGATCTCAATAGGTTGATTACTAGCGGATGTGAGCAAATTAAGCCATGTAGTAGTAAATACAACATTAAAACATTGCCATACAAAAATGTATACATATGATTCAAAATAATTAACTTTGTAGAATTAAACATTGACCAGGAAGTTAACATACAATGGAGAACACTGCTTAAGGAGACTGTCATACACACATATACCCTCCTAGAATAAGTTCAGCCACCTTGATGAGGCAGATCATTTTTTAAAATTATAAACAAAAGATTATATCACAACAGCCCCAAGTAATGAATAGCTTCCTCTCAATCTTAATTTAAACCAAAGCTACGAATAAAAGGCTTAGTTCTTCAAAGTAGTAACAACCTCTTCCTCTGCAAGGTCATTTATAGGCGTTACTCTTCTGTGAATCATCACAGTAGCTCCTGAGCGCTCTTACAAGAAGTAGCTGCTTATTACCTTTCAACCAAATAGCAGTAGCCAGAGTCAGTGACAGATTTTTGTTTCATCCTTGCCAGGAGTTTAGAATAATACCTTTACTCCATCAAACTCAATAATGACTTATAGGATAAGAACTTGAAGAGAGGCAACCACAGTGATAAGTGAAAATCTTCCAAAGGAGCCCTGTGAGTAAATAACTGGGCCACAGGAAAGAAAGTTCATTGTTTTGTATTGTCGTTACAAACAGACTCCACCTGGGCTGCTCTGTAACCTTGTCCTCAGTCATCCACCCTGCCTTTAATAAAAAGATGGATTTCCTTTACAATTGTGCCTCCTTATTCACCCAAACTGCCCTGATTTTTCCTAGATCAGAATGATTGTTGTTTCTCATAGCAAAGTCACTCACTTTTTAGACAATGTCTTTTAAACACACTGAACTCTGGTATTAAAACAAAATAACGCAATTGTTTCTTACAACTTTGTGAAGTAGGTTGACATTTTATTGCAGCTTTACAGCTGAAGAAGGAAAAACAGTGACCAGTTATCAGAGCTCATTAGTATCAAAATATTATTTATTTGTTCATTAGTGAAATTTCTTTAGCACCTGAAGACCTCCTTTATGTATTTAGACATAAAATTAGAAATAAGAGAAAATATGTGGTTCCTCCCATTGGTTCTAATTCTTCTTTACATATTACACACTTTCTTGGGGTGGGGAGAGGGGAGAGATGGGGATTAAATTTGGAACTTCTAATCTTATGGAAGTGAACATTGAAAACTAAAAATAACTTTTTTAAAAAAAGAGAAAAGAGCAAGGCAGAAATGTGAAAAGGAATAGTATGAGAAGAATGGAGGAAGGCCAAGTGATATGCAAGTAGGGAAACATAAAATTCCAACAAATATCTAAAAAGCCCTGGAAAAGATCCCAACCAGAATTATCAATTGCTTTATGCCAGACATAGAACTCACCGTTCCAGTATCTGGTATCCGCACTCCGTTGCTCTGTCTCTTGAGCTCACCTACCTCCACAGTGTCTAGGATTCAAAAGAGGTGAAATAAAAGAAGGAAAGAAAAGCTAATACGTTGGATGAAACAAGCTACATGAGTATTGCTTACTAGCATACTAAATAATGAACAGAATAATAAATAATCCATTGGAAGTAAAACACAGATGCTCACTGTTACTAGGTAATGTTTGCATAGCATTTTTCATTTGAGAACCTTTCATCATTAAGCCATATTTTCCTCTGAGACCTGTAAAGTGGCTGCATTTCTTATAGCTTGGTAAACTTTCTATAGAATGTAGACTACATTCAAATATGGTGTATTGGAATTACTTTTATTTTACTTTTCCCACACCTATGCAGGTCTATTTAAACACATGATATTTGCCTAAGACCATCTGTTCCTTCTATTTATTAGAGTCAGGGTCTGAGGTAGAATGCTGAATTGTAACCTTAATCATGGTTTATGCAGACTCTATCAAGATAGTATTTTTTCCTGAAGGATTATTTCAGAGTGGAAGTTGATGAAGAGAAGGGGAAGGTTTTACATACAATCTGATACCCAAAAGCAACCTTTTGAGGATAATGATAATGGAAAAATCAATTCATTCCTCCCTGGCCCCCCTTTAAAAAAATTGTTCTTTTTCAAAGAAATTCCCTTTGATGAGAAATGCATTGTTTGTGTGTTGGACAGATGGTTCTCAACATGTTTTCCATAATAATAATTTTTTTAATTAAGTAAACAACAAAAAAACCAGTACTGTCATATATCTACAACTAAATAGATTAGAACTACTTGTTTAAGACATCACAAAGCAGCATGTCAAATGCTGAACAAAGGAAATTTAGTGTGATAATTCTTTAGTAAATGAGTGGTATGATCTTTATTACTCATGAATAAATGTTCTAATGAGAAAGAGTCCCAGCTCAAATACTGCTTTCTCCAAAAAGCCTCTCCAAATATCCCTTAATTGTAGTACCTTCCCTCTATTGATTTTGTCCAATTTATCCTGTGTATATCTTGTTTGAACACAATTGTTGACAGAGATAGCTAGGTGATGCAGTGGACAGAGCACTGGACCTGTAGTCAATAAAATCTGAGTTCAAATTTGGTCTTAGACACTTGCTAGCTATGTGACCCTGGCAAGTCACTTAACTTCTGTTTGCAGTTTATTTATTTGTAAAATGGGGATTACAGTAGCAGAGTTGTATAATACTTGATAATACTTGTATAATACTTGATAATACAATACAATACAAGATAATACTTGTAAAGCAGTTAGCACAGTTCCTGGCAGGTAACAGGGCTATAGAAATGTTGACGATGATGATGATGATTGATGGTGATTGATGATGATGATGATGATGATATGTCTCCCACTAGACTGTGAGATCTTGCAAGCAGGGACTGCCTTTCACCTTTGAAGCAGCTAGATGGCACAGTGGATAGAGGGCTAGACCTAGAAGGAAGAAGACCTCGTTTCAAATCTGGCTTCAGATATTTATTAGTTCTGTGACCCTGGGCAAGTCATTTACTCTTTGGTTTTTGCCTCAGTTTTCTTAACTGTAAAATGGGAATAATAACACCACTTACCTCACAGCAATGTTGTGAGGATCAAATGAGAGAATATGTGTAAAGTGCTTATGATATATAGAAGGTGCTATGTAAATGTTTACTCCTTGCACTTTCCCACCCCATCTTTGTATCTCCAATATTTAGCACAGTGTCTGGCATATTGTAGGTGCTTAATAAATGCTTACTGACTAGTCTTCAGAGCAGTAAAATGTCCTGTATTTAGGCAGAATTAAGAATGGAATGGAAGGATGTACTTGTGTTCCAGAAATCACTGAAATACCTGAAATCTTAGTGGTCAGAGACCAAGGAGAAAACTAAGGAATATGGTTCTAAGTTAAAGTAAAAAAATATTGATTAAAAACCTGATTCTTACATTTATTAGCCGTGTTGTCATGGGCAAATTACTGAACCTCCAAAGCCTCATTTTCCTCATCTCTAAAATAAGCAGCTTGAACTGTATGGACTGTATGGTCCCTAACATTTAGGGGTCTGTTGGAGCCAGCACATACAGTGCTACATTTTTACTGTAATCATTTACACCTCAGAAACCAGCAACCTGTTCATCAAGGTTTGATTTATAGCTTTGTTGATTCTCCAGAATTAAAGTGATAGAGAAAATGTTAAAAACAGCAGATCAAATTTAAGTCTGTTGTGTTTACACCTTCCCCACCCCACCCCCGACACCTCCAGAGTGTTAGTTGTTAAACATTTACCAACACACTTCTGCTCTCTGTGATCCAATGACCTCACAGGGCTGTTTTGGAAAAATTGTTTTATAAAAAAGCTCTATATGACTTTTTATTAATAGCATAATTGATATGACACAGCCCTTTGATGAACTAATTTTGCCTTCAAACCCACTTAACATGCTATAGGACTCTGACTTACTAGTAAGGTTCTAGGGTTAGATCAAGAATGAATGAATAATGAATGATTAAAGGAATCTTGATAGCTGAATGACAGAAAGCATATGAGGGCCTCTCCACAAAACACCTTCAAACAGACCTAGAAAATTTACCAGACTGAATCCTGTTGGGGAAATCCAGAAAATGCTACAGTGAATCATTTGCCTAACCCAGGTTGACATAGGGAAACAGAGATCTGCAGACACTAGGGACAGGGTGGTCTACTCCAGCACCCAGGAATAGGATGCAAGATGAGGTCCCAGATCAGATTAGGATACTCCAAGCCACAGGCAGCTAGGTGGTACCAATGAATAGAGAACCTGGGCTAGAGACACGAAGATCCGAGTTCAAATCTGATCTCAAACACTTACTAGTTGTGTGATTCCCAGCAAGTCACTTAACCCCCATTTGCCTGCGTTTCTCATCTGTAAAATAGGGACACACTGAAGAAGGAAATGATAAACGACTCCAGGAACTTTGCCAAGAAAATTCTATGGACAAAGTCTATCGAGTTACAGAGTCGGACATAACTGAAGTACTGCACAATAACCCATACAAGGGCATCAGAAAGGGAACAGGTGCCAGCTTTGACATCTTTCCCACAGTCTTTCTGTATATAAGCTCTCTCTTGTCTTCATGAAGGGGCTCATATTCAATCCAGCTGATTCTAACTGAGATTCAATCTGTTCTGTTTGTCAATAGAAGCATCACAAATGCTTAGGCTTCTTACGAGTCAACCCAATATGGTGAATCTTTAATAAACTTTGTTTAACTTTGGCTGAAAGAAGGTTGGAGTTGAATCCATTCCGGCAGGACCTGGGGTGTTGGTATTTTGGGGTCCCAAGCACCCCAAACCTCAACATTATAATTCTCTCGGGGTACATTAATAAAGGCATAGTGTTCCTCTAGGTTGTCCTAGACAAGTTAATTTCCAGAAGAGGCATCTAGAATGGTGAGGTGAATGGAGATCATGCTATAGGAAGATCATCTGAAAGAAATGGGAACATTGTGGGAAATACTAAATTTTGAGCCTTCTCCCCAGAGATCAAGTAGTAGTAGAGGGGAGAGTCTGCTTCGCAGGTATTGGCGGAAATGTTTGTACTGTGTTGTTACATCTTTGAAGCAGATGTTAAATGATTAAGTGAACCTTGAAGTTGATGTTAAATGATTAAGTGGTCATCATAAGCTTTCTATCCAAATGGGAACACAGACAATAAGGACTCAAGCTGATGGAATTAGAGAAAGAAACTCCCTAAGTCTTTCTGCACACCTTGGAACCCTGAGGGTCAGAAGCATTAGGCCTGGCCCTTCAAGAGTGGGCCCAGAGCATAAATACCACAGAAGGAAAAATGTACAAGCTTGAAGTAGCTGTGTGTTGTAGGAGAGAGATCACTAGACTTGGTTTCAGGAAGACTTGAAGTTAAATTCAGTGTGACCCTGAACAACTCAATTAACTCTTTGGGGTTTCAGTTTCTTAATCTGTAAAATAAGGATAAAAACACCACCCACTTTACAGGATCCAATAAGTTAATACTTTGTAAACCAAGCTGGAAAGCAATTTGTAAATTTAATGAGCTATTATTATGTTTATAAGTGCTATTTATGATTTCAGTGGGCTACCTGGGGACATAGTGGCTTCTTCTTCACCTGAGATTTGAAAAAAAAAAAAAAAAGCTAGATACCTCCAGTTAAATAGAGTAGCATGATGAGAGCATTCATTGACCTTTATTTATATATATATTTATTTATTTAACTTTTAACATTCATTTTCACAAAATTTTGGGTTCCAAATTTTCTCCCCTTTTGTCCCCTCCCCTCCCCCAAAACACCAAGCATTCTAATTACCCCTATCACCAATCTGCTCTCTCTTCTATCATCCCTCCCTGCCCTTGTCTCCATCTTCTCTTTTGTCCTGTAGGGCCACATAACTTTCTATACCCCTTTACCTGTATTTCTTATTTCCTAGTAGCAAGAACAGTACTCGACAGTTGTTTCTAAAACTTTGAGTTCCAACTTCTCTTCATCCCTCCCTCCCCACCCCTTCCCTTTGGAAGGCAAGCAATTCAATATAGGCCATATCTGTGTAGTTTTGCAAATGACTTCCATAATAGTTGTGTTGTATAGGACTAACTATATTTCCCTCCATCCTATCCTGTCCCTCATTACTTCTATTCTCTCTTTTGATCCTGTCCCTCCCCATGAGTGCTGACCTCAATTGCTCCCTCCTCCCCATGCCATCCCTTCCATCATCCCCCCCACCCTGCTTATCCCCTTATCCCCCACTTTCCTGTATTGTAAGATAGGTTTTCATACCTAAATGAGTGTGCATTTTATTCCTTCCTTTAGTCAAATGTGATGAGAGTAAACTTCATGTTTTTCTCTCACCTCCCCTCTTTTTCCCTCCACTAATAAGTCTTTTGCTTGCCTCTTTTATGAGATAATTTGCCCCATTCCATTTCTCCCTTTCTTCTCCCAATACATTTCTCTCTCACTGCTTGATTTCATTTTTTAAAGATATGATCCCATCCTCTTCAATTCACTCTGTGCACTCTGTCTCTATGTGTGTATGCGTGTGCATGTGCATGTGTGTGTGTGTAATCCCACCCAGTACCCAGATACTGAAAAGTTTCAAGAGTTACAAATATTGTCTTTCCATGTAGGAATGTAAACAGTTCAACTTGAGTAAGTCCCTTATGACTTCTCTTTGCTGTTTACCTTTTCATGCTTCTTTTCATTCCTGTGTTTGAAAGTCAAATTTTCTTCTCAGCTCTGGTCTTTTCATCAAGATTGCTTGAAAGTCCTCTATCTCACTGAAAGACCAATTTTTCCCCTGAAGTATTGTACTCAGTTTTGCTGGGTAGGTGATTCTTGGTTTTAGTCCTAGTTCCTTTGACTTCTGGAATACCCTATTCTATGCCCTTCGATCCCTTAATGTAGAAGCTGCTAGATCTTGTGTTATCCTGATTGTATTTCCACAATACTTGAATTGTTTCTTTCTAGCTGCTTGCAATATTTTCTCCTTGACCTGGGAACTCTGGAATTTGGCCACAATGTTCCTAGGAGTTTCTCTTTTTGGATCTCTTTCAGGTGGTGAGCTGTGGATTCCTTGAATACTTATTTTGCCCTCTGGTTCTAGAATCTCAGGGCAGTTTTCCTTGATAATTTCATGAAAGATGATGTCTGGGCTCTTTTTTTTGATCATGGCTTTCAGGTAGGCCCATAATTTTAAAATTGTCTCTTCTGGATCTATTTTCCAGGTCAGTTGTTTTTCCAATGAGATATTTCACATTATCTTCCATTTTTTCATTCTTTTGGTTTTGTTTTGTGATTTCTTGGTTTCTCATAAAGTCATTGGCCTCCATCTGTTCCATTCTAATTTTGAAAGAACTATTTTCTTCAGTGAGCTTTTGAATCTCCTTTGCCATTTGGCTAATCCTGCTTTTGAAAGCATTCTTCTCCTCATTGGCTTTTTGAACCTCTTTTGCCAATTGAGTTAGCCTATTTTTCAAGGTGTTATTTTCTTCAGCATATTTTTGGGTCTCCTTTAGCAGGGTGTTTACTTGTTTTTCATGCTTTAGTTGCATGTCTCTCATTTCTCTTCCCAGTTTTTCCTCCACCTCTCTAACTTGATTTTCAAAATCCTTTTTGAGCTCTTCCATGGCCTGAGCCCATTGAGTGGGCTGGGATACAGAAGCCTTGACTTCTGTGTCTTTCCCTGATGGTAAGCATTGTTCTTCCTCATCAGAAAGGAAGGGAGGAAATACCTGTTCACCAAGAAAGTAACCTTCTATAGTCTTATTTTTTTTCCCTTTTCTGGTCATTTTCCCAGCCAGTGACTTGACTTCTGAATATTCTCTTCACACCCACTTGGCCTCCAGATCCACCCAACCAGCGCTTGGGGTCTGAGATTCAAATGCTGCTTCCCAGCCTCAGGGCTTTTGGCAGGGGCGGGGCTGCTATTCAGTGTGAGATTAAGGTCAGGTGCTCAGGTGGGGGCAGGGCCGCCTCACGGGCTCAGTTACCTCAGGGGGTTTATGCAGAGACCTTCAACAATGGATCTGAGCTCCTGCTTGCTTGGGGAGCCCTGGTCTGCTCCCGCCTCCACTGCTGCCTCCCGAGGACGCCTGCATTATGGGGGCACCCCACTCCCCTCTCGGCAAGCCGAGAAGACCCTCTCACCAACCTTTGGGGCCCATGGGTGGAGGGACCCATGTGGCTGCTGGAGATTCTGTCCCTGAAGCCTGCTTGGATCTGCTCCTCTTGGTGCGTTGCGGCCAAGGCAGGGCTGGGCTCTGGGTCTGGGGCGTGATGGATCTTTTGCGAGAGGTTTGCAGGGCTCTCTGGAACAGAAATCTCATCTGCTCGGTTGTTCTGTGGCTTCTGCTGCTCCAGAATTTGTTGGGAGTTCTTTTTTTACATATATTTTATGGTCTGTGGGTTTGGAGCTAGCGTATGCGTGTCTTTCTACTCCGCCATCTTGGCTCCGCCCCCATTCATTGACTTTTAAGGCAGAGGATCTAGACTCACATTTGCCACTTATCATAAGAGCAAATCACGTCTCTGGGCTTCAGTTTTCTCATCTGTAAAATGTGGGGGTTGAACTAGATGACCTCTAAGCTCCCTTCTAGTTATTTTAAAAATAGGTTTCTATTGATGTCTTTTGCTTTTTACATCATCATAGTTATCTTTAGTATCTCTCATCCCCTCCCAGAGATCCATCCTATATATAACAAATTGTTTTTTTAAAGAAGGAAAAAAAATCAACACAATTGAGGAATACATCGAAAAAATCTGAAAATATATGCAATGTGTAGACTTCCTGTAGAACTTATATACTTCTCATCTCTACAAAAGTGTCAGTTAGGAGGTGTCCTCTCATATCTTTTCATTCAGGTCATGCTTGAGCTTTATAATTTTGTTAAATTAACTTTTGATTTTTTTGATGTATGGTTGTTCTTTGCATTTAAATTATTGTAGTTACCATATATATTGTTTTCTTGGCTCTGCTTACTTTACTCTGCATCAGTTCATGTACTTCCTGTGCTCTGTATTCATCACATACATCATTTCTTACCTTACAGTAGTAATATTCCATTACAGTTATGTCCCACAATTTAATTAGTCATTCCCCAATAGGCATTACTGTATTTCCAATTCTTTGCTATCACATAAAGTGCTGCTATAAGTATTTTGGTGTATATGGGGACTTCCTTCTTATCAATGGCTTCCTTAGGGTATAAGTCTAGTAAGGAAGTCATTGGTTCAAAGGGTATGGAGATTTTAACCCATAATTTTCAAAATTTCAAAAGGCTTTCCAAAATGGTTGTATTGGGTGTTAAGGGAGGACTAGCACCTCTTGTGTAAGGCTTGCCTAAATCTTTTCAGGGCTGCTCACCCACCTTTGGTGTCTAACCAGTCACCCAACTCTCCCCTGTGGCTCCAAGAAGCTGCAGTATATGCAGTGACCACCCTCTGGTAAAACCATCTCAGCGAATGGGCTAAACCAGGTTGAGGGTAATCAACAGGCCTCAAACCCACTGGTGAGAAAGGGGGATGTCTACACCAAACATGTGAAAACTCTCCCCACCTCAGCATATTGGGCAGATGAGAACAATTTGTTCCAATAGCCATGCAGGTGTCTGAAGCAGGTGCTATGGAATGTTTAGAGCCTAGTTAGACATCAAAGATGCCAAGGTCATCCACTGCATCCTGGGCCATCACCAACTGTCCTGATTTTTGTCTTGCCACTGGACTTCATTGACTCTGGAAGACAGAGAGGATGATGATTTTGTGCAGCTCTACCTGACTTAAATCCAATTCACACACAAGTGAAGGCATCCCTCTGTGATGTCATTGGTCCTCTTAAAAAATAAGGACAAACAACCATTTCACAGCTCCAACAAAAGTGTGTTAGTATGCCTATCATTCCATGACCCTGCCAACATTAAGTGTTGTCCTTTTATGCCATCCTTCTAAAGTGCAGTGTGAGGTGAAACCTCGGTCATTTTGATTTGCATTTCTCATATTATCAGTGACTTGGATTATTCTCTAAGGTGGTTGTGAATATTTTGGAATTATAACTATTTGTTCATATCCTTTGACCACATATCAACTGGGAAATGACTATTAGTCTTTTTTTTATCTTATCTGTATTTATTGGATACTAAACTTTTGTCAGATAAATTTAATACAGATTTTTTTTCTTGTTTGACCACTTCTCTTCTTTATCCTAAATGCATTAATTTTGTCTGTACAAAAGACTTTCAGTTTCATGTCATCAAAGAGAACTATTTTATCTTTTGTAATTGCCTCTACCTTGTTTGGCTAAGAACATATCTCCTAGCTGTGAGAAGTTTATAATCTGCTTCTCTTCTCATTTTTTTTTCTAATACTATGACCTTAAATATTAATATTAAGATCATGTATCCATTTAGATTGTATTGTTTAAAATGTTAATCTAAGCCTAACTTTCACCCCACTGCTTTACAGTTTTCCCTGCAGTTTTTATCAAATAAGGAGTTTTTCTCTTAGTTAATTTATGTTTTCCATTCCATCAAACATTCCAACTCTAATCAATAGACCTGTGATTCTTGATCAGTCAGTGTTAGTGTCCAACTGGATGACTGGTGAGATTCTATGACTTTGAGGGCCAGCACACCACCTTAAGAGAGAATGTCAGGGACCCAGACTCCTCTAGGAAGACTTAGAGTTAGAGCTATGAAAAGAACCCTTGGGGGTCCTAGGCCTATACTTCTGGGGCATTAGTTTGGGACTAAGACATTCTCACCATTATTGGGAGGATGTCAAATTGTACCATGACCATATGGCTTCTTCTTTCCCCCAGTCTCAGCTGTTGGATGGTCCTGAGTGGATGCAGGTGTCCTTTGGCAGACTTTCATACCAGTTGCTCTATCAGTAGCCAACTTTAAATGTCCCTGACACTTCTTTGCAGAAGTTAGTATTTAAGTTTATATAGTTAGGTGTAACTTAAGTGCACATTTTTTTCTCTTTTGTCTATCTTCTTTTCCTTTACTTTTCTGGTACTGACATTGAGTAGCTGCTATGTGGCACAGGATCAATTTCAGATCTGAAGTTCTTTGTCTATCGTTTAGTATCATGGTAAGATCAGAGGGATATTTCACATGCTGTTATCTACTGCATGTTACTTTCTCCCCTATTTTGTGCTAGCCTGACAATGGTGTTACAAGCCAAACTCATCACTCAAGGCATTTTCATCATGAGTAGTCTCATTTTGCCTATCACATTTTTTCATATCAAGTCATAAATATTTTTCCACTCTAAACCATTGTAATGTTTCCTTGAAACATAAAACACTTCATATTCCCTAGCACCAAAGAGCAAAGGAGCATCTAAGAATGAGGTTCTTAATCTTTTTGTGTCCTGGACGCTTCTGGCTGATTGGTCAAGCCTATAGACCCCTTCTCAGAATAATGTTTTTAAAAATATAAAGTAAAATAAATATAGTTACAAAGGAAACCAATTATATTGAAATGCAGTTATCAAAATATTTCTTTTAAGCCAAGGCCCCAGTTCTGTTCTTACCATGTGCTTTAAAGTGTTTGCAGATGCTTCAAGAGGTAATAGCACTGAACAAATAGGTGTATATTCTTTGTAGATAGGCTATGACACCATGACAGTGTTTTTTCTTGATCTTTGCTAAGAGTTGGTATTTTTTTTTTTATTTAACTTTTAACATTTATTTTCACAACATTTTGGGTTACAAATTTTCTCCCCTTTCATCCCCTCCCCCCCCCAAACCCAAGCATTCTAATTGCCCCTGTGACCAATCTGCTCTCTCTTCTATCCTCCCTCCCTGCCCTTCTCTCCGTCTTCTCTTTTGTCCTGTAGGGCCAGATAGCTTTCTTGACCCCTTAACCTGTATTTCTTATTTCCCAGTGGTAAGAACATTACATTTGATCCTAACACTTTGAGTTCCAACTTCTTCAGCTCCCTCCCTCTCCACCCCTTCCCTTTGGAAGACAAGCAATTCAATATAGGCCAAATCTGTGTAGTTTTGCAAAAGATTTCCATACTAGTTGTGTTGTATGGGACTAATTATATTTCCCTCCATCCTATCCTGACCCCCATTACTTCTATTCTCTTAAGATCCTTTCCCTCCCCATGAGTGTCGACCTCGAATTGCATTCTCCTCCCCATGCCCTCCCCTCCATCCTCCCCCCCACCCTGCTTGTGCCCCTGTCCCCCACTCTCCTGTATTATGAGATAGGTTTTCCTATCAAAATGAGTGTGCATTTTATTCTTTCCTTTAGTGGAATGTGATGAGAGTAGACCTCATGTTTTTCTCTTGCCTCCCCTCTTTATCCCTCCACTAATAAGTCTTTTGCTTGCCTCTTTTATGAGAGATAATTTGCCCCATTCAACTTCTCCCTTTCTCCTCCCAATATTTCTCTCTCACTGCTTGATTTCATTTTTTTTTAAGATATGATCCCATCCTCTTCAATTCACTCTGTGCACTCTGTCTCTATGTATGTGTGCGTGTGTGCATGTGTGTGTGTGTGTACTCCCACCCAGTACCCAGATACTGAAATGTTTCAAGAGTTACAAATATTGTCTTTCCATGTAGGAATGTAAACAGTTCAACTTTAGTAAGTCCCTTATGACTTCTCTTTGCTGTTCACCTTTTCATGGTTCTCTTCATTCTTGTGTTAGAAAGTCAAATTTTCTTTCCAGCTCTGGTCTTTTCATCAAGAAAATTTGAAAATCCTCTATTTCATTGAAAGACCATTTTTTCTCCTGAAGTATTATACTCAGTTTTGCTGGGTAGGTGATTCTTGGTTTTAGTCCTAGTTCCTTTGACTTCTGGAATATCCTATTCCATTCCCTTCGATCCCTTAATGTAGAGGGTGCTAGATCTTGTGTTATCCTGATTGTATTTCCACAATACTTGAATTGTTGCTTTCTAGCTGCTTGCAATATTTTCTCTTTCACCTGGGAGTTCTGGAATTTGGCCACAATGTTCCTAGGAGTTTCTCTTTTTGGATCTCTTTCATGCGGTGTTCTGCGGATTCCTTGAATATTTATTTTGCCCTCTGGTTCTAGAATCTCAGGGCAGTTTTCCTTGATAATTTCATGGAAGATGATGTCTAGGCTCTTCTCTTGATCATGGTTTTCAGGTAGTCCCAGAATTTTTACATTGTCTCTCCTGAATCTATTTTCCAGGTCAGTTGTTTTTCCAATAAGGTATTTCACATTATCTTCCATTTTTCCAATCTTCTTGCTATGTTCTGTGATATCTGTCTTTCTCATAAAGTCCTTAGCGTCCATCTGTGCCATTCTAGTTTTGAAAGAACTATTTTCTTCAGTGAGCTTTTGAATCTCCTTTTCCATTTGGCTAATTCTGCTTTTGAAAGCATTCTTCTCCTCATTGGCTTTTTGAACCTCTTTTGCCAATTGAGTTAGGCTAGTTTCCAAGGTGTTAATTTCTTCAACATTTTTTTGGTTCTCCTTTAGCAGGGAGCTGATCTGCTTTTCATGCTTCTCTTTCATCCCTCTCATTTCTCTTCCCAGTTTTTCCTCCACCTCTCTAACTTGATTTTCAAAATTCTTTTTGAGCTCTTCCATGGCCTGAGCCCATTGGGTGGGCTGGGACACAGAAGCCTTGATTTCTGTGTCTTTGCCTGATGGTAAGCATTGTTCTTCCTCATCAGAAAGGAAGGGAGGAAATGTCTGTTCTCCCAGAAAGTAACCTTCAATAGTTTTATTTCTTTTCCCTTTTCTGGGCATTCTCCCCAGCCAGTGACTTGACCTCTGGATATTCTCCTCACACCCACCTTGCCTCCTGGTCCTCCCAGCCAGCGTTTGGGGACTGAGATTCAAATGCTGCTTCCTGCCTTAGGGCTTTTGGCGGGGGCAGGGCTGCTATTCAGTGTGAGAATTAAGTTCAGATGGTCAGGTCGGGGCAGGGCCGCCTCTCAGGCTCAGTTCCCTCAGGGGGTTTATGCACAGGCCTTCCACAATGGATCCAGGCTTCCGCCCGCTTGGGGAGCCCCTGTCTGCAGCCGCCTCTCAGCTTCTATCTCCCGGGGGGGGGGGGCGGCCCGAGCCATGGGGGCACCCCACTCCCCTCTCGACCCGCCAAAGAGACTCTCTCACCGACCCTCGTCACCTGTGGGTGGGGGGGCTTGTGCCTCCACTGGAGATCCCATCCCTAAAGCCTGCTCAGATCTATACCTCTCGGAGCCGCGGCTGCCGCAGGTCCGGGCTGGGCTCCACGTCTGCAGCGCGATGGACCTTTTGCGAGAGGTTTGCAGGTCCCTCTGTGGGTGGAGGGACCCTTGTGGCCGCAGGATATCTCGTCCCCGTAGCCTGTTCGGATCTTTTCCTCACAGTGTCGCAGCCGCTGCAGGGCTGCACTCAGCTCCCAGTCCCGGCGCCCAGTCCACAGCGCGAAGGACCCCCCGCGAGAGGTTTGCAGGTCTCTCCGGAACAGAAATCTCCTTCGCTCCAATATTCCGTGGCGTCTGGGTGCAGAATTCACCGTGGGTTGGTCCCCTCTAGCCGTTCTGTGGGTTGTGGGTTCGGAGCTATGTGTATGTGCATCTTTCTACTCCGCCATCTTAAGAGTTGGTATTTTGAAGTGACTTTTCTGTGTAAAGATGGGATACTATACCATCAGAATCAGACTCAATAGATGTGTTGGTTCATTTTGCTGAAAAACTCCATCTCTCCTTTTATTCTTTGTTTCAAGAAATGGTTCCATGAAGGTGAGGGGGTAGGAGAAGGGTAATCGGAAATGAGAGTGACACCAAATGGTGTTGTTGTTGTTTTAATTTAAGATTTTGCCACTAAACTCCCTGTAACTCTAAGGACATAATAATTCAGCTTTGCATTAATGACTTGTGCTAGGTGAGAGCTACTTTTTTGGATGATTGCAAATTCATGAATCTAGATTCTTTCAAAGGTGAGGAGGCAAAGAATCCTGAACTGACTCATGATTCTGAAAGCAGCAGCATCTGGGATTGGTAATGGGCACACTAATATAACTTCATTTACCAAGGCTTTGTGAAAGAAGCTGCCAACTGAAGAGATTATTGATTTTTACAATAGTCCAGCTAGTCTTGAACATATGATTCAACAGGGTGTCAGGCACAATTATGAAATCATCAAAATGGATAGCACAGCATGTAACACAAAGGAAAGGAAAGGGAAGAAAGAGGAGACATACATGTAGCATATAGAGAGCCAGCCTCAAAGCCAGGAAAGCCTTTGTCTAAGTCCCACTTCAGACACATACTGGTATGTGGCCCAGCTGGGCCAGTCGCTTAGCCTTTCAATGCTCTAGATGGTTCAACGAGACCAGAAATTACAGAGGTATTGACCTGCATTGGTAGAGATCTTCTTCACCCATAAGTTCCTTATGTGGATGAAACCACAGGCTCAGTGCCCATCTCTGTCCTGATCTAATGGGGACAAAGAAGGGATCGCTACACCCTAAGCAGGTTCCAGTGCACTCTCTTATTAAATGAGGGCAAGTTTGTACTCAACACATCATTCCAAGTTCAGACTCTATTTAGAGACAAATATTTTGGCGCACTTTTCTTCTTTTTCTAAGATGCCTGCTCACACCTTGGTGATAACACTGCCTTTGGAATCATACCTTGGCTTTCAGAACTTGACTTACCAGTAAGCTGATTGTACAAAGGCAAGTCAATTGAATGACCTTCGGAGTGGCTTTTATCTTTTATTTTTCCAAAGTGGATAAGGGATATTTAGATCCCATGGTGGTCTACAAAGCCTTGTGCAAATAGAAACTAATTAACCCTTCAAATTGTCCTGTGATTCACGGGGTAGATAACTGTTCTCTCTGGCGAAATGGCTGTTTTTCTTTTGTTCTTGAGGAGGGCCATGACACGGGGAAGGTGATGTCATACTATACAAGTGAACTGAATCTGAGTGAGGCAGAGCTGTGCAGAGTCACCAGCCTTACTCTCTCTTGGTCTAGTGGCAAGATACATATTAGGATCACTGGAGATGGCCCCTTTTGGGGAATTAACAAAAGACTAAATATGAAAATGTCAAAACCAGGAGTTAGAAATGAGTCAAGAATTTTTTACTGTCAAATATGTTTTTATATAGCTTTCTTCCTAGTTCAGAGAAAATTAGACACTATACCAGCTTAGAAATAGCCTTCTCTAGGAACTGGCCCACGAACAAAAAGAGGTAACAAGAAATAGGGGAATTGCATTGTACTATCTGGAAAGAACACTACCTCTGGAGGATGTGGGTTCGAGTTCAAATCCCACCTTTCATTCTCTGTGAGTTAGCCTTAATCTCCCTGGACCTCAGTCTCTTCATCTGGAAATAGGGATTTTAGGCTAGATGGTGCCTGAAGTCCCTTCCAGCTCTGGGCCTATCATCTCTTCTACTTGTTTGCTTGCTTGTGAATTGATGAACTATGTATGCCTTGGGGGGTCTGGTTATCTATGAAGTTCAGGTACTTTCTGACTTGGGAAGTACCATATTAAAAACATCTCACACCCACAAATACTTGCACTGGACTGAATTTCTCCTGGAAATAAGTGTTCTTCAGACTTCCATGTTAACCTTCATCATGGTCTAAGAACTATGACAAGAGAGCTGAGTAGACATATTCCTGACCACATCATACAAGTTCATCAACAGAAAGAGGGCAACACATACTATTTCTATTATCCTATATATTTCTCTATGGGTGAAATTTAAATAAAATGAGGAATAGCAACCTTAATGAAAAAGTATTGTAAAAGAGCCTAATAAAATATGGTGTGTGTGTGTGTGTGTGCATGTGTGTGTGTGTGTGTGTGTGTGTGTGTGTGTGTGTGTAAGGTAATGGTGACACTCTTGACAGGCAGGCAGATACCCCATCCCTTTCTGAAGATGGGATGAAGAACAGGGATTTTCAAGCAGATTAAATGTATGAGTTACTATCTCCTCTCTTCCTGAAAGCTATGCCTGTCTTAACGCAGCCGAAGATGACATGAGCTTTTTTAGTTGCAATAATGTCCCTTTGTCTCCTATTGAACTCATCAGTCATGGAATTCCCTAGATCTTTTTTTTTCTTTTTAAAATTTAAACTGGACTTGCAATGTCATTGGTATAGGGAGTTCCCATTAAGGAGTGTCCTGTATCAATGCAGGCTGACAGCTGCTCAGTAATGTGTCATTTTAGAGAATTACTGAGATACTTAGAGGTTAAGGGTCTCACTTTAAGGTCACATCCCTAGATCTTTTTTGGACCACTGTTTAACCAGTCATTCCCTGTTCTATACTTGTGAAGTTAATTTTTTTTAAACCCATGTATGAGATTTATAGCTATTAAAATACACCTCATTTGATTCTGCCCAATATTTAGGGATGTTAAGATCTCTTTAGATCCCACCTCTACCATCCATTATTATGTTAGCTTATCCCTCCCATATTCATGTCTTCTGCAAATCTGATAAACATAACATCTCTGTTTTCATCCAAATCACTGACAAATGCTAAATAGCACAGAGTCAAGACTGATTCCTGGGGCATTCCACTGTAATGAAGTTTTTCCTTCATCCATCACTCCTTTTGGCTGTGATGCCTAGAATAAGGGCAAATACTTTAAAAAAAAATTAAATCAAACAATAATAACTGAATGTGTACAGGAGCTGTTCAAAGTCTTTGTGTAAGATAATACTGGGTCATACCCTAAGTACTTTGTCTAAAAGGGAGAAACTATCTCAGGATTGGAGAGAAAAAGAATCTGGGAGTTTGCATTAGATTGAAGCAAGCATGGAGCAAAGGGAGGGATGTTAGAGGATAGAGATACTTTTTGCCTCTATAGGAGTCATGGAGAAGAGAATCCAGGTTAATGGAAGTTTCAAGAGAAGATCAGATTCTTTCCCAGCTTCCCTTCCTGATGCCATTTTATCCACAGGCATATGTAATTTGGTCTTTACAAAATGTTTCCAGTAAAGCAAATTTTGCCCCAATCAGAAAGAAGGCAGAGCTTATCCAGAAACAGACATCAAAGAAAGTGTAGCTATTGGGAATTTTTCCTATTTGAGGGGTCCCAGCAATTCGGACTGAACTTAAAAACTTTTCATCTAAAATAAACTCCTAGTATATTTGTTAGATGCAGAAGAAACTGAGCCTTAAGTGGCCTCCATACTTCTAGTACTGCCTCTGCTAAGAATGGTCATTTAAAGAGAGGCTTTCCATATTGTTGGTGGAGATTAGTGATTAAGCTGTGGCCATTCAGCAAGTGGGCAGCTAGGCCACACAGTGGATAGAGCACTGGGCCTGGAGTCAGAGAGACTCATCTTCTCTAATTCAAATCTGGCCTCAGATACTGACTAGCTGTGTAAGCCTGGGCAAGTTGCTTAACCCTGTTTGACTCAGTTCCCTCATCTATACAATGAGCTGGAAAAGGAAATAGCAAACCACTCCAGTATCTCTGCTGAAAAAAAAAACAACCCTAACCCAAATGGAATAAGGAAGAATCAGACACAACTGAAAAACAACTCAACAACAAAATTCAGCAAGTAGATATTGAAGTGGATATGCTTAGGGATCTTTAAGAAATGTGCCTTGAAGAGAAATGTGGTAAATTGTTGTTAGGATGAATTGGAATAATTTTGGGGGGGGGGTGGTGGTGAGAGATGACAGTAATCTCCAGACCCACCATGTGTGTTGGCCTTGAACCTTCCAGTCTTGGATTTGAGGCATCCTCCAATTTGTACTAAGGAATTTCCTCAGAAATCAGTTTACTTTCAAACCAGGAGAAAAGGATTGAATTATTTTTTTTAAATTCTGAACTTTAACACTAAATAAAATAGGTGTTTCCATACTTACAGTAAAAGAGAAGAGGATTGTATATAAAACTGAATCTCTATTCTGACCAGTTCCTTTTTTAACTCTATTGTGTGTTTTCTTTCCCACTTTGGCAGCTCTCTGGTGCCTTTCACAAAACTAGAAATCCTCATTTCCCTATTTTAGTGAGTGCTGGGGGTGGAAGCTCAATTCCATGTGGACAGTCTCGGGCGGGTAAAGGTGGGAACTTCTAAATCTTAGAGTTCTCATGAGGCCCCCCAGAAAACAGCAGGGAATCGAGGAGTGAGACCGAGCAATCTCGTGTATTTCCGCCTCTTCCCGTGAGAAACGTGATGGGAGAGAGCTCTCCCCGCCCTCAAGATTGGCCCGGGTCTGGGCACACCTATTGTTATCTAACAGGCACGGTATTCAGGTGCAAACTACGCGGCCGGAGAGCTTAAGTAGGGTCAGGAAAGCCTGAAGGCGCTCTTAGCTCGGGAGGGGCCCTGACAGGACAGAAGGCTCCGTTTTTCCTCTCTTCGCTCTCCCCTCCCCCTCTCTCCCCACTTACACTTCTGCTTCCAATCTCTTACCATAAGATCTTTGCCTCCTTGGGAGATTTCTCTCTCCCTCCTAAGGAAGAGCTCCCCCTGCACATGTAACCAGGACCCTGAATAAAGCCTAACCCTTGTTTGACTCCAGAAAGTCTCTTCTCTCATACGTTTATCCGGTTTGGCCAACCGAAGACCTGGGACAGGTAAGGTAAGACTTGGGTAGCCCTCAGGCCTCTAGGCCTGGCAAGTGAGGATAGGATACTAATGATTCAATGTGATATGACTTTAAGATCATATCATAAATTATATGGGATCCTAAGCAATATCATATCAAGATGCCAACATTCAGGTTGAGTTTAGGTATAATAATTTTGGACCATGACCATTTAAGAACTCTAGTAAGGAGCATCCACAAGGACTGAAGGGTGGGAAAAATATCCAAAGCCATTTAAATGTCAGCCAGTAGTTGTGATACGATAAGTTAAACTACTCCAATATCTTTGCCAAGAAAACCCCAAATGGGGTCATGAAGAGTCGGATAGGGATGTTCTTGAAGCATTCTCTTCAAAATGTATTAAAAGTCATGCTCTTCCTCCATTTCCTTCGACCTTTACCTCTTTGATTTTAGATTCAAGGGCTGCTCTGTGATGTACCCACTCATTGACTTACCTTCTGCATTAAGGATCTCTGATCATTTTTGTGAGGGCTACTTTTCATTCTCCCAGGTTGTGCCATCTGTGAATTCCCTGAAAGCAGTTAGTAAGTAAAGAGAGTATTATTGCACTTTATCTAGCTTTACTTTCAGGAGGCTAATCTTAACCTTTATGCTGTTATTTTGTTGGCATAGAAATTGATACTATTCTAGAATACTTTTTCCTTTCCATTCAGTTAATATGTTGATACCAATTTAGGTTTTTTCTCTTACTGTTTTCTTCTCTTCTATTTCTTCCATTTTTAATTCCTTAATTTGCCTGTTCCTTTTTAGAAGTTATACTTATTTTTTTTGAACATCAAGAACCTATACTTTTTTCTTCTTATTTCCCCAAATAATTACATGTATGTCACAACTAGAGATCTAACTTTTACTACTCTTTTTACTAAAGCTTTTTGGTAAAACATTTACTTTTACTTGCACAGCAAGAAACAATAATAGCCAAAATTGCTGATAATTCTTCTGTTTGCTCTTTTATCTGCAAGGCTTTCAATTTAGGTAGGGGTTTCTATCTGTAATAAATTAAAGTGTTTACATTTCTTTAAGTAGGATGAATTTCCTTTCACCTTATAATAAGGAGGAGGGGGGAGTAGGGAACAAATACTTATTAAGGGCCTATTATGTGCCAAGCACTTTGCAAATATTATATATATATATTATTTGGTCTTCACTACAACCCTGGGAGATAGGTGCTATTATTATCATTCCCATTTTACAACTGAGGTCATGAAACAGAGAGATTAAGTGACTTGTTCAGGTCTTGCTCTTCAGGGTCTGAGGTCATATTTGAACTCAGGTCTTCCTGTTTCTAGGCCACGTGCTCTATCCATTGTGTCACCTAGTATATACCTGTATACTAAGGAGGTAGCATCATTCAATGTTCACAGTTCTAATATAATGCATACCTAGTTTGAAAAAAAAAGTTGAATAGAAGTTCAAATGGAAGGATAATTACATTTTAAATAATTTGTCTCTGCTGGGTATACTGGTGCAATTTGAGTTTTAGCTATATCACATAAATCAATGTTTTCAAGTTACCACCAACTACAATTTGCCGGTTTTTCTTTGGATGGTGAACTTTCTTTGAAACCTACAGATACAAATGAAGTTACTAAAAAGTGTAGGGTCCTAGGCTTGATTCAATTCAGTCAGCTTCAAATGAACTTTATTACGCTTCTAGCATGTGTTAGAGAATATGGAGTAGTTAAGATAAAATACCACGTCTTCCCTGATGTAGTTTAGAGTCTATACCTTTATTTTGCCACAGCAACTCAAGTCCTAACTCCAGCTAGACTTCTAAAAAATGTATTATCACTTATTTCAAGGGGATAAAAGAATTTATTACCAGGCTTAGAAAAAAAACCAACTGAAAATGCAAGATCAGAGATAGGTCTTCAGATATAAAGGATTCTCTCCATTTGAAATAAAACTGTTCTCAGCAAATGCCTTGCTTGCCTAGGCTTGAATTTTAGCTTTGATTATGAAAATCAGGCTTTTTTTTTTCTATGACAGAATGCTTACTATTAAAAGATATGGAGAAAGCAACACTATTTGATTAAGATTCTCTCTGGTCTTCTTGGTATTCTATAAACTACAAAAAGTTATTTAGTTTTTATCCTGGCAAAGATTTTGAAAATTCAAGTTAAAAAATAACTTGTAAATAATAATGAAAAGTTAAGATGTACATATAAAAAATTAAATATTTTAATTTAAAATATTTAGATATTATGGAAACAGCCAAGTGGTTTTGTGCTACCAGTTAGTTCCTCTTATTGGCTCTAGCCTTATCTTCTGTTACTTTGGGCCATCATTATTCTGCTAAACAGCCTGTCAATGTCTTCATGAATAGGGTCCCCAAAGGACTTTCAGAGACATTTTGGCACCATGTAAACCTATTATAAATTTTAAGATGGCAGTGGCTGCTGAGCCATTTCAGATTCCAGAGTGAGTATCCAACGTAAGATTGCTCTTTCTATTTTTATGGTCAGATCTATTTGTAGGGGGTATACATGCAAAATTACCTTCCAAAAGAAAAAAGAATTACTTAAAAACCAAACCAAACCAATTAACCATCCAGGAATACAAGACAATACTACTTACTATAAGACTTAAAAGAAGCCAAGAATTTTGATCACAAGTTCAACGGACATATTCTATAACAGGGAACAATCACCACCAAGTGGAGCTGAATCTACTCCTCCACCTAACTTTTTGAGCAACGGAAACAGTGTAGGAATAGACCAAGTATACACTTTAGGAATTTCTTCCTGCTTTTTTCTGCTTTCTTTCTGAAAGCTTCCTAGGGACAGAGTCTATGTGGTGCTATACACACACACTATATATATGACATGTATGGCTTGTTGCCTCCCCCTTTAGATGGTGAGCTCCTTTAGGGCAGGGACTGTCTTTTGCCTCCTGAATGCCCAGTGCTTAGCACAGTGACTGGCACATAGTATGCCCTTAATAAGTGTTTACTGACTGATTAATAACTATGTGTTCCCTTCCCCACATTCCTTCTCCACATTCTATATTTCACTTTAACTACCACTAGCACAAATCTATTATATCCATGTGTAATCCCTGAGATCTTGTGGCAGATCCTCTCTTCTACTAGAACATGAGAGAAACTAAGTTCAAGTGTTTATTTCAGACATGCTTTAAAAAAATACTAGTAGGGCAGATCCAACATCACTTGGGAAAAACCTGAGAATTAATGTTACTTTAGCAGTGAAATCCAGAGTTGATTCCAGAAAGCTTTTCCACATCTGTTACCAGTAGTGTGCCTTTCTTTTCCCTTCTTTTTTCAGCTATCCAGGACAGGAAGAAAAGAGGAAGTTTTCTTATTCAAGCACATCTTCTCTGCTGGTTGTGCAAGTTTGGGGGCATTGCATAGCCATCACCATTTAATATTTGAAGATAAGAGAAAGCTTCTTTGGATGTAGCACTTAGTGCAATATCTGGGACATAATAGGTACTCAATAAATGTATATTGATTGGCATGGTTTTAAAACTTAGAGTCATTTTCTCATCTATTTGATATGGAATATGTTTGTATATGTATGTATTCATATCTATATGTGTACATTTCTATCATCTCGTCTTCCTTCCTTTCCTTCTTCCCTCCTTCCCTCCCTCCCTTCCTTCCTTCCTTCCTTCCTTCCTTCCTTCCTTCCTTCCTTCCTTCCTTCCTTCCTTCCTTCCTCCCTCCCTCCATCCCTTCTTTCCTTCCTTCCTTCCTTCTTTCCTCTCTTTCTGCTGTCTATAACCTATGAAATTGATGGAAAGGCAGTGAGTCATTATGGATAGAGAGCTGACTTCCATAAGTCCAGTCACTGAAGCATTTAGGCTATGTGGCCCTGGGCAAATTGCTTAACCATTCAGTTCCCTACTCTTAAGACCTTAAGTTGCAGAGAAGGAATCAAATGCATTGGTAAAGAGGCTTTCCTTATCTAGAAATGGTCTCTGCTAAAGCAATCACTAAAGCAAAGTCCATTTTGTGTATGTGTATGTACATATACATATACACACATGCATATATATACAATATATATCTGTAAAAATTATCATATACTGGTGCTATAGAAGGCCAAGATTCTAGATCACAGCTCACATTTTCTGAGGAGTTTACAATATTCTTTTCTTACAATACCCCTTCATGAGGTAGGAATTATGTACTATTACCATCCCCTTTTATAGATAAGGAACCTGAAGTCGATAGGTAAAGTGTCATGCTAGTGGTCACATTGTTCTGAAGAATGAGAGTCAGATTTTGAAATCTTTGCACTGTACTGTATTCCCCTTCATCACCATTATAATAGTGCATGGACCAGGGCAACTGAAAACAAATGCAAAGCATGAGAGATGTGGTTTGGAAATAAATGATTGAACACATCAGCACCATTCTATTTATAAATCAAGTACAGAAAGAAACGTGTGGTTTACTCACTACCATTTCAAGTGATAATATCAATGGTTTTCAATATGGTAAATCTCAAACAAGCTTAGGTTAAGGACAAACTGTCTGATTTGTTTTGTACTGAAGTAGTGCCCACGTTGACATAATTTATTTATTTGATTACTGGACCCTTTGATTGTTTTGAATCTTACAGCATCCATGTATGCTCATCTAAATTTTCTCTACACAATTTTTCCTGGAGTTCTTTCCCAGACATTTCCAAATAGGAAATGAAAGTGCAATTCTCTGTGACTTTGGAAAGATGGATTATTATGAGCTGCTGAAAACATTTTCAAATGCAATTCCATAATAAAATGTTCTTCAGATGAAAATTTTGGAAGAAAAAATGATTATCCATTCCGTTTCACACATGGAAAAGGTAAAATGTTGCTTGCTTTTCAAATTTCAGTAGCATACACATATCTGATCAGATTGCCATCAGTTCCTATAACTAGTTGGTAAAGCCCTTTCTCCCTTAAGGAATCCAATAACCTCTTCAAAGGGTCTGGAGCACCAGTGGAAGGTAGAAACAATAACATAGAAAAGAAATGTAACAGGGGAGAATGCTTATCAAGAGCATTAAACCACAATCTGTCCTTATACCATACTTTTGGTGTTATTAAAAACAAACAATTATCTTTGTAAAATCTGAATTATATTCTGTATTCTAAAACACAAAAAAATCTGTATGAATTAAATACAGTATGACTGAAATAGGATATAAATTACAATTCTTTACAGCAAATAGTGAAACACTATCATCAGATTACTATACACAAAATCATACGAAGAACAGCAGCTTTTCAGTAAGGTCCCAGGTATCTCACTCATTTACTGATGCTACAGACTAAAGGGAAAAAAGGTACCACAGACTGTACACATCTCTCTCTCTTTAGAAACAAGACATTTCTAGCTGCCCATCCGGAACATTTTTACAAATAACTACAGCACAGATATACAAAGCAATTTTTAAAAATACACACACATGCGCACACGCACATCCGCACATCCACAGAATCTTTTCATGTTTCCCAAAGTAGGAGACATTTATAAATGCAGTCACTAAGGGCAGCATCATCTGGGTTTGAGCAGATAACTTGTGCCATCCCCAGTGCAACGTGTGCAGCCTCAAGCTTCTGCTGCTTGCTCACCCTGTCTCTTCCTCATTTCCCAGAGTCACTTAAAAACAATAACAACAAAATCCCACAAACAAATCCCACCTCAAACAAAACAAAAAACCCTAGGCCCAGGTGGTGTGTCCTTGCTTTCCCCTTACAGTAATACTGCTCTCTGTATTCAAACTGCTGGACTGGAACAAGTGCCTGTGGAATACAAAACTCACAGCCTCAGTCATTGTCAGCGTAAGCAATACAATTGCAGGTCAGCACAGTGGCAGGCCACTTGGAAGACAAAAAAAAAAAAGATTTTCAGTGTGCTTATTTAACAGAGGACAGGTAAGGCAGCATGGTGCCCAGTGACCAAGAGAATCATGGCACCAAACTTGCAGTTAAATGTATATTTACAGAAAAAATAAGACAGGACAGCAAATGTCTAATACAAGTTCTTTGGTTATAAAGAACAGCATTCTGTAACCTTTTCCACGAAGAGGGACTTGCATCCTCCTTGTTCTGCAATAAAATATCTGTTTGTTTAAAATAAGATTTTCCCCCAACTTGCTTTGTAACAAAGAGTCCAGTACCTTTCAGTTATCTACAAATCATCTTTATCTATTTTAGTGTGCAGCCATGCCTGCCTCCAGACAGACAAACTATAGATACACATATTCATATATATATATAATATATATATATTATTTATAAAAAAAAAATTAGAGAATTAAGTCCGTGGTTCTAAAGAGCACACATCCAGTAAGGACTGATTAAAAATATACAAGAATAAAGTTTTTTAAAATTTATAAAGGTTCCTACAGAGTGGTGGGGGGAATGGGGAGAGTTGTGTCATAAGTGCAAATATCAAAACATACTGCTGCTTAGTTAATCCAGGACTTTCTGTTCTCCTGCTTCCTGGAAAAAGTAGAGGCTGCTGCATCGCCTGAGTGACAAAGTGCTGCTTCTCCTGCTTTGGAAGAAGAGGGAGATGGTACTGGGCCCATGACACTTTTCCTCTTCTCAAGACTGGAGGCTGCCTGAGGTCGAGAAGCATTGCTGCATTTCTTTGTGGGAGCTGGTGCTTTCAGAAGGCGCCCAGGGCGAACAAAGATGCCATGCTGTGGTTTGCACCGGAAGTACTCCTTTCCTTTCACTGTCCCATCATGCTTCCCTTTAATGTAAAAACAAGGATGCTGTTAGTCTACATTCTTTCCTTCCTACCTCTACCATCCCTGCTCTAGGAAGTCACACTTTAAACTCAGCATTCATAGTTATTCATAGTACTGATGCCAGTAGTCTTTTCTTCTCCTAAAAAGGCTTGAAAACCTGAGATCCATTATAGGAAATGAACCAAGAATGTACAGCATATTGGAGGAAAAGCAAACCAAGGTGTAACAGGAAAAAGGTAAAAAAAGAAAAAGAGTAAAAGCATCACCCTAAATAAAGGAGATGAATATATCTTGGAAATTAAGGTTAAAAAGAAAAAAAAGTATTCCTCTGTCCTAACCACTAAAGCACATAGACTGTGAGAATATCATTTCAGCGTTGTAACCAAAAATTTCAAATTCCCTGTGCTTCCCATTGTATATCCATTAGGTGCTGATCAGTTAAAACTAAAGGTATAATTAGGTTATTTGCTGTGGTTGAAAGAGTGAGTATGGAACCAAGATGATGAGGTTCCTGTCCCAGTTCCAAGGTGAAGAACAAAGAGATTCTGATCTGAAGGAAAAGGTATATGGTAATGAAGTGATGGTCATGGAGAACTGGTGACAGCTTGGAGGGCAGTACCATGTTTGAATATGTCAGAAAGATTAATGAGAGATGAGGGCAAAGCAAGGCTGAAGTCTTTGAAACAGATGACCTGAGGGGCTTAGTTGACTGCAAACCTAATATAAGTCCCCAGGGATATGGCAGCCATAAGAAGTAATGTGATTTTAAGTTGTATTGATATAAGTTTAATATGCAAAACAAGGGAGGTAACCATCTCACTACAGTCTGTATTCATTAGACCACATCTCAGGAGGGAATAGGACAGTGAAAGAACTAGAAACCATGTTACATGAGTATCAATAGAAAGAGCTGGGGATATGTAGACTGGAGAAAACTTGGGGGAAAGGATAGCCATTTTTACACATCTGAAGAGTTGCCAGTGTATTTCTGTGCGTGCAGGTGTGTATTTTAACTATTTGCTAATCATTACATTTGATGGTGGTTTTTTCCCTCTCAGCCTTTATGTTTCTGCAACCAGCAGAGTAGAGGAACTCCTTGAAGTGGATATTCTCTTTCCTCAGCTTTCATGAACATATTCTCTGCTTGTCCCCATCCCCCACATCTGTCTTACTGCTCCTTAGTTTCATTTGCTGGATCATCCATCTTCCCCTAAACCACTCCTCTTCCAAATGTCTTTATTTCTGCTGGTATCATCATTCTTTAAGTCACCCAGATTCAGATCTAGAGAGTTATCTTTGATTCTCATTTCTCCCTCACCTCTCAGACATAGTTAACTGCCAGGATGCCTTTATTCTACCTCCACATTTCTTTCATTTGTTCCCTTCTCTTTACTTGCAAGGTTACCATCCTGGTTTGGGCCCTTATTACAGGTCACCTGGGGACCACTGTATCTGATGGCTCCTCAGTGGTTGTACCTCTATTCTCCCCAATCCATCCTCCAACTGGCTAACAAAACAATCTTCTTAAAGAACAGGTTTGACCATATCATTCTTCTTCTAATCAAGAAACATCAGTGGCTCTTCTATTGCCCCAGGTTAAAACATAAACTCAGCTGATAACTGCTTTGCACTAGCCTACCTTTCCATATTTTTTCACATTACTAATCTACACACACACACAGATACACACACACGCACACACATACATACACACACACTTCCAGCAAGCCTGGCATGTTAACTGTTCCCTACACAACATTCTATCTTCTCTTTTGTGCCTTTTCACAGGCTCATCTCACTTGCCTGGAATGTTCTTTAACATCAGGGTTTCTTGTTCAGTTTTTGTCTTTGTATCCCTTAATAAATGTTTGTGGTGCTTTATAAGTATCTGTTGAATTAAAGAGGCATTAAAATGATTCTGTTTGGCCCCAGAAAGGAGTAATATTAATGGGTCAAAATTATAGGAGGACAGATTTTTGGCAAACTGTCGACCACTGAATAAGTATATAGATAATACAAAAAGAAATCAACTGTTTCAACAAAAATCATCAATTTTGTCTGTGCTCCCAATGTGTTAGACAACAATAGCTTCCAATGGAACTAAAAATGAAGAACTCCTAACTATTTGATATCTAGCATGAGACAATGATTTTCTCTTTCTCCAGTGACATTAAAATAGAGACTGAATGATCCCTTTTGGGGAACACTGAAGATATCTAAGCCAAGATGGTAGGATCACAGATCTTTAGAGCTGGAAGAAACCTTAGACATCATCTAAACTATTCATCTTACAGAAGAGCAATTGAGGCCCAGACAGATTAAATGATTTGCCCAAGGTTACAAGGATATCAAATGGCAGAGCCAGAATTTAACTCAGACCCTCTGACAACAAATACAGAATTCTTTCCACTGCATTATACAGATGTTTCACTTCAGGTAGGATTGTAGACTAAATAACTCTAAGATCCTTTTGAACACTATGATTCCTTGTTTCTATGAATTTTAAGTTTATAAGAAAGGTAGTAAGAGTGATTGCACTTCTAGTTTCAGGTAGAAAGGAAAGAAACCTATTCTTTCTTGTCTTATTACAAGGCCTCATTATTTTGGAATCCTACACCTAAGGCTTGCCTCATTTATTCAACAAACATGTATTGGCTGTCTAGTATGCTCAGGAAATAAGAAAGAATTAAGACATAATCCCTATTCTCAAGGGTTTACAGCCTTGTATGTGTAAACAAGAAAGAAGAAACCAGAAATTCCCATCAATTGCTTTTTTGGTAAAGACACTGAATAAGCCCTTTAAAATGTTGATTTTATGCTAGGGGGAAAAGTAGCACATTAAATAATCATCAGCCATTAATATCTTAGCATGAATTAACCTTGAATCACATTACTCCCCTGGCAAAAACCATCAGTGGTTCCCTCTAGAGAACAAAATCCAAATTCTATAGCATGGCATTCAAAGCCTTTTATAATAATATGGCCCCAACTTGTCTTTCCAGTTTCATCTCTTGTTACTCCCTTTCTACTCTATATTCCATCCACATTGGTTTCTTCACTATTCTCTGAACACATCCTGTATTTTCCTATGCCCTTTTTGTTCTGCTTTTTCTTTTGTCTGGAATGCCCTGTACCTATACCTCTGTTTGCTGAAACTCTACATATTCTTCAAGACCAAATACAAACACCACTTCTTCCACATTTCTGAATTCCTTCAGTGTAATATGATCTGTCCCTCTTCTGAATTCTCATAACACTATTAAGGCATTGATCAATTTCTAATTTGCATTATAGTTATCTGAGCACTTGTATTGGCTTTTCTATTAAATTATAAATTCCTCAGCAGGGGGCTGAGTCTTGCTTATTTTTGTAACGCTAAAGAACCTACGGTATAACATTGTCTTGTACCCAATACATAGTCAATAGATATTTATTGAGAATTATCCTATCAAACTGATTAACCAATCACTTAGCAAGAAAATGAAAAACAGGATGTATATCTGTTTTAAAGAAGGAGAGAAAGTTGGAAAAATTTTGGAGCAAAGAGCCCAGGGAACTGCCTAGAAAAAGTTTTTCATTTTTTAAAGACAGAAAGCAATATGAAGACACTAGGCACCTGGACTATGGATTTATAGGCACCAAGATGAATGAAGAAGCAAAAAAGATAATATTAATAGTTCACAACTATTTAGTACTTTAAGATTTATGGAAGATTTTCCCTCCACAGCTCCATAAAGCTGGTAATACAAGTACTGTTTTCATTTTACAGACAAAAAACTGAGGCTCATGAAGGCTAAGTGACTTGTGCAAGGTGAAACATTTAAAGTCTAAACAGGACCTGAATCCAGATGTCCTAACTCAAAGAAAATTGCTCTTTCCACTTTGTGATTCTGGCTTTCAAAGATTAATTCTGATTGGTTCTCAGTTCTGCCCACAGTTAGCCTTGGTGCTATGGTTTTCTATTCCACACTCTTCTTTACTAGTTCAAGTAAATTCAGGTATTTGCCTAGTTCAGGTAAAAGATTGAGAATAATCTTCATGCACTCCTTTCCTCAATTCACAACTTCAAGTTCTAGCTATTTCAGTTTAGGAAAAATAACTTCCTTCCCAAAATAAAATGACAAAATTTAGGAACAGAAAAGGAATTATCTTTAACTTTAAATAAGATGTTGTCTCTTCTTGAACTCCTTCTCAAATCCCTAGATAGGCTTTCTCTGCTTCAGCAAACCTGAGTTCCTTGTTAATGGGACTGTAGATGAAAGCAACAGCAAGTGAAATTGAAAGAATTGAAATTCTATTTTTTTGCAAGTGGAGTGTGACACTCAGAAGCCTTTTATTTAAAATAAAATTGATAATTAGCTGTTTTCCTTAGGAATGATAGTAAATTCTACTTCATGAAATTAGTAATTAAAATACTAAACAAAATTGACTGATTTAATTTCCCACATGCAAAATTTATAGGCATCTGTTACTTCCACCAATAAGACAACTAGAATATTCTGTATCATGCATTTATGATACTACTTTTTGAATACCTCAAAGCAGAAAATAACAATTGAACCCATATATCATTGTGTATTTCTTACCCATTTGAACATTTAATTCAACACCAACCCATGTGCCAGCTAAAAAATCCACTGGTCCAATGTATCTCACTATTCCAGTCTTGTTACCAAGGCAGACTTGCTCTCCCACAGTCATCCAGCTAGGCAGGGTATAGACCTGCTCTGTAGAAAGTCCATCTTCGCCATCAGAAACATCTAAATGATTCTTTCTCAGCAAGTCTTCATGGTGGGAGGCATCAGAGTCTGCTTGACAATGAGGATCCTCTTTTGTTAATTCTGAACACAAAGGACTGACTGTGGAGTTCAGTTGATCACTCTTTGACTCAGACTTTGGTTGACCAAAATTTTGTAACCAATCCACATTACTCTTGGTGTCAGTTTTACTTGGTAGATTCTTTTTCACATTTGAAAGATCTCCAACAGGTGAGAGTAGGGGCTCTGATATACCATCAAAATCTTTCCCATCTGAGACACCCATGAACTCTGTGAAAGAATGGTCTTCAACAATATCTGACGTGTGCTCTATGGTCACTTCCCTAGCAGAGAATCCCACAGGCGTTCGATTGTTTTTGCTGGAGCAGGGATCTATTGCTGAACATGACCCAGTTCCACAGAGCTCTTTGGAACTTTTCTTAATGGTATTTTGGGATAGTGGACTCCCTTTGACTAAGGCACTGTTTTCTTTGAGTGTTACTGTGCTTATTTTATCCTTTGCCAAGTCTCCCTCTAGCTCTGCCAACTCCTTGTTGGAAGAAGGTCTGAAATCATGCACAAGTAAAAGTCCTGAATGCTCACTGGTGTCCAAATCCTTCATCTGATTGGCTAGTTGATCTGTGCTATCACTAGAAGGTACGGTCATGTCAGATAGAGTGGCATTAGAGGCACTATGGGAAAAATAACCACTAGTAATACTGCTAGTGGTAGGGCTACGTGATACCTCTTTTTCCAAAACCCGGGAGTTCAAGAAATCAACTTTAGAAGAAAACCACTCCCTGTTCTCCAGGCTAGCATTGTAAACACTGAAGTCTGCAAACTCCACTGGTACATAGGGCTGTGAGCTTACTAGCTTTTTGCTAATAGTATCCAGTTCATGTTCTTCTTCCTCAGAGTCCTGTGGGGAAAAGGCAAAAATTAGTAGTTATCTCCTTATAATACTCTAATAGAGACAGATTAAAATATTTCACTCATATGTGTATTCATCTATATTTAAATTTTCCCCTTTATTTTTAATTTTAAAAAAGTAACATTGCATACGTATTATTTGGTGTCCATTTTGATGACACTTGGGGGCATTGTCATAGACCCTTTAATAGAAACTGCCTACCTACTAAGGTTTTATACTTCTCCTCTCTTCTCCAAATACTACTGCTGTACTTTTTATTCAGCTGGTTTAGCAGTCTGAATGGAACTGAACATAGAGTGAGTTTCAATTATGTATCTATTATTAACAGTCTGATTTGTGGTACTTTTCCTTTCTAAATCAAATAGGCAGAGAGGTGGAGGATGGTTGAGGAGGTCTACAGCCTTTTTGTTCTTACAGTATTAAAAAGTGAAAAGAAATGTATGAAAAGCACTTAGAGCTGCTTCATGGAAGGGCAGGGCAATAGAACAAAGACTGGGGGCAGCAAAGGGAGATGAAGCCCAATACAGCATTTGAACACCTGGATGCAATATTATTCTAAACATTTCCAAAGTAAAAAACAAAGTTTTACAGCTGTAAAAATGACCGTAAACAATAAATCTTATAACTATATTCATTTAGGCTTTTCCAGCAGGGTCAGGATAGAGAGCTCTGTCAGGGAGGACACACCAGAAATTCAATAAAAAATACTTTATTTTCTTTAACTTGTAAACTGACCAAAAAAATGGTATCATTTTACTCTCTAATCATCACTCTCCAAATCTAATCCTCCCCACATCATTGCTTCTTCTACTATATAAATCCTATATAAACAAAGTATTGATTGTTTTGGTTGTTACCTTCAATCAAAAATATTTAGAAAACGGTATTTGGACCAATTAGAAAAAAAATCTTAAAACACATTATGTCAGTTAGACTGGACTAGAACTGGTTGTATATTATTGCCAACAGTTAAAATGCAACAATTAAAGTTCTAAATGTATCCATTAAAGACTTACAATATTCTCAAAGTCAGTAACCAAACTAAAAGTTCATTAATGATAGTAAATGAAAATATGAATTAAAGTATTTCAAAAAAATTATAAAGGAAAAAATAAAAGTCCATATAGGATGTGAAGATCACTACTCCCTAAGACTTGGGGAAAACCACTTGTTAGAATTCATGAAAGACAAATATTACTAATTAAAAGTACTTTTAGAGTTAAATAAAAATAAATAAATAGTCTTGGTACTTGAGTATTCCTAACAACAGAAATACTGATGAAAAACCAATGATACAATTTCTTGTATTTTCATTCAAGTAAGTAGGACCAATTCTTGAGACAGACAATAGTAATGATAATAATAAGAATAATAAATATTTATAGAGTTAAGGTTTGCGATAGTTTTGCAAATATCTCATTTGACCTTCATAAGAACTATGAGAGGAAGATGCTGCTATTATCCCCATTTTACAGATTAGGGAATTTAGGTGTAGAGAGGTCAAGTGACTCATTCGGTGTCATAAAACTAGTGAATCTCAGAGGTTGGATTTTAATTCAAGCTTTTCTGTCTCCAGGCAGACTACTCTATCCACTTTGCCTCTTATGCAACACAGGCAGCTGCCTACGCAACAGTACAAAAGGTAGCTTTCTGAGGGACATTTTCTAATATTATTTTTTAATAGATACAAATATTTTATTACTAATTTATGGAATAAAACAAGCATTTCCATAGCATAGTGTAATAAAAAAGATGATTGTACATGAAACTGTAGATCTACTATGTACAACTTGCTATCCTTTTAAATATATAATAAAGTTATCATGTAAATTTTTTTCTTATTTTCTTCCCTTCCTCCCCCCTCCCCCAAGAGATGGCTACCAGTAGACATAAATTGGTATATGAATAATGCAAATATTTTTAATGACAGAAAATTACCTCCAGGATCAATTATGAAGTTTTTTCTTTGACATTCAAAGCTCTTCGAAGCCTGGTCCATTTCTACCTTTCTAATCTTATATTACACTCCTCTCCATAAACTCTATGATCCAGCAATACTGGCCTACCCAACATTCCATCTCCTGCCCACATTGTGTTTGCCCTAGATACCTGGAATGTTCTTCCTCCTCACTTGTACCTCTTAGAATGCTGGCTTCATTCAATACTCAGCTTAAGCACCACCTTCTCTAGAGGTCCTTTCCCAGTTCTTCTCAGAAACTTGAGCCTTCTCCATTAAGACTAGCTTCCACCTACACTATCATGTGCATATTAATTTCTTTACATGTTTTCTCCCCCAATGGAAAGTAAGTTCTTTGAAGCCAGGGGCTATTTTTGCCTTAGTATCTCCAACACTGAATTTAGCACACGACCTAGTATATACTAAAACCCTTTGTAAATGTGCTTAGCATAGTGTTAGGCTGGGCTAGGTACTTGACAGGTATTAGATAAATGTTTACTGATTGACTGAAATGCTTATTGTGTTTACTCAAGATGAATATGTTAAGATGAGGTCTCAAAGTTCCTAGTGGGATACACCTAGGTAGGAAAACAAACAAGAAGGAAAACTCCTACATTTGATTAAGAATTCTCTTTTGCCTTTCAAATGCTGTGTAATACAAAGGAGGTGATAGAAACACTTCTTATTATAATGTTTAGTTGTATTTTATGCGTGGAAAGAAAAAAAAAACAGGAATTCAGTCAGGCATATATGGCAAGTGTAGACCAGATAATTATTGAAGATGATACTGCAAAGTACTTTTATTTTAATGATATAAGTTATTACTATTCTGCCACTAAACCAACAATAATAATGATAATAATATAACTAGCATTTGCATCATGCTTAATTGTTTGTTAAGTGCTTTATAAATATCATCATTTTTCATTCTTATAATAACCCTGGAAGGTAGGTTCCCTTATTATTATCTTTTTACAGATAATGAAACTGAGGCAGAAAGAGGGTAATCAATTTGCCTAGGATTTTGCAGCTGATAAGTATCTCAGTTCACATTCTATCAGAGCTTGCAGATTCTAGTTCTGGCAACTTTAACAAGACCGTATTCACTTTAACCTAGCCTTTGCTCGTTAGTCTATTGTATATGCTAAAAATATAAGGAAATAAAAGCAACATATAGTCCTGGGCTTAAGGAGAGATTCTCTCTCCAAGTATTCTCCCCATAGACAAAAAGTTTTCTCTCAGGCTGATTGGATTGTTTTTTTGTGGATAACTAGCTACAGACGTGGGTTTGCAAAGTGCTCTGTAAATGTAACATATTGAACTTCTAGTCATATGTACATGTGTATACATACATGTGTGTATGTATACATGCTATATGTATAATGTTTAGCTTATATATTGATTTATTGCATACACTGTGTGTATATGTGATATATGCAACATTTAAAGAACTCCTTTTCTCCCATTTCTAAATTAATTAAAAAAATAGGACTTTTTGTGCTGTTATTGCTACAGCTTTAACTGAAATAAGTTAATTACCTCTTTTAAGAGGTAAATTGTGTTGTACTTTTGGTGGGAGGATAGGGGGAGGAAGTAAAATTTTCGAAGACTTCCCAGAAGCTGTGGCTTAGTCAGATTAAGATATCAATATAATTTTCCTCTCATTTATTATTCAGTGGAACTAGTCAGTCAAATTGTGTGATTATTTAGAGACTGAAAATGCAACATGCTTTGCAGAGTCTAGTCACCAGGACTATATGAAGCTTACATTTATCAAGTAATAAACAAACATTTGGCTGATATAATATCCTTTTCTAGACAGGAGACAGCTGTTTATCAGTGAACATAAATTCCATCTGATAACTATCATAGCACTGTTCTCTCTTGTATCTTACCTACAAGAACGGTTTTCTTTTTCACTTTATACTTAATATTCATTTGAATGTAGAGTATTATAAAGATTTAAAACAATGGACTAATATCTACATTCTGTTTAACAACTATTGGTAGCAATTGCTTTGGACTAGACATAGTAATATACAACCAGGATTTTATTTCTGCCTTACCCTAGGACCATCTCTGATTTCTGAAACAGTACTATCAAATAATAATAGTTGTAGGTTTCACTGTGTATATATGTGTGTATGTGATTTATTTTTGTATGTTGTGGGAGGAGGGAGGATAAGAAAGGAAGAATTATCAGATAATTTTGCCACTCATTTTATAAATTTTGCAAATTTTCATGTTCAACAAACTATCGAATTTCAAATGTTTGCATCTGGTTGTGGTTTTTTTGTTAAGTCAGTACCTGTAATTTCCCTGATCTTTGGGAACAAACTTAATTAATATAAATAGGTATCTATTAGGTACTGGAGAGTTGCCTAAGTCAGTGAGGATTTAAGTGGTCTTAATTTACAGCCTCCAGGTTGCTTTTCCTTCCAGGTTAAGTTGTACCAGTTGACAATCCCTTGAGCTGAGAATTGCTGATTTAATCAACTAAAAAGTTACTCCTTGAAACTCAAAGAAACCAAAATTATAGGTAAGCACTAAGAATAAAGGATGCTGTCTGACTGGAGATGGTGTCTCCCCAAGATTGGGAAAAGTATTCACTATTGTTCTAAAACTTTTATTAGTCTTCTTTTTTGGACCTTCATCCATCATACTCATTATCAATCAAATGAGATCATATTTGTAAAAAGCTCGTAGCACAGTGCTTGGCACACAGGGGGTACTATATCAATACTTATTCCCTTCTCTTCCCTTCCCTCTTTGCTCATTCCCATGAAATGTGAGTGTCCTCTAATCATCTATCCTGGGCCCTCTTCTCCCTTTCTATACAATTTTGTTTGGTGATCTCATCAGCTTCTATGGATTCAATTATCATCTTTATGCAAACTATTCTCAAATCTCTTTATCCAGCCCTAATCCCTTTCCTGACTTCTAGTTTCTTACCATCAGCTGTCTATTGAATATTTTGAAATAGATGTCTTATAGACATCATGAACTCAATATGTCCAAAATTGAACTCAGTTTTCCTCTCAAATCCTCCCCCTACTAACTTCAGGTGAGTAATAAAATAGTTGAAATAATTCCTCACTAATTCTACCATCATTCTGCACTCCTTGGCCAACTGTCACTGTATGAACTCAGTGGTTTGCCAATACAGGAAGCATTGACAGTAATGGGGAGCTGTCCACAGCTGAAATTCAGTCAGATGATCAAGAGGAAGCTAGTCACAAATCCTAGGGCCTGAAACAAGGGAAGTATGATCCTCCTGCTGTGTGGATCAAAGAATACCTTTGGATGATCTCAAACTAATCTGAATACAAGGTGCCTCATAGTCCTGGTGTGATTCTTGATCATGCTTGCCAGCTCATTTCTCTGGATTGTGATGTTCTTGCATTGCCAATACGCATACATACACACAGACACACACATAGACCCACACACAGACACACAGACACATAGACACACACACAGAGACACACACACAGACACACACATAGACACACACATACACAGACACATAGACACACACACACAGACATAGAGACACATAGACACACACAGACATAGACACACAGACACACAGGCACACACACAGACACACAGACACAGAGACACACACAGACATACACACAGACACAGACACAGACACACAGACACAGACATAGACACACAGATACACACAGACACACACAGACACAGATACACACAGCAGACACACAGACACAGACACACACAGACATACACACACAGACACACACACAGACACAGACACACACATAGACACACACACACATAGACAGAGACACACGCAGACATAGACACACAGACACACAGAGACACAGACACACACACAGACACATAGACACACACACAGACACACACACACACATAGACAGAGACACACGCAGACATAGACACACAGACACACACAGACATACACACAGACACAGACATACACACACAAAGACACACACACAGACACATAGACACACACACAGACAGACACACACACATAGACAGAGACACATGCAGACATAGACACACAGACACACACAGACATACACACAGACACAGACACATAGACACACACACAGACACACAGACATAGACACACAGATACAGACACACACAGACACAGACAGACACACAGATACAGACACATGCACACAGACACACAGACACAGACACACATACAGACAGACACACACACACACACACACACACACACACACACACACCCCTACCTCTCCCTTCCCTCCCCCTCTCCCCCCACTGCCTCTCCTCTACTTTCCACAAGGATGATCACTTCTGCTTGTCTACGTGTGCTTGTTTTTTTGCTCCTTGTCCCAGGATCTGTTGTTAACGCTCCCCCTTATACTCGTCACAGAAGGAATTGGCCACAGCCCCTAGCTAGTGATGCCCCTGAATTCATTTCTTAGAAAGACAGGGGGAATAGGACATGCTTGTTGCTGAGTCTCTCTAACAAGAGTTTATCTAAAACGTTTAATTTTAGATAATTAGATAATTTTTAGATAAACCAAGGGAGAACCTATGCCAATGATATCCTACATGTCTAAGGTAATGAAGTTTTATCTCTAATAAGAGTTTTAAGCTACCTGATCATCAGTTTGGGTTTTGGGGAGAGAGAAGAAATAGAATAGGTTCACATCCACCTCAAAATATCAGGGATAGAAAGGAAACTTTGATAACAAGAGTGAGGACAAACCTTCCATATCACCTCAAACATTATGCAAATATTGTTATTTTATTGGCATTATGTCTTTATCTAAAACCTAGTGAAAATTTGAGCACAGATATAATCTGAAATGTCAGGCTGGAAAACTACACATTACTCTTACTATTACTCTTACTACTAACTATTACATTACTACACATTAAGACCTACTGAGAGCAGAACACTGCCCAGTGCTCCATTTGCTGCCTACCAGGCACTCTTCCCTGCACCTGAAATTTCTGCCTTCCAATATGCTTCTCTTCCTCCAAGGCTCAGGATCATCTCTTCTGGAAAAGTCTTTAGGGATCTTTTTAATATTCTCTTCCCCTTCAAATTTCCTTATATCAATCTGTGGGTACATGTATCTTTTGTTCTTATCTCTTACCACATCATACTTATTTATGATAATGGGTAAATACACATTAGTAGTAGTAGTAGAATGTAAACTCCTTGAAGAACTATAATTTTAAACTGTGTCCCAAGTGCCTAATCTATGTATATATATATCCATGTGTACACGTATACATATTGTACATAATCTATGAACTTAAAAATGCTTTTTGAATAAATAAGCTAATGGGACAATTTCACTTAAAGGATGCTCCTAGATTTTCGTAATAAAAATATTGCTACTAAAATATGAATTTATTCATATCATGAAGGGTTGGACTAGATAATTTTTATTATACTTTCCAGCTCTGAATTTATGATCCCATGATTATTAAATAGTGTTCATAGAGAAAAATATTCCTTTGGCTTTCTTCACTGAGGTCTTTTAACACTACTAGATTTCTTATAATTTGATAACTGGAGGCCCCACCATGGTTTCCTTTATTTTATCACATTAAAGAGGGAGGAAAGAGAATAACAAGAAAAAAAATTGAAAACAGAAAATTAAACTGCCAGGTAAACCCTGTAAACACATGCCTATAAAGAAGCACATGGCAGGGTCTCTTAATGACTCACTATCATTTCAGCCAATATTTATTTTTAAAATTGGTTTAAATTTAGTGCCTGCGTGCCATGGTGATAGGTGCCACATAAATAAATAGACTGATTAAATCCATCTTGGAACCAGCGAAAGAAAGAGAAAAAAAATCAGTTTGTCAGCCACTTGGCTCATGCTGCTGCCCTACAGAGGAGTAAGTTTTAAGGGACATACCAGAGAGCTAACAGATTTAGGAGATAAGGGAAAAGAATTAAGGCCAAGTGCTCTGGGTACTCCTCTGCACTAGGAAAGTCATGTGGCAGCTGGGGGAGGGAGAAGAGGCTTGATTTCCCTGGAGCAGAATGTGGGGCTGGAAAGATCACCTCTGGAGATTTTTCGGAAGTAGGGGATGGGGGGGGGTATGTATGTCTGCATAAAAGATCAGTTAGTTTTCACACAACATGCATGAGCAGCTTGGACTTGTTAAAATATCTCAACCCAACTAAGCTGAGGGATGTATAGTGGAGTTGAAGAAATTAACTCTTCATTATTTCTGGCCACAAACAACATAAAAATATGCAAATATAAATACCACAGAGCCAAGCCCCACTAGAGCTGGTTAAACTTTATTCAGAACCTGGAAAGTCAGCCTCAGCCAGGTCCCTACCATGAGACAAAATTCAACTTTTCTTTGTTGCATATGGGCACCAAAATTCCAGGCTACATGTATTTAAAAGTATCCTCCAGGTATGGAATTTGCAAAGCAAGTGTCTGGGTTTGAGGTTTTTTAGGGTTATGTGGTTAAAGTATGGAAAACCCTTCCCTGAAAACAGGTGGTACCAAGGGGTACAAAATATATTCTGACAGCAAACTCAAAAAACTTCACCTGCATTATGGAGATGAAGAGAATGGAATGGTGGCAGGAATGGATTACAGCACAGCTATGAACTGCAAAATAATTCTGGCAAGAGCATCAGGCATAAAAAGCTTTCAAACATACTCCCAGCTAAATGCAGAGTTACTTACTCCAAGTGAGCTCAACTCCTCTATGAAGATTAACTTCAGAATCTGAGCAATATATACAGATATATTAGAAAGATTTCAACATTAGTTAGTTCATGCTGTCTGTTTTATAAAGTCCAGAATCATTTAAAATGGCTTTTTCTCTCTGCCTAACACTCAGAACAACAAAAAGAAAATGACAGCTCATATTCATATTCATGCAAAAGAATATTGTCAATATTCAAAATAAAAAAGGAAACACTCAATGCAAATAATTTTTTTTCTATTGCACTTGCATAACTGCCCGTGAAAGGGCCTTAAACCCACCACCAGGCACTATGACAGAAACTGATCCAGAACTTACAATCTTCTCCTCACGTATTCTATTGTTTTCTACTGGCAGGTTGTTGTCATTACTTCCTGAGGGTACAACACAGCCAGCGTTATGTACCTGAGGTGAAGGCATGCTCTGCAAAGGTTAAGACACACAAACACATCACACACAGAAGACACCAATGGGTTGAATACATATTAAACCATGCAAGTTAGAAAAAGCAATGTTGAGGTTTTCATTAAAAATGAGTCGTGCAGCAGCTGATTAGCATGGTCTGAGCTGAGACATGGATGGAGTTTCACAAGACCTTCAAATGGAATTTTTAGCATCAATTAGGTGCAATAATGCCAAGTTTAAAAAAAAATACTTTCATGATTCAAAGAATATCCAAAGGACATGTCTCTCTCATTTGAAATGATACTTTATAACATAATTAATGAGAAAGGCAACCAACCCCAATTACCTTCCCCCTCCAAAAAAACTCCCAAACAAACCAATCAAAAACTGCCAGCAGGACCTCCCATGTGTGACAGAATAGTATTGGTGGGGTACTATTCCATTCATGTACACACATTAAGTACTGCTTGTTGATTAGTACAAATTACCACAGACTCTTTAAGTAGCAATGGTCTGTTTTGTTTGGGTCAGTGAAGAAAAAGTAAAACATTTACCTCCTGGCTGAGAAGAGGTCTGGTTTCCAGGGGTATCTTTTTCTTATGTTCTTCCTTTACGGGCATAAGAGGTTTGAAAAACTTTGGTGGCTGAGGAGAGAATGCTTTAAAGGGACTGACTGTTAAGGCATGAGGATTCTCTGTAGCACAACCTAGGGAAAAGAAGAATATATGAGGTAATATAGGGACATACTAAACACAGCCCTTTCCCCCTTGTCTTTTAGAAACATTGATCCTCCTCAGAAATGATTGGGTAGTGACTAGGTTAAAGGCAAGCATACTCTTTGGTACTTCAATTAAATATTCCTTTACTCATCTATGTCCATTTTGAAACAGGACTCTCCAGAAGAGAAGTGTTCCTTCTTTTTTGAGTATGGAGAAGTGATCCTTGTTTTACATGGTGGACCTTACCTTGGTTTTCCAGGAAAGCTGTAAGCGTATACCATCTAACATTAACATTTCTATAGTGATGAATGATGAAAACTCTCAAACTGAACTTTGTGACTGTTAAATTTCATTGTGGAATTTTGTTTTTGGTTACTATAAATGGTAAGCAGAGAAAGTTAAGGTCTCAGAAATTTTTAACTACCTAAGGAAAACCCTGCCACTTGGATTTCTCTTTCTCTCAGCAGAGATGTTGGACCTAGATAATTAATTAATTAATTCCAGGAAGACTTCTGTAAAAAGTTCAGAATACTGAGGCATTTTTTTCCTATATCAAGGCACTATTTCATCAATATATTATAGGAAACTAGAGTGAATATGTTATATTTAAGAAAGGCTTCTGGTTAACCAAGAAATGAATTTGCTAATAATTGGATGGAAATAAAGATATATTTATCTAAGTGTATAGATAATATATGTAATCACATTCTGTACTCAGAAACCAATACTTCTATAACCCACCCTTCAGGGTAGAATTCAAATCTTACCTTTTTTCTATGAATCCTTTCTAATTACTTTGGCCCATACTGATCTATCTGTTCTCTGTCATCTTGGCAATTCATATATTGCTTTGTGCTTTTATTTAACTGTTCTTGTGCATGCCTACTGTCTCTAATCAGACTGCAAGCACCAAGACATTAGGGACTGTGTTTACCTGTTATTTTTTTTATTTTTGATTTCCCTATTGCTGCCTAGCAGAGTGTTATATGCATAGAAAACAGTCAATAAATACTTGTTGAATGATCAAATGAATAAATCATGAGTTAATTCATTCCCTCTAATCCCTTCACTGGAAACAAAGAACAGCTTTTACTTCTGGCTTTACATTCTTATTTCTCGTTCTTTTTACCATACCTTTCTTTCATCTGGTGCTTCTTCTCCCCAATTCTATGGTATTAGAGCTATTTTAAAGAGCTAATAGTATAGCTCTCTAAGGTCTGACAAGCTTTTCACACGGTATTTCATTTGATTCGCACAACAACCTTGCAATGCTGGTGGTGGTGTTATTTTCATTTTACAGATACTGAAACTGAGGTGTAGGCAGCTTAAATGACTTGTCCAAGGTCACACTGCTAGGAAATGTTTAGGCAAGATTTGAACTCAGGTCTTCCTGACTCCAGACCCTGCTCCCTATCTTCTGTACCACCGGGCTACCTCAAATGCAAGCTTACTTCAAGGTAATCTTTTTGCAAGGTCGTATGTTATGACCTTTTTGAGTGAAATTTATGATGTTTTTATGCTGTTCAAAGTCCCATAATAATTCTTGAAAAGAAACTGTATAAGATCTTTGCATTTTTTTATGCTTAATTCAATGATGCTTTTGGAAAGGATTTTTGGGAATTCCCCTCAGAGCACTTGAATATGCTTCACAGCAGTACATTTCCATCCTTTGATGATATAAGTAGTTATAAAAATGTTGACATGAGCTTCATTTTGTGATTTATAAGCTGTTATCTTATTAATGATAAAAAGTAAAATGCTTTACAAAGTCAATTTTTTATTATTTAGATGCCATACCCTCTTCAGTATAAAGTTTTAAAAATTCTTCATTTCACATTCTCTAGCCCATAATAATTATGCATAACCAGGAAAATAATTCTCTTCATGGTTTTCAAAAGCAGAAATAAATAAATATCTGAAGTAATCTCACCAGTACCTTCTTTAATTCTTCGAGGAGAATCCCTGGGTAAAGTACCATAACAGGATACATCTTGGTAACTGGAACTACAGTCTGACATATCTAAATGGCTTTCTGACCAACCCTATGAAGAAAGCAGGAGTCATTTAGATCAAAAAAAGGGGAAGAGATGAAAGATTTACTAGTTCAAATTGATATCATGGTGTTAGTAACAAAGTAAAAAGAGCTGTCTTTATCCTATAAACTTACTTAGCTTCATCTGACTTTCAGAAAACCTGGCTGCTTATAAAAAGTCCTAGACCTAGACTTCTTTAAGGGTAAGGTCCCTAAGACATCTATATAAGTTTGATGGTGCCTAAGCACTTTGCTTTGCTTCTGGTAGATGCTCAATAAAAATGTGCTTAATGAATGAACTGTCTATGACTTTGAACTACTTTCAAATAATTTCCATTTTCCTTTAATAGCTATAATACACATTTGTTCATATTCGTACACACATTCAGCTACAATATAACATTGTTCTTGTGTAGTGCAATTTAATCTATGGAGTTTTATTCTGAGGATTTGCAGTTGGAAAACAGAAGAATTAAAAAGGCTAACTGAGTTATGATTGTCCTATTAAGTTCACAGTAGAGAAGTGGGTGATTCCTAATCTGATTCCGAGTTCTAATTCCTTATGTTTTATGCCAGACTAGATTTTGTTTTTTTATTGGCAAAGTGATTTTTCTAAAGTACAAGCCTGACCATATCAGTCCACTGATCAATAAACTCCAGTGGCTCCCTATTTCCTAAAGAATAAAATATAAACCCTTCTGTTTGGCAATTAAATTCTGTCACAACTTGGTACAACCTTACTGTACATCATTCCCCTTTCTACAACCTTCCTACTGTACCTCATACATCATGCTTCATCTCCTGTCTCCTATCCTCTGCACTGGCTGCCCCCAGGCTCTAATGCATGCACACTTTCCTCACCTGGGACTCTTAGGATCCCTTAGATTCCCTAGTTTCTCAGCTCCATTTTCACCTTCTATATGAAGTCTTGGTTGCTCCCTCACCCCACCCCCCAAGTGATAGTGCAGGGTCTTAACAGTCTCCAGGATATGGCCCAGTGCCTGGTACAGAGTAAAGAGAAGGTGCTGAAGAAATGTTGGATGATTCTATTATTGAACACATTCTTATGTTATCATCTTCACCTTATCATCTTCGTCACAGCCAGAAAGATCTTGTCTACTAGAAGATACCTAAAAAGTAAAAAGTTTTATGTAACTACATATTAAAAAACAAACAAACAAGCAAAACAGAAATCTCCTATCAGATTTGGAGGGGAGAGGGAGTGGGGTAAGGGAGATTCTTTTCAATAGTTTCAATTCTGTGCTGTGTCTTCTGCTCAGAGGCAGATCTCAGAGACCCTACAAGGGTCTCTCTCTTCCTCCTATGACTGCCTCCAGACTGGAAAAACAGGCAGCTGCTACCGAGCTCTATAGGCTGGAGTGGTTTAAAGAAGATGGATGAAGTAGGGAGAGGTGGAGGAAGGAATTGAACTGGGGTTGGAGTGGGGAATGGAGAGGAACTGATGAGCAGCAGACTAACACTTCACCTATCCGTGAGCCAGATAGCACTGGTATCAAGAAGCAAAGGTCGGGAGTTCCAGCAGACAGGGTCATGTAATTGGACCCATTTTTCATCTTTCTTTCTCTTCCCTAGTAAAGAGTGAAGGTGGCAAAAGGTGATTGAATAGAAAAGGCATGGGATGGGGAGGCAAACAATCAGATCTTTCTCCCCTGTGTTTCAAACCAAGCTTTGTGCTTATATTCTATGGTAATTTGAAAAGAATATCT